>NC_056734.1:24609909-24624909 GCF_019279795.1 Protopterus annectens | reverse complement strand
AGCAAAATCATTCACTGGGCCTAGTCATCTCCCTCGGGAGGAATGTATTGACCACTGGGGAGGACATTAGGTCTGGCTGAGTGACCAACTTTCTTGTGCTATCAAGTTTAAAAATATATATATTTTGTGTATTAGATAGTTGCCATCCCCTATACTTACTCTAGTTCATCGAATACCATTGCCTTTGCCAGTAAAGGAAGACTGCAATAAATTATTTCTTAGTGATGTACAAGAAAAATACATTTTTATAATTTAGCATCTAAGGAACTAAATCACATGAAACAATCCTCACTGTATAAAAATATTTTAACACAAACACTTGAAACAAAATAAATAAAAATAAAAATATATATTTAACAGGTGAAAGTAAAAAGGAGAAGACAGCTCCACAAGTATAGATGTATATCTTAAAAGAAAAGATATATCTACGTAGAAAAGCCTTCCAAGTTATAGTATTATGTCAAGTAGTATATCTTTTACATAAAGGCACAACCATTCCTGCTGGAGTTTTATGACCAATGTCAGGTTATTCAGCTAGTGGTCATTTAACTGCTGCATTTGTACAACTGTCTGAATTAAATGTTTTGAACCTGATTTTTACTGAGCAAATGCAGTGTTTTTGAAATCACAATGTAGATTAATAATGTTGCACCAGTTCAGATAAGAACTAATCATATTTCCTTATATAAATGAAATTAATGAGGAGAAATAGTTTACAACTTGTTTGATTGGAACAACAAAGCAAATTGTTTTATATTAATGATGGTAATGAAGAAAAATGTTAAATACCATGTTTTTTGCAACAAGTACAAATTACATGACATTATATTTAATAAATAAAATGTTTAAAGTCTGCATCTGATTTGAAGAAAAATGACTAAATGTCCTTAAATTAAGAAACTTGATGAAGAAAATAGAAAAATAAATGTCCATGTTTTGGAAATTAGTTTTCCAATTACGCAGTTTCATTTTGGAAAGCACCCTATGACATTACTAAATAGTAATAGGTTAGCAATGGAAACCTGAAAGGTCTTACATAGTTCTGTTCCAAGAAAATAATGTACACATCTAGTTGATTTTTCAATGACATTAGTTATTTTATTTTGCTTTTATCGCGTTTATCTAACTTGGTTTAGACAAACGTTCCTTTTCAGTTGAAGCCTGGGGAGAAAATCCCCAACATATTACCAAAATTTTTAAACAGACATTACATAATTTACATTAGCAATTACACATTCATTTAGTTATTATATTGCATTCATATGAAATAAAATCAACTATTACAATATAAAAATTACTTATTCATAAGTAGATGGTGAACACTGAGCATTTCAAGAGGTGTATTAGTGGTATTGCCAGACAGATAATAGATCATGTGATTAGTGCTGAGAATTTCAAAGAAAAGGAGGCGTGTGAAGGAATTAGTTAAGAGCTGGGGTATAAAACAGGATCCTAGATAATTTACATATTTATCATAAAGTTTAAAGTAGATGTATAGGGGTGGGTGTGAGCAATGTCACAAAGCTATGCATATTGCTAGGAGATGCCAGTAAAGCTATTCAGGTATTGATGAAGACTGGCTGTGAGGTACAGAATCGTGAATGAAAAGAATGGTTTCACAATATAACAAGCTGAAGATAATAGGTGCACTTGTCCCGTCCCCCTTTAAATAATCACACCACACACATACAGACATTTGATGACCTTTTATTAAACTGTATTATACAATGAACTATGTACACAAAAAACAATATTAATTATCTTCTTCAGCAACGATGATCTCCGGGCAGCGTCACCACTCACCCTAGATGAACTTTACCTCAAGGCAGCGTAACAACTCACCCTGATACCTTCTCCACCGGGGCAGCATACCTACTCACCCACATAAACAGGCAGCGTACCTACTCACCTCACCACCATACCAAACTATAAACCAATAACCACCTTCTTTAGAAGGGGAACAGAAGAGGGTAATCTTGTCCCTCTTCTCCGCCACCAGCCTGATCCCAGGCTGTTCTCACTCTTAAACCCTAGCCGCAATCATATCCTATAAAAAGAGTTTCAGATACAAATTAAAAAGATCCAGACCCACGTCATTAAGGTGTACTCCATCCGTTCATTACCAAGACTCCTCTCCATCCCCAAAATCTCTATGGTCAATAGTATGCATTCCCAAAATCCTTAATTGTCTAGCCAACCTTTGATTAACACACCTTCTAACCCTTTCAATCGCCTTATAACTATATGCAGCCCTCCAGCACAAACACGGAACCAACTTTGACCACACAATTTCCATACCCAGGTACAATGCCTGTAGTCTCATCAAATCTCACAGCATAATGTCCACCAATTGTTTTTTAGAAACAATGCCCAAGTCATTGTCCCCTAAATGAATGACTAGTATACAAGGACAACCCACCTTCAATTTAGCCCTCTCAAATTCATGTAACAACCCATCCCACCCAAGCCCCCTAACATCATGCCAGGACACTGACCACCCTAAATGTGCTAAACCCAAATTTACCCCATCATCCCTAACTAAACCATGCTTCTCTGCCCAGTGGATGAACGGATGCCCCAAGATGATAATGTGCTTCCCTAAAAGAAAAGAAGAAAAATTAATAATCAGACCACAACTTATCTAATATAAGACAAAAATGCATTTGAAGGCCACCTACCCACTCTTTTAATCAATTCAATAATACTATCCTCTATAGCTAAATCTGAAGCCCTACCTATCCTGAACGAGTGAGCTGCAAACCTCTCTGCCGGAAATCCCATACAACATAAAGCCTTCCTCACCAAAAGTATGAATTTACTACTCGACACCACCTTCCCATCCACTGAACAAAAAATTAACTGATCCACACTCCCCTCTCGCCTCCTCATAAATTCTTTTGCCCACATTAATGGACAAATGCAAGGATTCTTGTCAGTTATAAGCACCACTACACATCCCCTACCCAACTGATCTGTCTTACTCCTCCTTAAAGCAATAGTAACTTCACCCTCCCCTATAATGACATCCTTTCAACATAACAAGCCTAACAACTCCGAAATATGAAAAGCGCCAAAATATAACCATGTACATAACGTACCGCACATAAAATAATCCATAGACCCCTTTTGCAACAAAGCTAACCCTTTCAACAAAACTTTCAATATAACCCTCGTAAGTGGCCATCGAATATCCTTACATTCCATCACCATTCTCCCCCAAACCCTCAACATACGCCCTAATGTCCAAGACTTAGTGAAATCCTGCAACCCCGCTACCTTAGCGAAAATGCTAATTGCAGCCAAATCCACCTTAACTGTCTGCATAGCCTTGCCTAACGCCAAAGCACAAGCTACATATCGCAGTAGTAATTCCTCCGACCATACCCCTTCCTCCTCTGGCAGCTGCACAATTAGCTGATTAAAATCAGAAAGAATCCTATCATACGCCTTCCTTGTAGAAGGGGCCCAGGAATACCATACCAACTGCCTGACTACATCGACCCAAGATGCCACACCTCCTCTGGCAGAATTTCTGGCACCTCCTCCGCCCATGGAAACAACCCTCGAAACCTGCAAAACTGAAATCAGGACAAGCTATCAGCAATTTCATTCCTTACACCACACACATGCACTCCTGTAAAAGAAAAAAATTATTAGAAGGCTCTGCAAAACCAATTTATGTAACATCAGCAATAACAAGCCCGGCTTAGCCTTCTTCTTTTGCAATACCCTCACTACAGCCATATTGTCAGAGTGAAAAACTACATGTTTGCCCCTCAATTGCTCTTTCCACATGACTGAAGCTGCCCAAATAGGCATCAATTCCAGAAAGGACACATCCCGCTTCCATACCTCCTCCCAATCCCAAGGCCATTCAGCCGCAAACCACCGTCCCCTGAAATAGGCCCCCATGCCAGCACCCCCAGCTGCATCCGTAAACAACTGAAGTTCCTCCTGTTCCACCCAGTCTGTCTGCCAAAAAGATATCTCATTAAATTGTTGCAAAAACCAATTCAACAACCCCAAGTCCTCCCGCACCAGTTGGGTTACCCTAACCCAATGGCATTTGCTCTTAGCCCCTTTCAGCAAGTACGCCAGTAACCTGTAAAAAGCTTGCCCTGGGTGTATTGCTCGACAGGCAAAATTCAAAAGACCCAGCAACTCCATAACTGAACGAATCCGAATCTTATTCTTACCAAACACCGAAAGTATCACTGACCTAAGCCTCTCTATTTTATTCTCTGGTAAACAAAACAGTCCCCACTCTGCATCAACTGTTAATCCAAGAAATTCTAATGCCCTTACCAGACCCGCCATCTTATGCTGAGCCAATGGTACCCCTAACTTGTCACACATAATCATAAACTCCCACAAACCCTCCTGTGCACCTATCCTTCCTTTGCCCACCAACAAAATATCATCTAAATAATGCACTGCCTTTTGAGTCCCCACTTTCTGCTGCCAAATCCAATGCAATACTGTACTGAACTTCTCAAAAGCCGCAAATGCTACTGAACAACTCACAGGCATAGCTTTATCAAAGTAGTACTTATCTCCTACCCACATCCTCAATAGTGGCCAGTCCTCACTCCTAATAGGCAACAATCGAAAAGTCGACTCAATGTTGACCTTAACCAACCATGGCTCCCTAAATTCCCTAATCAGTTTCACTGCATCATCTAAGGAAGCGTAATGCACCCTAACCTCCTCTTCTGCAATAAAATCATTTACTGAATTCCCTTCCAGATAAGACAAGTGATGTATCACTCTGAATTCCTCTTCTCGCTTCTTCGGCACCAACCCCAAAGGTGACACCCTGTAATCACTAAAAGGTGGAGTGTCAAAAGGACCCAATAACCACCCCGTCCTACTCTCTTTCTCCAGTAAAGCCTCCAAGATGTCCTCTTTACTTTGAACAGATCATAAATTCTTGCAACCCCCCCACCCCTTCCCACAATGGACTTAATAGGAAACCCCCCTTGAAAACCCTGTATCATCTCCTCTTTGATGGCCAAGCCAGGAAACCGATGAAGCATACTCCGGAGAACCTCCACCTTAATAGGGAATGGTGTCCCTCCCTCTATTGCCTCTAAAGAACCAGAGTCCAAATCCCCGGGACTCACGAAAATTGCCCCTCCCCTAGGCTGGCTGAAAGCCTTGCCCACCAAATCCATCCTCATGACCCATAACATTAGAGTTCCAGGACAAATCCTGCCGACCACAGCCAGTGGCCAAATGGCCCCCTCCACATCTCAAAAAAACATGGGCAAATTTGCACCACACCCATGAACAAGAGCTACTATTAAATGACCAACACACACCCGCTATTTCCGGCCCACTCTACCTTCTGTTAAAGCCCCCGTAACTATCCATCATCATAGCCAACCATAGATCTGGATGACGCATCTCCCAATGAAGTGACTGGTCCACAGCCTTCCATTTGCAGAAACGCTGATCATACCAGAGCCACACATTACCTGGCCTTAGCCATTGCACCTCATGAATGGTAGGGAAATAGCCTAGCAGAGGCAGAGCCAAGGACCCGTCCTTCTCCAGCTGCACTGCCATAAAATAAATAAAGCCAACCACCCAATTATCCCATGTCCTAGGGCGAAGCTTACCTACCCTCTGCCTTCCCAATGCTGCTAAGGCCGATAACAAGCCCTTACTGTTAGAGGACTCAGCTTCCACTAGCCATTGGACCCCTTCCGCATCGATCAGCTCAAACAAATCCACATAATCCCCTTTCCAAATTTTTTCCTTAACCGGACCTGGAATGTGCGGAGTCAGAAAAACTGCTCCTGTCCCCTGCCCCAAAGATTGGGCAGCCAACCAGTCCCCAGGCTGCAGCCCAAAATCAGACCCTACCTCTGAGCCCAAGCCCAAAGCTGGGGTTCTCACCGCCGTGCGTCACGTCTTTTGACCTGGGGTCTTTTCGGGTTACAGTACCACTTCTGATGTTGCCGCCTCCTTGAACAGCTCCTCCGCTTGGGCAACAATTGCTTTCCACCTCTGGCTTAGCTCTGGTAATTTGGCCATCTGTAAAAGAAAAACAAAATATTAGAACTATTCTATAAGCCAGACTGCCGTACTCTCCAGCAACCCCTAATATTGCCTTGCCCCCTGCACCTTAACTTACCCCTGCCTGCCCACCGTCACCTTTCACCCACCCTGTCAGCCACACCTCCTATCATTAATACCCCTTCCTAACCCTAGCATATCCCCTATCAATAACCCTCCCCATGTGTATCTATGGAGGAGAAAAAAAATAATAATAATATATAATTAATTACTTAAGTCCCTCTAACTATCTCCCTATCTACCAGCCACCCAATCCCATCACCATTCACTAAAACAAGCCTAAAAAACACTTACCTTCCCTTCCAGCATTTTCCTCCATAGCAATAACAGCTAATCAATGCAGTGCGCATGCGCAAACCTGCACTCGGACCTAACAGCCAAAAGAATGGCAGAAGAAACCCACTACACTATCACGGAGGACAGAGAAGACATTTCACCACCACCACCACCACCACTGAAATCCAGGACGGAGGCACACTCAATCGGCCGCGACTCCATCCTGAAGCCAGAAGGACCGAAGAAGATGGACCGACACCCACAAACCCAACAAAGAGTACGAACAGCAATCCACCACTATCACTACCAATGAAGAAGCATGATGGACCCCCGAATGCCTGCCACAATCACCGGGATAGCATCTACAGACACAGCGGCCCACCAACCCACCAGGGAGAAGATATTCCACCACCACCACCACTGAAATCCCAGGACTAAGGGACACCCGGACGACCGAGACTCCATCCTGAAGCAAAACCGGAGAAGATAAATGGACACCCATAAACCCCCCAAGGAGCACGAACATAAAATCTGCCACTACCACCAACCCAGATCTACCCCGACCACATGGCACTGACGGCCTACTTCCCAATGGAGCTAACGACAGACCCAGCCTCCCCCCACAGATTTCACTCGACCGCATGGCCCCACCGAAACAAGGCCCAATGAATCCCCAGGAGATCCACGGATGACAGTGAGCAAAGAAAAACTTCAACACACAGGTAAGCCTAGCACTACTCCCTTCCACTTCATTATATATATATATATATATATATATATATATATATATATATATATATTTATATTTTACTCATTTTTTTTGTCTACCCCCCAACCATTCACACACACACACACACACACACACACACACACACACACACACACACACACACACACACACACACACACAGTACTCTATTACCCATTACCCTTTCCTACCAGTAAGCTTAAACTATATTCCCAGACTCCAGCCACCCCTTAAATTATCCTCTAGGAAACACCAAAGGGGCGGCTGACCCAGAGCACCTAACCCCTTCACTCCCCACCATCCAAGGCCTACCTTCATCCACAATACCTACAGGTCATTTGGATGTAAGGTAGTTGTTACTCCACCAACTCACACCAAATGTGCCTACTTCCTTTAATCCCAAACCCTTAGTACTGTCAAAAGTCCCACCTACTCCTACCTCACTTCCTTTTACATCTCCCTCTCTCCTTAACGCTTTCACCACCACAAACCAACTATCCTAACCAACTACAAGCCTTACCTTTCTTTCTACCACTATACCCTCCCCACAATCTTTTACCCCCTTACTCAAGGGACAGGGAGAACTTAGTTTGTCCCAAACTGCATTTATCGTTATGATATACAGGAGCAGATCCATTGATTTGTTAAGTGATACTTTAGTTGTGTTTTAAATTAGTTTGAATTTGGAATGGGTTTCAGTGGTAGTCTCATGTGGTTGTATTGTTTTGCTTCACTATTTGAATATAGATGGGTACCTGCGGTACTGGATGATTTAATTATTGTGAGTAGTGATTATTCTCTAGAGCATAAACTTCTTTTGGATTAGTAGTGTTGTATTATGCTACTAAGTACTGGGCAAATTTCTGGCTTATATTGAAGTCGGTGTACTATACTTAGGTGAGAAATTGTAAGTGATATGGTAGTTTTGATCAGTTTAATTCTATGCGAGAGATAGTGGTGCTGCCTTCTATCGTTACACTTGTTGCTTTTATTTTAATCTTTCCCAGATTTGTACACTTATGAGACTTGAAGATTAGTGAAGATTTTACAGCACACAGGAGAGAGATGGTAGTAAGCATATAAGAGGTTTATATGTCTTCTGGCTATGTCAGTAAAGGTGGTTTTCAATCTCTATAATGTCGCTAGATTTTTATGAGTTTTGCTTTTTTTAACCATGCGTGATACACAGTACCCAAATATCAATTTGTCATCTATGAAAACACCCACGGATTTTATGAGGTTTACTTGTTCTGTCATGGTGTTTTTGGTAGAAATGTTAGTGAATAATGTTTTCATTGACGTGTTTTGAGGGTAAAGAGTAGTAATTTAGGGGATTTTTTTGTTAGGATATAATGGTAGTTCTGAGTTGCTTACTATGTTTTAATCAATAAGAAGGGCATGTGTTGGGTGTATATGTTCATGTAATTAGATATATTTTCTCTTATACTCGATCAGAATATCAGGCTAAACATATAAACATACATAGATGAAATGTCACCTGCTACACATTACCCTGTTAGTAATATGTTACGCTCCCCCTGCAATTGAAAAAAAGACTGAACTGATAACTGTCAAACTTGCAGAAGAAGGATAACAGGACTTAGGCCTGGCAGAGGTAGGTGTGCAAGGTATACCTTTAGTAATGCACACAGTGTTATACACTATGTGGACCTGTATACTACCTGCATGGCAATTTGGCATTTGCTTCCTACATGCTTCACTTGTTTGCAGATAAATGATGAGTGACTGTCCAGGTGCCCTGCTGGCTCCTGAAGCTTTACTCTAGGCAAACTGCGTAGCCTCACACAAGGTTCATTTTGAGATAGCTCCCAGCAGCTGAATGGGATTAGTTGCAATCTGCCTGACAACAGTTTGTTTGGACTTGAACCATGGCTCTTACTAGCCTGTATGTCTAGTCAGGGGCTGGTGTCATGCCCTTTGCAACATTATACCAAACGTACATCTGTGTACTCATATGTATTCTATGAGTTGTATAATAATCTTCATCATCAGTTGCTTTTCGTCTGTTCATATGTATACCTCTATTCTTACATCTGTCCTTAAGTGCCATCAGTTTTCTTGTATGTCCATGGTGCCTCAAACTTCCACTGCTGTGTGCATTTCTGGATCCCCTTCCTGTGAATACTACCTGTCATCAATGTAGTTGCTGATTACATCAAAATATTCTGTGAATCTTTACATGTATTTATGTAATAAAGCATCTACCCAAACAAAATAGGCTGTCCCACCAGCATGATACTCTTTCTCTCCTTCATGTCACTCTACCTCTTGTGTTTTTCTGTACTAGTTTTGAGCTTCCTATTCATACTTTTCTTTGCTTCCTCATTTCTTTTCCTAACATTTACAGTTTAGACTACACAGCCTGTTACTTTTCTCACTTGCATTTATTTATTTATCTAACTAGTAAGTTGTATGACATTATTATAGTAGAAACTGTGACAGGGTTTAATGCATTATTTTATAAAAAAAGGTGTTTTTTTTTGACTGGTATAGAAATCTCTGGATAGTGTTGCATGAATTTCCTTAGCATCTCCATTCCTGTACCCTTGTCTATTTCACTTCTATGAACTGGAGTATACTACTCCTAAACTATAAAGCAGATGGACTGATGCATTTCCTTTTTTTTCATTTTTCTTTGTCTGTTAACTTTTCAATATATTATCATTCCCCGCAGTTCATATAAGGTATTCTCTGTTGTTGGATATCATAATTTGATAGTTAGTTACTGGACATACAGCTCAGAAGAACATTGAGGAGCCCAACCCAAATTACCAGTGTGTGGTCAACTGACTTACTTGGAGCCACACAGCAGGCAAATGAAGGTTGACAGAATCAAACCCTGCACTACAGGAAGTAACTTAATAGCATCCCATAGCCTTAATCATCTGTGTAAAGAGACAGACTGTAGTTGGCAAGGTTATCTAATTGCCTCCTGTTTTGCAGCTGAAGTTCTGTGTTGGAATCCAGTGTCTAATCACGATGATATAAATGTGACAAAAATGTAACAGTTTTCTCCACTGGTTACTCTGCAGATTCATTTTAATACTTTTCAAAAAAGGTACTGACTTTTTATGACACCCATTCACATTTCTTGGTTACTTTTCTAAAATGGTAAAATACATTTAATCATCACCTTTACTTATTTAGCAAACATTAAAGTAAACCTATATTAACCAAAATGGAAAATGACAACATCATATAAACAAGTGACAGGTAGCTAAAATAAGATGGGGTCTAAAAAAAGCAAGCAAAACTATTGGAAGCAAATACCAACTACAGTACCTAATCCACCCCCACATCTCTTCAAGTGAAGAGCATTAAAAAAAAAACTTGTTCTTTCTCTCTATCCATCCAATTAGACAGATACATTCCAACTCCCTCATGCCTCATTTTTCAATGAAAAAAATAGTCTGTGATCAAGTACCTGGGACTCTGGAAAGCCAATCAGAACCAGTTTCTGACCCTGCCCCCAACCCTCCTCCTTCCTGACATTTTATTATAAAACAAAGACAAGAAAATAAATCTTTTTTTTATTTTAAACTGCAGCAAACTACTTGCTAAAGATGTTGCAAACAGTTGCTACAGTTCAGACCACACATGGAGCGCTACACTGAGTCTGTTCTTATAGCCAGGTCATGGTAAGTAGTATGCACAATTTCACCCCCAGCCATTCCTTTGGTGAACTTCTCAAAGAAGTCCACATGGATGAGTAGGTATGACCTCTCCTTGATAAAACCAGATGGATAGGATCCAATATCTGAAGCTTTCCTATGTCATTATCATCTTTATGGTAATTATTCCCCTGCTTTGCATATGAGAATAGTCAGACTTATGGGGCTTTAGCTACTTGTGTCTATAGATGCACAAATTGATGATAGTGTCAGTCCTCCACTGAGATAACATGAAGCTTGTCTGGTAGCTATAGTTAAATGGTGATTCTAGTGTTAATGATAGGATATTTTTCATGCCATTAAGGAGGTATCCTGGGATATTGTCAGGATGATTGATGCAGTGTTCTTGGCCTTGAATAGTGCATTGAAGAGTTGTTCCTTAATGATAATTGGGGCAGTTATGGCTGAGGTATTTTCTGATGGGTGTTTGGTGGGAAGGTGGATTAGAGATACATTTTTCAGCCAGTAGATGTGCTATATCTTCTGGCTTAGTATAGCTGCCTTCACTTACAGTTAGTTTGGCCAATTGTTGAGTATTGCCTTAAGGTTGCAGACATAGCTGAAGAATGCATTTTGACTGTCATTGCTGTGGGAGGCTATTTGTAACTGAAATTTGGCTTTGGTAGACATCATTAACCCTGAGATGCTTTTTTTAGATTGATGAGGAAAAATTTACGTTGCTGGGCATTGCACTTTCTATTATCTGCAATGGTTTTCTTCCTCTTGTTATACAAGATATTGATGTTGGGATTCCAACATGATGGAATGTATGTTGAGTTTGTCCTGTTCTTATTCTAGGAAGATACAGCTGTATCTATGCAACAATTCACATAATTGTAAATTGCTTTCATGAACAATTCTATATAGGCAGCATTGTTCTTAGGGTGTAGGGAACTTAACAATTTGGTAGGATGTCACTTAATAGTAGGAAGATTGCCATAGAATAATTCCTCAAAGCTAAATAGTTAGCTGTGGTATTTGATTTTATTTTTATTCCAAAGGTGACATTTATGACTTGACTAGACCTGTGAAGACATTCCACTAGATGGGTGTAACATTTGCCCATGTTGGTGAAGACTAGGCCAAAGATGTTAGCACCACTAGTAGACATATGGTCTTGCTGGTGCAGAGTGTTTTTGTTTACAAAGTCCAGAAATCTATAGGTCTATATGTCTGAGGTCATGTATGATTCTCAGTTTATAGTGGAGTAGTTAAAGTTGTCCATGAATATGGTGTTGGTTTGATTGGGAAGCCTCTTCGATACATTTATGCATGTGTCATGAAAGGAAATACTGCCTGCCCAGCTATCTGGAATTTTGTAAATAATTATATGTCATTTTTGAATATTAACATGATTTATATAGAAGTGTAACAAAAGGGAGATACTGCCAGCACAGCTGCCTGGAATTTTGTAAATGGTTATATGTCATATGTGAATATCAATATGATTCATATGCTTGTGCTACTGATGTATTAGAACTGTATGTCACATTGTACAGATGTGCTGAAGAGATATTTTGTCAAGTACTGAGCAGAAATGTATATGCACTATTGTTACTGTTTAGACGTATACATTTTAACAGGGGAGACTGAAACACAGAATATTAACTTGCAAAACTTCAGAAGAATGGTTGAGATTGAGTTACTTTATGGCTGGGCCATAAACAAAAGAGATGTTATCTTTCAATTTCAGTGCAGTAGCAGACACAATGTCTAGAACTAGATAGTTTTTTGTATTGTCTTGGAAGTGTTTATTGTTTTATGACTTACAGGATCTGCCTTAGATCTAAGAGAAGTCCTTGTTTATGTATTTTCACAGGGAGATGCTAAATGCTACAAGCTGCATCATAAGTAAGTTAACTAGGGTACAGTAATTTCTCTTAGATGCAGTCAGAAATATAGTGAGGTATAGCTTAGATGTTTTCTTTATTTATTTGAGAGTGTCCTGCAATGTTGTTTTAAATATTTCCTGTGATTTTGAATGCTGTTGTGACTGTGACTGTGATATATTTACTCAGTATGTTCTTGTTCTTTTATTATTTGTTATTAAATATATTTAAACCTTTCATTGTGGCTGATATTTATGAGACATAAGGGTTCTGAGAGTACTTTCATATTTATTTGGTGAC
Source organism: Protopterus annectens (assembly GCF_019279795.1). Lineage (NCBI taxonomy): Eukaryota > Metazoa > Chordata > Ceratodontiformes > Protopteridae > Protopterus > Protopterus annectens. The sequence continues at coordinate 24,611,983 of NC_056734.1, read as the reverse complement.
ACTATGGGCCACTCCTAATAGCCTTGCTCTTCGTCAAACTACCATTTGGATTAATAGTAATATTACACAGTAAGATTGGACACCCTTTGGTAAGGGCCTTAAAGTAGTTGATAAAGAGTTGGCTGGTGACATTAATAACTACCTTATAGTCTGGGCAAAAGGGGGCATAACTAGTAAACCTATACCAGTCTTTCCCATGTATGTGTGTGTGCATCTGTGTATAAATCAAATCTCAAAGAGTATATGCATCAGCTATTTGGGCAGGGACATGAAACACTGGTTGGACAGAAAGAGTGCTGGAGGTCTTTGCTTGGCCACTCAGTTGTGATCTCAAATCTATAACTGTGCCAATGGGCAGTCTTGTTGGGGATCTGGAGAAAGAGGGAGAAACCAGCCCCAGACTGACTGTGGTGTCTGTGTGCTCTTAAGGGACATTGAACTTTACTGTATGTGTGCTTGTCATCCTCCCAATTTACATCCACCACTGGTGCTAGTGTTGAGCAGTGAGGCTCCTTGATTATTGGCCAGTGCTGGTGTGTCACATATATTGGTGGCAGTGGTGGGATATTCACATTACATATATTGGTTGGCAGTTGTGGGATATCCACATATTAGGATTCAGTGGTGTCGATATTGAATTCCTGTACCCAGGGCAGATGTACAACTCTCAGAAAATGGACAGTTCAACCATTTAACAGAGGACTTAAATATTTAAATAAAATTGTGTGATACTGATTGCATAAATTATAATACTGTTAAAATGGTCTTTTAGATTGTTTTAAGTTGTTTTAAGTTTCTTTTGGTGAGTACTTTGCCTGAGGACAGGAGAATCTAGATATCAGATAAGGAATGCAGGACTGCAGATAAGTTGGGGAAAAAGGGAGCCCTATACCTAGCTAGCTGGGCATCACTGCACAGGAAAGGGATACCCAGTGCTGTTCATGGGTCTAAGGAAACCCATGGTGGGCAGCCTAGACAACCCCAACAGAGTTCTCCAATAGCACGGGAAGCCACTAGTCCATGTAAATGTCCAGGGCCAAGGGGTAAATATTTTAAATGCAATAAGTGGGGCCATGTAGCATATAAATGTCCATAGAGGCAAGGTTGGTAACAAAAGGTGGGAGAACTAGTAAGTGGGAATGGCAAAATGCCATCCGTAAGTTGTCTGGAGACAACAAGGGTACCAAACTATTGCAAGTAGTTATATCCTATTGTTGTAGATTGGAAAGAGGCCAGTGCTATGAGAGACACAGCCTCTGACCTAAGCACTGTGAAGAGTGCAATGGTGAAAGGGGAGCACTACTTGCTTGGGCAGTCTACTCTAGTCAGAGCTTTAGGAGGGACCCCATTCCAAATACCTTTGGCTAGGGTTCACCTTGACTAGGAGGGTGGAAAAGGAAGCAAGCAAGTAGGTGTGCTTGAGGATATCCCTGCAGATGTCCTGATAGAGAACGATTTTGATAATGCAGTACCTTGTGTGAATGCAGTTATATGCAGTCAGGCTTGGAGACAAGCATGTGGGTCTGGCAGCCTGGAGAGAACCAAGACAGACCACAGACTTGAAGCCAGGACTGGCATGTTGGTTACTTAAGAGAGGGAGCTAACCTGTAACAGTGAGACTGAAAGTGAGCCACAGCTGCTTGTGGGTACTGATGTTCCCTTGGACAGAGTGACTGCAAGGGCAGAGGTGTGTAGTAGTACCTAGGCTGAGTGTGAGGCACTGCTGTCAGAGAATACCAGACTTCCTGTAGAAGGGGAGCTGGGAAGGGTTACAAAGAGATAAAGTTGAGACAGGATCAGCTCTCAGACCCTACATTACAATGCCTAAGGGAGGTAGCCAGGGAGATACCTAATTTTCAAAGGAAAGAGGAATTTATATATTGGGACAAAGGGTTACTGTATAGAGAGTGGACCCCTGAAGAAGGGCTAGAAAGTGAGAGAATACAACAGTTGTTAGTGCCCAGAGCCTACCATCTGGCACATCTAGCCCTAGCCCATAACATTCCTTTTGCAGGTCATATGGGCATAACGTGTACCAAGATATGCATTATACAGAACTTTTATTGACATGGGA
>NC_056734.1:24534909-24604909 GCF_019279795.1 Protopterus annectens | reverse complement strand
TCTTTTCCTTATCCTGCCCAAAACCTAAGCCTCCACACTCCATTACTTCTTTCATTGTTTTAATATCTGTGCTATTTTCCCTTTTCCTTCCTTAAATAACAATCAGACGCTCCCACCATAATTGTTGGCATTTTTAACAGCACAAAATGTTTTATTGTTTCAAAGATTTTTTTTTCCTTTTCAGTCATATTAATGTATATTTAAATCAATATTACCCTTATGGACTCTCCTTTTTTTAATATCATACATCCTCCTGGTACTATCACAATAATATATAACATTTTTATTTATTATTTTTTTTTAATTTCTATACCTGAACACATCTCATTCCCACTTAGCACATGACCTTCCTTCCTCTTATGGCTTCAAATCATTTTTTTCACATTTTTCACATAGTTTGTATCCACTAGACATATCAGTCCCTTATTTAACCTCTTACACTATTCACTTACTATAAAACTGCTTACATAATTGCATATGCATTTTAGGTAATTGCTTTTTATTATCATTTTCCTTTTTTGAGTCATTTTTCTTTCCATTTTTTTATATTTTCCTATTTCTTCTTGTAACTCTTCCCTAATCAAATTTTCATGAGACTGTTTTTATTCCTGTCATTCTTCTGTATCTAACTTCCCTTTTCAACTTCATAATTAACTATATTTCATATTTATTTTTATTCTCCACCTGACGAACTTCGATCTATAAAGTATATATGTGTGTGTATATATATATATATATATATATATATATATAGAGAGAGAGAGAGAGAGAAAAAAAGAGAGAGCAAGAGCTATAGATATATATGAGAAAACCAAAATCAGTGCTGCTACAAGACAGTCCATAATGCACTGCTTTAACTCGAATAAGAACTTTAATAAAATAGTAAGACTTAAAACATTTCCAAGAAACTTATAAAACTGGAAGACAAGTGCTTTCAGGTACAAGGTTACCCTTTATCAGATGTGTTAAACTAATCAGTGATGTGGAAATTTAGAAAAGAACTTTCAGCCAATCAACATTAATGCTTTTGCCCCCTAAGGGTGGGTTTAAATGGAAAGTATGGGTTTAATCCAGGATATCTATGTGCTTGCCACCTTACTATCCATTTCATTTCGACAAGTTCCAAGTGATTATTATAATCACCACCTCTTGTTATTCAGATACCACTTGTAATACTCTAAAAAAGAACTTGTGTCCATTTGATTCATGCACATGTTTCACCAGGGTAATTTTTTGACCTGTCAGATGGATATCTCTGATATGCTTAGATATCCTTTCTTTAAGCTGTCTCACAGTCCTACCTACATAGAAGCATGTGCAGCTGTCGCATGTAGCCAAGAAGACCAAACTTTTAGTAGTACAGTCAGCGTACAGCTTCAGTATAAACATAAAATTAATAAATGGGTGCTTGAAATCTTGTTCTTAGATATATATTTGCAATTACAACAATGACATGGATAAATTCCCTTCCTGCTGGACTGTATCTTTACAGGTGCTTTATGCTTAAATCATAACATTTGCTTAAGATTGCAACTGTTCTTAAAGGCAAAATGTGGTCGATTTCCATCAATCTCTTTAATCTTCTCATCTGATGTAAGGATCTTGCAGTTAGCTTTAATGATGTCACATACATACTTAATATCACTTGTATAAATCAGGACAACATGACTGACTTGCTCAATCTGTGGCCTCTTGTTGGGGGTGGGTGTCATTCTGATACATGTAGGGTCTCCCTTTTTGCCCATGTATGGCCCTAACCTTCTGTTATGCCTTAACAATCTGTTTCTTATCATAGCCTCTGTGTTAACAAAGTGTCTCCATTCTTAATACTTCTTCATGAAAATCATCTTCTCTGTACTCAATCTGGAAACTCTGAGCAGCTGTGCTTCAAGTATACTAGATTAAATATGCTGGGGATGCATACTTGATCTTACCAAATAACTATCCTTCCAAGTTTCCATATGATACAATTGTGTATCAGTCTTACTACAGTTATTCGGAATAGTCATCACATCCAAGAAAGGTAGCATCTCATAGGAAGAATGCATGCGGAATATTAAAAACTCAGTTTTTCCTTCTAAGAATCTATGAAAGCTGGCAAGTTCTTCTTCATTTCCTTCACATAACACACACACACACACACACACACACACACACACACACACACACAAATATATATATATATATATATATATATATATATATATATATATATACACACACACACACACACACACACACACACACACACACACACACACACATACATATATATATACATTTATATATCATCGACAAGATGCTGATAAAACTTCACATGCTGTGAGTATGGATTGTTATTATACACAAAATCATGTTCCCAATTTGCCATTACAAGATTTTCATAACTATTGGCGCATGGAGTGCCCATAGCTGCACCCCATTACTGCCAATACAAATTGCCTTCAGAGATCTTCACATTGTGTTCAAGCACTAGACTTAACAAAGCACATATTCAAGCACTAGACTTAACAAAGCACATATTACATTGATTTGATTGATATTAATATCAGCTTCGCTCCATAGGAATTCTCTAATAGTATTTAACCCAAAGTCATTCAGGATAGCTGTGAAAAGGCTAATAACTTCCATAGTCACTAACAAAAGCCTATTTATATTTTGCTATTGATTAATAAAGGCATTAAGGCATTGAAACCCGCCCTTAGTGGGCAGAGGAGCAGAAGATGAAGCATTAATGTTGATTGACTCAATGTTTTTTTTTTTTTAATTTTGACATCACTGATTAGTTTAACAGATCTGAGGAAGGGTAATATTGTACATGAAAGCACTTATCTGTCAGTTTTATAAGTTTCTTGGAAGTTTTTTAAGTCTTACTATTTTATTAAAGTTCTTATTCAAGTTAAACAGTGTTTTATGGACTGCCACTTTATGGATGAGTACTGATTTTGGTTTTCTCTTATTACTTTGCAGTGCAATGCTGTTCTTTGGTGGCTGTTCCTGTTTGCTTATATATGTGTGTGTGTGTGTGTGTGTGTGTGTGTGTGTGTGTGTGTGTGTGTGTGTGTATATATATATATATATATATATATATATATATATATATATATATTAACTTCCTTATCACAAATATTTTCAGCAATATTTTCTTTCTGACCATTTGTCTTATGTATTACTTTCTTCTCTAACCTTTAATTTTCTATTAAGGACAATCAAACCAGATATGCCCAAATCCAATATATTTTGTGTATTATTGCCTACAATTTCTTGGAACGTTCATAGGTTCATAGGTTCATAGGTATGTACTAGGCTATCTGCCCATGGGCATTTATAAGCCTAGCCACAAAGTGCTGGCTTTCGCCTCCCCATTAGATTAGTAACCTGGGCCTCTGTCAACAGGGCTCCTGAAGTGATCCGAGGGTAGAACTTACGCTTACCCATCCACTCATCAAAGTTTCTCTTGAAGTGGGTCAGAGAGGAGCGCTGTTGAATATGGATTGGGATTCTATTCCAGAGTGAAGGGAGTCGCTGGGACAGGAATCTATCCCTCCAGCATGTCCTGTTTATTGTTGTACATAGGTTCAAGTCGCTAGAACGAGTGGTTCTGAGGGATCTCATTTTTTTTGAGGTGAAGCATGTCCATTAGTTCAGGATTTGACATGGCCCTATAGGTCAGGCACAGGTCACCTCTGAGCAGATGGTAAGTGACTGAGAAGAGCTGGAGCTTTTTTAGTCGTGCTTCATAGGGTAATTGTTTAAGGCCCTTAATCCTCTTAGTGAGGTACTTCTGTGGTCTTTCAAGTTGTTAAAGGTGTCTAGTGAGGTACATCCCAAATGGGGCATTGTACTCTATTATGGGCCTAATGTGTGAGGAGTAAAGGGGCACAATCACCTCCTTGGATCTGGATGAGAAACCCTTTGTGATCTGGTGTGCCACATAGAAGGATTTCCTGACCATTTTGGCTATGTGGTTATCAAAGGAGAGCATGCTATCTACTTAGGTACGCAGGTCCCTAATTACTTCTTCTGTACTTAGTGGATTCCCATCTATGTGGTAGTTTGTAGGTACTTTGTTTTTCCCAAATGGGATCACTATGCATTTTTTGACATTTAGCTTGAGGCCGTGACTTTGACACCAGGTGTTTGTCTCTGTGAGACCCTTTTGCAGGATGTCTGTGTCAGCTGGAGAGTCAATTATTGCACCCAATTTACAGTCATCTGCAAACTTGGTTAGCCACAGTCCCTCCGCCTTTGCCTGTACTTCGGAGAAATATATACTGAACAGGAGGGGTCCCAGGACTGAGCCATGTGGGACTCCACTTGTGACTGGTTTAGAGTCAGACATGGCGCCTGCCACTCTTACCATGTGGGTTCTGTCTGAGAGCCAATTGGCAACCCATCTCATGACATGGGGGTTGATATTTAAGCTGGTGAGTTTGTCTAGGATTCCTGAGTGTGGGATGGTGTTGAATGCCTTAGCGAGGTCCAGATATGCTGTGTGGACCACCTTCCCTTCATCTATGGCCTTGTTGACTGTTTTGAAGAAGTCGACCAAGTTCAGGAGGCAAGATCTGCCTTTAACAAAGCCGAACTGGGTGGGGTCCAGTGTCTGGAGGTTCCCAATGTCCCTGTTAATGAGCTCCATGATAATGCATTACATGGCTTTGCAGACCAAGCTAGTCAAGCTTATAGGGTGATAGTTCCCAGGGTCAGTTGTGGCACCCCCTTTGTGGAGTGGTACGAATGTTGTTGTACGTCATACTTTGGGTGCATAGCCTGTAGAGAGGCTGAGTTTGAATAGTGATTTGAAATGTGGGGATTAGTTCATGTTGAAGCTCATGTAAGACACAACCTGGGATAGCATCTGGTCCCATTGATGCTGTGTTTTTGGCCTTTGCAAGGGCTGTCTTTACTTGTGTGTCTGAGATATCTGGAGCGCCACATTCTTCTGGGATGGGTGCTAGCCTCTTTGGTGGAGAGGGGGGGGTGAAGTTTGCACTGAACTTGTCAGCCAGGATGTTGGCAATATCAGTTGGTTCAGTGTATTTATGGCCATTATGCACTAGCTCAGAGCATATCTGAGAGTTTACCCCTAGACCCTTGACATAGTTAAAGAAGGCCTTGTGGTTATCCTTAGAGCCATTGGCTATTTTTCTTTCAAAGTTAGCCTTGGATGATTTAATGAGGGATGATTTACTGATGTTAATCAGAGATGCCTTCTCATTTTGGGATTTTGCTCTATCTTGCAGAAGTTTCTTCCTTCTGTTGTAAAGTTTATTTATGGCTGGGGTCCACTAGACTGTCTTCTTCTTTTTTGAGGAGTTGGTCTTGGTTTTACTTGGGATGGCTCGGTCCATGCATTCTTGAAGGTGTTCATAGAATGCACTTGTAAAGGATTCTGCCGATGGGTCATCATTTTCCATTTGACTGGGAGCTTTGAAACTTCCCACCTCGGTCTTGAGGAGTGTGAAGTTGGCTTTAGAGAAGTTTTTACCTTGATTTCCTTGACTGAGGGGGGGGGGGTCAGGAGGTGGATGTCCAGTGTGATTAGTTTGTGATCTGATCTTACCAATGACGAGTTTCCCTCAGGTGTGGAACATAGGTTCCCCATGTTGGTGATGACCAGGTCCAGTATGTTGTCACCTCTTGGGGTCATGGTGACCAGCTGTTCAAGGGCATTTGAGTTTATAAACTCAAGGAAGCATTGGGCTAGGGCGTTTGAGCTTGAGTAGTTTTCCCAGTCAATGTTTGGATAGTTGAAGTCACCCAGTAGCATGGTGTTGGGTAGAATCTTCATACTTTCTAATGTTCTCATGAATGCTGTGTGAGGGTCCTGAGACAAGGTGGGAGATCTGTAGCAAGCTATAAATTGAACAGTCGATTTACCCGCTGTCAATTGCACTTGGATGGTCTCAAATTCCGCGTGCTGTGCTACTAACCTGGAGGTGTGGGTGTTTTTGATGAATATGGACACACCCCTCATTTGTGTTCCGGTCCTGGTTTTGGGACCTAAAGGTATGGTAGGAGCTATAGCCTGGTAGTGCTGGGGTGCTCTCTGGAGACTTGAACCAGGTTTCTGTCACTGGACATACATCGATTTCTTCCATACTAAGGAGAGCCTTGAGTGCGTGCATTTTGAGGTTTAGACTTCTGGCATTGAGCAGCATTACCCTCAGTTTTTGTTTATTATTGTTGTTTATGGAGGCGGGTTTGTCTTTTGAGCCTTTCCTAAAAAAGGCAGTATTGGGGTGGCAAGAGTCTTGGCCAGTATTCAAAAGCCCAGGGGCGACAGGTGCAAGCCATCTCTGGCAAAGCAACTTGGCTTGTCAAGCATGTCGTCCCATGCTGACATGTACTGGATCTCCTTTGAATGACACCAGTAGTTTAACCAATTGTTGAAACTGATAATTTTTTCTTCGTATGCTGGCATCATTTGGGGTGAGGGCAGGATGCTACTCAGAGTCAGAGTCATACCAGCCTGGGCTACATGGTCAGAGAGCTCCTCCATGTCTCTTTTCATGTAGTCCAGGGAGGTACGTCTCATGTCATTTATGCCAACATGTACAATGACAGAGTCATATTTGTACTTGTTGTGGAGTGACCTGAGTGCATGTGTTATGTGGTGGATTCTGGCACTCGACCATCAGCTTATGGTAACCTTCTCCTTGTTCAGTCTAGTGAGTGGGACGTCTGTGTGCCTGATGATAGAATCACTGATTACTAGTGTGTTAGTTGCGTTATTTAGCCTTAGGGGCTGTTTTTGCTTGGCACACTGACGTTGTGACGTATGTGTTACCTTGTTTCTGTTGTGGGGTGGGGGTTGCTTGGGTGTATGCTTAGGAGGTCTCTGTTGTTTAGGCAGGTTCTTATTTAGATCCTCCAAGTATGTTTTTGCGTGTTTCTGAGAGTTGTTTTCTGGTGCAGCTATGGCTAGTCTATGTGAGTCTGGTTATGTGGTGCTAGTGTTGCCCTTCTCCTTGTGACTGGTTGATCCAGTCGTGGGTTGAGAGAGCTTAGCCTCCAGTTTGGCTGTGTAGCTGTATCTCTCACATATGTTTGTGTTGGTTGGGAGGAGGAGCGGGTTGTCTGTGTACATGAGGCAACTGTAACATTGCCTCAGGATGCCCAGATTCACCAAGTGGACCAGAGAGCACACCTGAAGCTGTCCCTTGAACATGCCTGAATAGATGGTTGGGACTGTATTGCTGATTGGATGAGTAAAGAGCCTTATACTTCCTGAGTATAGGGCTGAAGTGCAAGCTGTAAGCTAGTGCTAGTTTTAGTAAGGTCTTAAATTGCCTTATTTCTAGTGCTGGGTTGAAGTGTTTCAAGTTTCAAGGGAAAAACAGAAGTGCAGACTTCGTGGAGCCTAGAATAGTTTAACTGCAGCTAAACAGTGCTGCGCCATGTGCAAACCCGTACAAAACCGGGTTAAGCAGTTTTTATACCAGGGAGATCAAAAAGGATAGAAATTAGCCCAAAATGGCCAATGAGCTACAAGTTGCTGGGCTGGGACCACTCCTACAGGGACAGATAGGCTGCTCAGAGTTCCCTCTCTCATAGTGAACAAGGAAGCCACCTAATTATCCAAGTATGACATGGGCAACACAGGAACCTTTACCACAGTCCTGGATTCAGCAAAGCCTGAAAACTGGACTAGACTAGTTCAGAAAGGTGGGAAAACAAGGATTTTTTTTTCAGAAACAACAGAAATGCAGAGCTTAAATTACTCTAAATACACAGAGGAGGCTAGTGCACTTCAGTGTGTAGCCTGCGACTGTATTACAGGTAACTTAAATGCAAAAACGACAAACAGCAACTTTTTTTCAAGTGCAACAAAGAAATAAGTACAGTAAGCAATGCAGATATCACTAGGGATCCACAGAAGCACTGAAAAGCCACCTTTTAGGTGGAATTAGCATTTCAGGGAAACAACAAGCAAAAACAATACTTAATGAAGTCCAAAGTCTCTCTTTTGTCTCTCGGCCGCTTGTAAGATTCTGCAGGGCACCAAGAGGAGCCTGCTGAGCTGTATACAAGCGCAAAACCGCGCTAAGCGGTTTTTATACCAGGGAGATCAAAAAGTATAGAAATTAGCCAAAAATGGCCAATGAGCTACAAGTTGCTGGGCTGGGACCACTCCTACAGGGACAGATAGGCTGCTCAGAGTTCCCTCTCTCACAGTGAACAAGGAAGCCAACTAACTATCCAAGTATGATATGGGCAACACAGGAACATACCTAATCTCCTCACATTGACTTCATCTTTTTAGTATACTCTTGCATTAAATGAGCCTCATCTCAAGAAAAACAAAAAATACTTTGATGATTTGGGTTTTTTCAATATCTAACACTCCCCATGTTCAATTTACATTTATTATATTTGTAATATGTTGCACTTTCCAAAATACAATTTCACTGGATTTACTATTGTAATTCCAAAGTGCAGGTTATCGAGTGGCACATGCTCAAACCACTGTTTTCAAAAAGGCAGTGAGTCGGACAAAAAAAGATTGATTATAAATGACTGAGTGGCATGTTACACTTGATTTTTTTTTATTCAACGTTCACATATACAAGTTTACATATGTACGAATTATTTCGACGTACAGAGTGTAAAACAATTTAAATAATTAGACACAGAGTTGAGAACATTAACACTAAAGAGACTGGACTTACTGCAGAGGTTATTCATCAGAAAAGAGCATAGACTGACGGTTACCTGGGCAAGTATATTGAAACATATGTTTGTAAGATATATAAAGAGTACACTTTTGCAGTTGTAACACAGACTTTGTGAATTTCTTCCACTAGGGTATGATGCTAGATGCAGAGGTTGGATTTGTTCCCAGTGTAATTGTCAATATGTATACTACAGTTTTGAGTCAAAAAGGAAGGAAAATGTTGTGTATTGATGGCTAAATGTATACCCAGGAGAAAACAGTATTTGACAGAACATATTGATGTTGCAGTAGGAAACTGAAGGACACGTGTAGCGGTAGATGTGCAACTGAATCAGTTGGTGAGTCATACAAGTTAATAAAAACTACATTTCATTTTCATGCCCCAGACCCTATTAAAGCTGAAGTGTATAAAGTCGGGCCTAGTATTAATAGAAGGTCTGAGCAGTCAGTGGAAGATCCGTCTGAGGTGGTTTCTGAAATACTGCCAGATACACCCAATAGTGTCATGAACTCGCGAGGAAACACTTGTGCACTAAAACAAACTATGAGCAGAGTGAGACAGCGTTAAAGAAAGGAAATGTACTCAGACATGCATATGTTGTGCGATTTAAGTCCAGGGCATTTGTCCATAAAGAACAGTCAATTCATCACTGAGCATACTGGCCAGTCTTTTACATTGGGTAACTGTGTTATTACAAAAGTGAGTAATTTAAGAGTTATCTGTGTCTCAGAGTACATTTTAGTAGATGGAACCTTTCCGATTAGTACAACTGAATGCAAGCAGGTGTATTCTATTCATTTTAAACTGGAAGGGTCAAATGATTTAAAAATTATTCCTGGAGTTTAGGGTATACTGCCTGCAAAGACTGAGGAGTGCTATAATACATTCTGGATGTGCGTATTATCTCTATGTGACCGCTTTGATTTTGAAATTATCTCCACATATGGCACTTAGTGATTTTGAAAAAGGGGCAGCAAATGCCATTACACAACATCTAAGTGGTAGCTTTGCCAAGGGTTGTTGGTTTCACCTTTGCCAGATAGTATGGCATCAAATTCAAAAACTGCATCTGGCATCAGAATTTGGTAGTGACTCGAGTTTCTCTTTGCTGTGTAAGCAGATCCTAGCTTTAGTGTTTGTATCTCTGGAATCTGTTGCTACTACCCTAGGCAAGATTGAGGCTGATATGCCGGAGGCAGACAAACCATTATGCACTTTTTTCAGAAAGAATTATGTATTAAGTAGACCTAGAAGATATGGCATGAGAGGATTTACTGCCGAAAGGTTACCACCTTTATTTGATGTTTCCTTCTGGAACCAATACAATACTTATTCATTAGGATATCCAAGGGGACAGAACACATTGTAGGGGTGGCATAGGTTTTTGCATAGTCTCTTGGGTAAACAGAGACTATATATGTTAGGTGTGTTGCATACTATTCAGTTGGAGCAAAACAAAGTTGAAGATCTGAAAAATAAGCCCTGTCATGTCTACCATCTTCTAAGAGACAGCAACTGGTGGATAAAAAAGCTATTTTTCAGAAATTGTTGTCCTGGAAAGAACAGCACACAGTAAGAGGGTTCCTTGCAAAAGACTGTTCGTTCTAAGTAATGGCCTCCATAACTTGCTAACTAACCAAAGAACACTCTCTCTGCATGCACACTAAGTACACTTGTTTGACAGTTACGTGGGATGCATTCTGTATGTTCAGAAGTATAATTACTGTGTTTAACGATGTATACCTTGTGTTAGTGATGGTTAGCATGTTCTGTAATGGGAATGAAATGTAGAACACTAATTTACAGCTTAAAAAAGTATAAAAAATAAACTCTGTATGTTTGCAGCTTTAAAGTGTGTACTTTTCATGGGTGGCATTCACAGGAAAGATCCATTCAGGATGACATCCTCATCGATATGTATAATGGTGTTCAGCAAGTAATGTATTTGGTGATAAGATTGGGCTTGCTGGGAAGGACTATGCACCTTTCGTTTTTTACTTGATATCAGATTTGTTGAATCTTGTTTGTCGCCTATATGGTTTTCGATATTTTGATTTCTAGACATTGCAAAACTCAATGTTTCATGCTGATAATATCATCGCTTGACCCACCCATTTTCCACATTATAATAGTTAACCCATTCACTGGCATCCATACCTTCTTTACCCTTATCCACATATGTCTTTCATCATTCATTTTTGCATCATGCACTTTGCAGCAAACAGTAAGATAAAAGGTTTTAGTTTCAACTTATCAATGGTTGAAGTTCTGAATTACACACTTATTTTTTTTCAGTTGCATTCACAAACATTGGAACAAATAGGCTTTTTAAGGTGATTCAGGTGATTTTTTTTCCTCTGTTATAAATGTGTCTAATAATGCAAAGGTTTCAAAAGTGACTTCACAGAAAGCCACTGTCCACAGATGAATTAATGGTTTTAGGTCTCATATTTGAAAATTTCAGAGTAAAATCACTTTGTCCATAATGTGATATCTATTAATAGTTCCAATACATTTTATTTTTTATCCATACCACAACTATTCCTTTTTGGCTTTGTTGACCTTCTACTGTTATTTGTCCAAGTCATTCTTCCATATTCCCTCTAGTTTAGCTTTTGTTTACCATCTCCACATATGACAGTCTCTATCCTTGAAACTGCAAACTACTCAGTTGCAGAGCCATACACTAAAACCAGATTCTCCTAAAGTCAAGCATATCCCCCAAGCTCCTTTACTTCATTTTCCTTCACCTGGTCATTACTAACATGGGCAACCATTGCTCTACACCAATAGTCAGTTCCTCCCTGGTTAGATCCGACCACAAACTAAACACCTTGGAAATCCACAGCCCCCCGCCCCCCTGCAAAGGTAATGGGCATGAAAAACTGCTCCAAAGCTAACTTTGGCCTCCTAAAAACAGAGGTGGCTAACTTCATGGCACCCATGCAAATGGAGAATAGTTGCATGACCGCAGAATCATACATCAATGCACTGTACAAACACGTACACAAATGCATGGATCTCGCCATACCCAATAGAACCAATATGCTCTCCTCCAAAAAAGGAAGCCAATCTGGTGGTCCCCTGCCATAAGATGGAGAATAAGGTGAAGTCCCAGGACTGGAAAAAATCCCTTATCAGCCTCAACCAAAAGTTGAGATCCCTCATCAAATCCTCTAAAGCTAGCTATGAAAACAGAATTGCAGCAGACAGTAAAGACAACCACAAGGTCTTCTATAGTTATGTAAAGAATCTCCATGGCAATACCCAGATTTGTTCTGAGCTACTGCACAATGGTACCTCCTATACCGAGCCAATAGATATTGCCAGTATACTGACCAACAGATTCAGTGCCAAACTTTATCCCTCTCCCCCCCAAAGGACCTATCACAATACCAGTAGCTTGCCAGTCACACAGTATTACTGCTGCATAGGTTAAAACAGCACTGTCCAAAGCCAAAAATACAGCTTCTATGGGACCTGACAATATCCCTGGTTGTGTTCCACATGAACTACAGAGTGAACTGGCATCTCACTTGTGTGCCATGTTCAGTCACAGCCTTACCTCAGGCTTTGTCCTCTACAAAGGAGGAATGACTACAGACCCTGGGAACTACTGCCCCATTAGTCTGATGAGTCTGATATGCAAAGCTATGCAAGGGATCATCATGGGCCTAATAAACAAGGATACAGGGAATCTCCAAACTCTGGACCCTACACAGTTTGGTTTTGTGAAGGGCAGATCATGCCTGCTCAACTTGGTTGACTTCTTTGAGTCAGTCACTAGAGCTGTGGATGAAGGCAATGTGGCTCAGGAATCCTAGTAAAACTCACTAAGCTTGGCTTCAACCCCTATATCACTAGGTGGGTTGCCAACTGGCTCACAGATAGAGCCCACAGTGTGAAAGTACCTGACTCCAAGTCAGACTACAGACTAGTCACGGGTGGAGTCCCACAGGGTTCAGTCCTGGGTCCTCTCCTGTTTGGTATCTACTTCTCTGAAGTCCAGGCCAACACAAAGGAACTCTGGCTGACAAAGTTCATAGACAGTTGTAAGTTTGGAGCTATTATTAACTCCCCAAGTGATGTTGACATTCTGCAGAATGGCCTTACTGAGACCAACGACTGGTGTCAGAATCATGGCCTTAAACTCAATGCCAAAAAAGGTGTTGTCATCCCCTCTGGGAAAATCCCAGTTCCCATGACTTACCACATTGGTGGTAGTCCACTAAACACAGAAGGCATTATAAGAGATTTGGGAACACAGCTTGACAGCAACCTCTCTTTTGATCACCATACTGTCACTGTGGTCAGAAAGTCCTTCTATGTGGCACATCTCATTACTAAGGATTTTGCATCTAGGAAGAAAGAGGTCATTGTCTCCCTCTTCTCTTCCCTCATTTGACCAAATCATTGAGTGCAATGCCCCATTTGGCATGTACCTCACTAGACACCTGCAACAAATGGAGAGAGATCCAAAGTCCTCACAAAGAGTATCCTAGGCCTTAAACACTTGTCCTATATGGACAGATTCAAAAAAACTCCAACTATTCTCTGTCTCATATCGCCTACTTAGAGGCAATCTCTGCTTGACTTACAAAGCCATGTCTGACCCAGCTCTATTAGAAATGCTGCATCTAAAGAAATCCCAATCTCTCCACACCACACTTTCCAGAGACCTCAACTTACCTCAACTTCATTAACACAATTAACAGAACATGCTGGAGGGACAGGTTCATAACCCAGAGACTGCCCATGCTATGGAACAGACTTCCCATACATGTCAAGCACAACACTTTTCTGACCATCTTCAAGAGAAATCATGATGAGTGGATGGGAAACAGAAATGTCACCATGGGGATAATGTCAGTGGCTCCACTCGACAGATGCACTGAGAACTAAGGATGGGTGGCACTTTGCCAAGGTAATCTTATGGCAAGGCTTGTAAAGCTCCCAGGACCATTAGCCTAGTACACACTTATGAACCTATGAACCTAGTTGTCTGCATATTCTGCTGTTCTATGGTTTAACAGTATATACAGCATCCATTTTATCACCTAGTGCTCAATCAGCCATAATGGTCCAGCTCACCTCTTCTCCATCTCTGAACTCTTCAGTGAACTTTAATTCCAAAAGTATTAGAGTTTCCAATCCATCATCTTCCTTTGTGGAAATGATTATCTTCTTCCATGTTCCCATCAGCAAATTCCTCTACCATCTCCAGCCCTTTCCTAATCTTTCCTCCATCCTTGAAGTTCTCTGACCATCAGCAACAGCCCTCTGGCATCATGCACGTACCTGAAAACAACAGGGGAATGCCAGTATGTCAACAAAGAGTAAACAGACAAATAAACAAAAATAAATTGCAATTACATTTCTAACATTTTTCTGCTTTGTCCCCATAAAAACACCCATGCATAGGTAGACCACTTTTACCTCACCTATGCATCTTGAAATAGGGACAGAACAATGAGTAGAATAATAGATAATTAAAGATAATGGATCTGGTGTTCAAGAAAATCCATATCTAGTACAAGATGTTTGCTTGTCACATAGCTGAGTTTTAGAATATAAAGTTCAAGAGAATAGTTAAAACATATTCCAAAGTTTTTCATTTCTTACTAATTGTATAGAGATGTTCTCAGATTGTTTTATAAAGCCATGAAATGTCCTCTACTATTGAATGCTATTTGTATGGGAGAGTGGCACATTTTAGAGATGTTAAATGTTTTTTTTTTTTTTGTGTAACCATGACATGTTCTGGATTATTCAATGATGTTTGAATGTGGAAAGTGGCACACTAGTCCACATCTCTGAAAAAATGAATATTTCTTTAAATGTGTAACTCAACAAACAAGTTTTAAGTGTCTCCCCAGGATTCCTGAGCCACAGATTGGTTCAGGGGCAATCATCTGCTAATGAGAACCACCTTAAAAAGGCAAACTCCTATTTAGGGGAACCATTGTGTATGAGAGTTACTTTCTATTGTGACCTCTTTGTCACAACACGTACATATCTGTATCTTTCAAAAGAGGAGTATCCTCAGGTATGTAACCATTTTGTTTTCAACATGATGCATGTGTTTTAATATACTTAAGCTCCCAACATCCTCCATTTTTTGGCATATATTAATTAAACAACACAGTTTTTGCATTCACCTATGAGAGTAATGATGTGAACATAGCTTATCTGGATATATGGTTGGCCAAGGACAGCACAAACATAAGATTCACCTCTTAAATTTATAGGAAACCCACATATTCGAACATTTTTCTCCATTTTGACAGTTTGCATCCTATAACACAGAAAAGGGTAGTGGTCAAGGGTCAGTTTGTGAGGACACCCCAAATGACCACAGAAGATACTGCTTTTTGGGATGAGTGGATATTGCTGAAAAACATGTTTTTAGAATGTGGCTATCCTACAAACTTTGTAGACAACTTGATGCTAGAGGTGATTAATAAATGTGAGTCCCATCATTTTGTGCCAATTCTGGGAGGACCTTGTGTGACCAACAGCAGAAGTCAGGAAGTCCAAGATGGAAAGGACACTACATCAATGCCACCCATGGCTGAGACTACAAATACAAACAGAGAAACCTTCAGGAATTCTTTTATTACAATCTAGTCTACTGAAGTTCTCTCCATTAAATAAATTCTGGAAAATAATCGATGTCTTCTCCTACAAGAGAATATTGTTCGTGACTATGTGGGGCCGGGTCCATGAGTGGTGTTCAAAAGGGGAAGGAATTTGAAAACAATGTTGGAACATAGTTGGTCCAAACACCAACATTAGCAAAATTCAGAATTTATGGGAATGAAAAAGTGTGGTTGTTGCCCCACTGCAACAATATTCTGGTGTGCCATGAAATTGCTTTGAACACCAGATGGTTGCTATAAGAAACAGATCGAATTGTTGTACAACAAAGGTGGTATATTGTGCATTATGTATGTTCTGCCCCTGTTTTTACAAAGGAAAAATTGAGAAGAGACTGAGAGATAGAATATATGAACATTTGTATGAAATCAGAATGAAAAAAAATAGATTAAGGCCCTGTACAAACACATAAAATGTTACCCACATGACACATTCAAATTTTGTATTTTGGAACAAATGCCTTCCAACAGTATTGAAAGTCCATGGACCTTATTACTGGAAAAATGTGAACTATATTGGCAGCTGCATTTAAATGCCAATAAACTGCCTGGACTCAATGAACATGTTTCAAAAGCTTGTTTGCTCAAGTTAAATGCAATGGAAAGATGAGCCTTAAATACAGGGATTATATTTAACATATTTTTACATACTTTTGTCTTCATTGTTCTGATTTTATAGGGAATGCATGCATACTATTATATATATATATATATATATATATATATATATATATATATATATATATATATATATATTTTTTTTTTTTTTATATATTTTTCCTTGTTTGCAAATTTTGCCAATTGAATTTTATTCAGTGCTATACACTGTGAATTTCTTTGTGATGGCTCCTTTAAAATGATGCCTTATTTCCTGGGGGCTTGGTGGTCATGTGATTGAACACAAACGTTACAAATTTTGTGTGTACTTCCAGGAATATTTATCTGATGAAGTTCATGCATTTTTATGAATGAAAGCGCTTATCTCTCATAGTTTTAAACAAGTTTTATTTCAAAGTTTCTAGATAAACTGGTCCATAACATAAATGCTGTGGTCATCAGAATCACACATATGAGCATGTGCAACACCAGGCCACAAACATGATCCACTCGGCATGCAGATGGGCAGCGGACATGGCCAGGGATCATTAGTTCACTGGTTGTGGGCCTGTAGCAAAACAACCTTTGTCAGCCACTGATGAATTCCCAGTGAACCTTGCAACACAGTACATCTTCCAGGTTTCCATCACACCATATATCATGGATGTGGGTGCCATTTTGACCCAAGAGGAGTATCCAGGTATGTTTAGTTGAATCAGCATTGGGATACTGTAACATTTACCGTGTCAAGGTGTACAAAGTTTTATCTGAGTGTCAGATATTTTATGGGGTGGGGGGAAATAGGTTACCTGCAGTTTTAAGTTCATGCAGAGACTGTGACCCACATACCTGTTAACATAGCAGCTACTGTAAATGGGGGATATTTGGACATAGTACTAGTGTTACACTGTAACATGTGGTGCTGTTTACATCAACTCCCCCTCAAATGTTTTCAGCACCTTCAGGAGTAGGAACAGGCCATGCCCCTGTTGCTGGTAAGCACAAAACATTTTTGTCACAGATGTAGATTTACTTCAAGGTATTAGCTAAAGTGTCATTGCAGGCTTACTGGCTGGAGTGATGTACTGTCTGCAAGATTGAAAAATGCAGAGATATTTTCTGACTGTACACACTTTAGGGTCATACCTAATAATTTATGTATTGCTCATGAGAATCCAGTTTAAAGAGATGTTATTTTGAAATATTTAAAAATGTGGGTTAGAAATGAATGGCCTCATGTCCTACTATCTCTGATTGTGGGTTGTACAAGTCAGTAATGTGACATCAGTGTATACAGGTTAACTTATATTGAAACATATTACTACAGACCATAGTAATGCAGGTATTGATGTGATGCTTTCCCTTTTATATCACAGGTGACCTGGGAGGTTCGTCCTTGTCCCCTTCACAACCTGAAGTCAGTGTCTCTTCAGACTCTGAAGAGGATGGATGCCAAAGTGCATTACAGCTGAGGGTTGCAGGGGCTGAATCTGTCACAGAGGTTGACATCCCTCAACTGCCCTCATTATCACTGTACACGGCCAGCATGCCTATGCATGCCCAGTCTTCTGAGTACACAGATATTGGACAGTTGGAGGGTGGGAACATTGAACTGGGAAGTGTGGCTACTTTGGCTGCAGTGAATGTCGAAACTGGCCATAGCCAAACAGTTGGTGAGGTTCCACACAGGCAGATGGATAGGGGTGTTCACAGGAGGCCTACTGTCCCTCCAACTTCTATTGCAGGTGTCTCATCATGTATCACTAGGTGTATGTTTAGGACCATCATGGAGGCACAAGCACTTTCAGAAAGAAACTCCGGATGAATACTCAATGTTATGGATGCAGCACAATCTGACATCCATGGCTGCCTCCACTGCATTACTGATACACTGGATCAGTTGACTGACGCAGTGAAAAGATATTGGTCTGAGAGATACTGCATACTATCTGTACATTGTCTGTGATGGAATGTCTGGCTGGAGTTGAGTGTCTGACTTGTGGATGTAGGTCAGCAACTACATCTGCTGAGAGTTCACATGACCATGCAAAATCACGGTCCTGTAGTGGCAGTACATTCAGTGCTCCAGAGGGGAGTGTGCTGTCCACACCAAGATGTGGCAGGTCATGGACTCATGGTCCTGGAGGGTCCTGTGTACTACCCTCAGGTAGTATCCCAGCATCTGACCTTGGGTATGGAGGTGCCAGTGCAACTCCTGGCAGAGCCAGTTCCCATGTTCCGGGGGCAGAGACGATGAACTGTCAACTCTATCCTGCATGGCTCAAAGCTGTACAACATGCATTCATGTAGCACTAGCACTGAGCTTGGTTGTGTTCATGCAGATACTCGCACACCACTGTCACATTGAGGTCACCTACAGACATCCATGCCACATTTACATGGCCCATCTTGCCTGCTCCCCTTTCTGACTCACACACACACACGCCAACCTACTGGGTGACCCTAGGCCTCCTGCACCCCTATACAATACCCTGTGCAAGTAATAATACCTGTGCCACATTCCTGTCATCATTCTCATTGATGCAGGGAAACTAATCTGTATGTCTGATGCACAGGGTAGTTATCTAAATTAATATGCATTTGTTTTATCCATTGTTGCCTTTAACATATTACTTGTACTGGTCAGTCACACATATTGTACACTGCCATTTTCTATGTGTAAATCCATTATGTTGTGTACATTACATTAGATGCTGTTGTAATGGCTGTGTAGTCACACAGTGAAAGGTGTCTCATGGCACTGTTTACATTTCACTTTCAGGATTGTGTAGGATACACCTATGGGTTCACAGCTACAATAATTTCATGGCTCCATAGGTTCATATGTGTATAATAGGCTAACAAAAACAAGGGCATCTTTCATCCTAGTCATGCATCCCTAAACTTTGACAGGGTCTGATACCTTTAATAAGTGTAAGCAGGGTTTTGGAAGCTGACACATGGACAAGCAGGGGCATGCGAGATGAACCATCCACAGTTTCCCTGTGTCCATTAGAGATATTTGTCCTAAAGCAGTTATCATTGTTTTATTCCCCATCCTGTCATGTAACTTGCACATGATTTGAGTTAGGATGCATCTATGCTTCGCATGCATGCAGAGCCTGTTACATATTGGGTGTAGTGTCTGGGCTACATACCTGCTGTCCAGCATGTCCTGTGTATATCACAGTCAAGGTGTAGGTGTGTAAGACAAGTAATTCTCATGCTAGTTCTTTGTTGGATATGCAAGAGGTACACAGTGGGGTCTGATATTTCCAGCATGACAGGCATACACCTCCTCTCCAAATCATGTCGGAGACAGAATACACAGTTACAGGCTTGATGCAGTCTGCATAGGACATGTTATGTACACTGTGCATTGGTTTACTGTGGAACCTCTGTGGATGTGACAGTTGTCAGACATGCCTTCTTAGTTATATACAAAAGGTGGCATTGCACTCAGTGCTAGTTGTGACGAATGCTGAATGCAGTCAAACAATCACTGTCTTGGATTTACATGCCATACCTTAGTTGTAGGTTCCGCAAAATAGAATACATCCCCAAATATTACCGACCCATGCAAGTCAGAGACTAGATCACTCTCTATGTTTCCATAAGTCCCTGACTACTGGGTCAACTGTTGTAGCTGTGTAGTCAATACATTAGTTACCAGGGATGGATGACTTTCCAAGGGATAATATTGTGCATTCCTTGGCATTTGCTGTTAGTCCATGGCTCTGACAACAACTGACTGTCTATGTCAGCCAATCCTGGATAACTGTTGAGTCAGTGTGTAATTCAATGACAGCTCGTAATTTGCAATCTTCTGAAAATTTAGTCAGTCAGAGGCCAATGCATGTGGCCATGACTGCATAGAAGTAAATGTCTAGAAGAGTACATCCTACCCCACCCAAACCCAAATCACACATACCTACATGTGCGGATGTCTTTATCAGACACATAAACAACAGACACCTCAGAAGCCCAAACAGAAGTTTGCTACACATAATCATATCTCTGCAAAACACAGTACACATAGTAGCTCATGCACCATTGTCTCACTAGTCAAACACTTAAGGCAAAACACAAAATTAAGCATATTACTCATAGCTGATTACATCATGAGACACACTGATGTGCCTATCGCCAGGATACATAAGGGAAAGTCCATGGTGAGCTTTCAGTGAGGTGTCAGGATACACCATATCACACATGCACTCTGTCAATACCAGGTACTGTTATGACTATGTCATAGTTCCTGTTGGTGTATACAACTTGAGACATACCTCTCTGGACTGCATGCAGAGACATGACTGAGATGACAGACTATGTGTGTCAGATAGGTATAAGCTTGGTCTTGAGTTGCATTTTACTGTCACCAAGGATGATGGGTCAATACAAATGGAAAATGACTGACTTCAATAATTGCCATAGTGTGCGGTGTCATAGTGAGGGGATCCACTATCTGTCAGTCTGTAATTACTTTGCCAGAGATAGTCTTTATCTGTCATCCCTGGTATTTTGGCTACTGGCCAAGGCTGTTGCCATACTCATAGTGTGCATTTTAGGTGATGTCTCTCAAGGAAAAACTTTCCAATGAGAAAACACGACCTACAAACAGCATCATGGTTATGTTGCTAAATGCTAGGAGTGTCACCACTAAACTCCAATCACTGGAAGCTGTCCCTGCATTGGAAGATGCAGACATTTGTGCAGTCATAGATACCTGCATCAAGGCTGTGGAGAGCACCACAGCCATACCGAGCTACTCCTCCTTCCACATGTTCAGACCTCAAACTTAAAGTGTGCAAAGTAATGGAGGTGGTGTGTCCATATTCATTAAGGATAGATACACATCCATATTGGTTGGACAGTATGGTTCCCTGGAGAAACTGCAGGTGCTATTGACTGTTTGTAGGGCACCTAATCAAGCCATTGTCAGCTACAGGAGCAACTCCATGAATTAGGACACCCGCTGTACTTAAATGGCTCTACTTGAGTCTATCAAGATACATCAAAACAAGATGGTTTTGGTTGACTTTAACTATCCACCAACCAGGTGAATTACTCCTGCTCAAACTCACTTGGCCTGAGGTTAGGCAACTTCCTTAACTACAATGCCCTGTACAAGTGGGTTGACATCCAGAGAAGGGGAGACAATGTACTGGATCAGGTGCTTACCGATATGGCTGACCACTGTAGATCTTCCACTGTGAGGTCCTCCCTTCTGAGATCTGACCACAAATTGGTCTCATTGAAAGTAATATTACACCTGACAACCCACCCCCCTTGCAGCATATAAAGTAATAAAGTTCAATAAAGCAGATTATAACCTCCTATGGGATGATATAAATAGCTTGACTCCACCATCCCCTCAGATGGAACAGGCAACTACATCAAGCTCTACACCAATGCTTTATATAAGCACCTGTAAAACTGCATTGACTAACCTGTACCTGACAGTGGCAAAACAAGCTCCTCATGGCACAGCAAACCTGCCTGGTGAACAAATGCCATTAGCAGGCTCTACAATAAGAGGTATACATTGGTGTCTCACATTAAGAGGGAGGGAACTCCCCTAAAATGGTAGCACTCTCTCCTCAGCTTAAACAAGCAAATAAGTGTTGTTGTGTTGTTGTGAAGTTCCTAAAAAACAAAGTATGAGGCAAAATTAGTCTCCTCCACAAAGGATAACAACAAGGCATTGTGTAGTTATATGTGTAATGTAAAAGGAAAGGCCCACATTGTTGCCACACTCGTACTTAATGATACTACATATAATGAGCCTGTAGACATAGCTAACTTGTTGGCCAACAGGTTCTATGACAACTGTGCTCCCCTGTCCCCAACACATGTACAGCATGATATCCCTACAACCTGTCCCATGCCTTGTATCTCTAAAGAGCAGGTAGTAAATGGCCTCCCTAAGGTGACAAACACAGCATGTATTGATCCTGTTAACAGCCCAGGCGGCATCCTACATGGCATCCAACATGGATTACTAACACCCTTGTAAACTCTTTGAAATCATAGTGTAAACACCAACTGCTCCCCAGCTGACTCAAAATTGGCCACTGTTATCCCCTTACACAAAGGTGGTGTGTCCACTGGCCATAGGAACTATAGACATATTAGCCTGACTAGCTGTATCTGTATGGCCATTGGTTAAATCTTTGTGGACAGTATCAACAAAGATATAGATAATCTAAAAACATTTGACACTACACTGTTTGGATCTGTGAAAGAAAGATCATGCCTGTTAAACCTGGTGGACATCTATGAGGCAGTCACCAATGACCAGGTTAAGGGGACATTTATGAATACAACCACCAGGAATTAGCCAAGTTGTTTGACACTATCCCCACTCAGGCATCATTGACAAATCCACCCAGCTAGCCATCAACAGTAATATCATTAGAGAGGTAACTAACTGGCTCACTGATAGCATTCATATAGGCAGAATAGGGGTATCCACCTCCAACAGAGTTCAGTCCTGGGTCCTCTAAGGTTTGGAATCCATTTATCTAATGTACAAACACAAAGCGAATTTCTGTGGGTGACAAGGTTTGCTGATGCCACCAAACTGGGAGCAGTCATACACTTTCCAAATTATGTCAACAGCCTACAAGAGGGTCATATATGACCAAATGATTGTTGATACAATCATGGTTTTAAACTCCATGCAAATATATGTAGTATCATTCTTTTCAGTACCAGTAATGTTCCAGCTAAGTAGCACATTAAATGTAATACTTTAAGCACATACTCATTGGTGAGAGACCTGGGCATACGGACATGGTCACACAGGTTTACACGTGCCTACCTTAGATCAGCATGTCTCCACAGTGGTAAGAAGGGCATTACATCTTGCTCATATAATAATTGAGAGCACTGTCACCCAAATATGAAGTAGTTCTAACCTCCATGTAGTCTTCCCTCATTAGGGCAATATTTGAGTGCAATGGCCATTTTCTTATCTACATTTCCAAGGACCAGTGGCAATTACATGGACTACAAAGGTTCCTTACAAAGGCAATTAAAGTCTTCAGCATCTTTCCTATGGGGATCATCTGAAATCAGTGTACCTTTTGTCTGTGTCATGCAAACTACTCAGAGGTGATCTCTGCCTTGCATACAAGGCAATATGTGACCTTGCTTTATTGGTAATGCATACCCATAACTGAAATAGTTCATAGGTTCATAGATAACTGAAATAGTACACAGATTACTCATCGTAAGGACCTTAAACTGGTATGTGACATCAATTAAACATGATGGAGGGAAAGATATGTTTACTAGGGTTTAACAAACTTTTACAACAGACTCCCACTTAATGCCAGACAGCACACCTCATTGGCCCTCTTCAGATACAGTCTGTAAGATTGGATGTTTGACCATAATTTCATCACAGGGGTTCTGCCTGTGTCCCCCTTGGACATGAGAAATAGGCGCTGATCATGTAAATAAGGGTAAGAACTTGGCTAGGATTGTTAAGGGTCTTAGGGCCATTCACCTAGTAAATTCCATTGATTCTATGATCCCATAGACTGATGTTAAATGCTCTGATTGCCATCCAAAACACCAGCTTGGCTACACAGAGAATGCAATCACTACCAATTAATATTTACAGAACACTGCAAAGCACAAATATACTCCAAGTTGGCTACAGTGAGATTAGAGCCCCTACCTATCCAGTTTTATACACTATAGATCACAGTACTTAATGCACGTGTTACCGCTGATGTCTGAAAATGATATATGTTTATGTACTTTTATGCTAGATGAAATAAGCAGGCCTTGAATTTTGAGGCCTGCATCACCTGCTATGCCTAAAATAGTGCAAAACCCTGCTTCTTTCTAAGTCAGTGTGGTAATCATATTTGTTTTGTAGGGAAATGCACATACAAACATAGCAGGTGGACTATAGTGAGATTAGAACCTCTACCTATCTCGTCTTCCACACTACAGATCACAGTACTTAATGCATGCACCATGGTTTATGTCTGAAATTAAGATATCTGCTGGTAGTCTTATGGTAGATGACATCAATAGGCCTTGTGGAAGACAGAAGTTTGGAGGCATGCATCAATTGCAAGGCCCAGAAAGTGCATATCCATTGCAGTTTGGAAGTCAGTGGGAGATTTACACTTGTTTTATAGGGAGATGCATATATATATATATATATATATATATATATATATATATATATATATATACACACACACACAAGAAAGGGACCAAGTGGCCTGAAGTGAGATTTGACCCTCTACCTTTCTAGTATTACACAAAGGTTACAATACTTAATGCACATGCAATGGCTTAAGTCTAACATTAAGATGCCTGCTGGTAGTCTTATGGTGCATGACATCAGCAGGCCTTGTGGAAAACAAGGGTGTGGAGGGCTGCATCAATTGCAAGAGCTAAAAAGTGCATATTCATTACAGTTTGAAAGTCAGTGGGGGATTCACACTTGTTTTGTAGGGAGATGCGCATACACACAAACATGCCAAGAAGGCTGGAGTGAGATTAGAATCCCTACCTTTCTAGTCTTACACACTAAAGAGCACAGTGCTTAATGCATATGCCACAGCTTAAGTCTGTTTTATTGATGACTGCAGGAGAACTACTTGTAGAGAAAATACACAAGGCCTGTGTTGAACAGCATGTGCCTACAGAATGATATTGCTTCATACTGACATGTGCATCAAGTAGTGTAGCAGTCAGAAAACTGTTTTATTTATCCTAGCTATGTGGCAAAAGAAGTCATTTTGGCCATATGTGTCTGTTTGCATTTAGATGGACAAGCCTGTGGCCAAAAACAATTTTCCCTGTTGATGAGTGAGGACACAGTATTATACATTTCACAACTTGCTCACTTGTTGGTATATGTGTGGTGAGATCCAGCAGGCTCAGGGGTCTGAAAGTAAGTGCATTATCTACTGTTGAGCCCTTACTATTGGTCCTTTGACCAACATTATATATGTGTCATAGTGCGGCCTTAATCACCACCTTCTGGGTATGTTGGGCAATACAGACATACACAAAAATATATACATGTATATATTTATGTAAGTAACAGGGATATATGCATACATATATATAGGTTTATGTGTGTCTGATACACACACACACACACACACACACACACACACACACACACACATATATATATATATATATATATATATGGGTCCCTTTCAGTTAATCGAACTTTTTAAAGTTCGAAGGCGCATATGACCAAGACCAAATGATCGAACTTTTAAAAGTTTGAATGGTCTGAATGGAGATCTGGGTATGTTGGGCAATACAGACATACACACAAATGTGTGGAATGGGAAGATTTCCCTTTTCCGCAATGTAGTGCAATCTCGGAGTTGGTATATTTAAGTAACAGGGGGTGAGGGGGGTGCAGAGCGGCTTCCCCCCCTGCTATAAACGTTTAGCTTTGTTTTGGGTTTTTTTTTTTTTATTTTATTTTATTTAAATTTTCTAACTTTTAAATGTTCGATGATATGGTCTCGCTCACATGCGCTTCGAACATTTAAAAGTTCAATCAACTGAATAATATATATATATATATATATATATATATATATATATATATATATATATATATATAATTTATTTATTGCATTTGTTGACCGGGAAAGTCCACTGGGCCTAGAATTAACCCATTTTCAGTGGAGGCCGGGAAGAAAAGCTCCACAATACTTACATATAAAAATCTATAAAAGCATAACATATAATAAGGAATAATGATTAATACATTTATCTTGAATGAAGATAAAGTAAAAAAAATAGAAATAATAAAAGGCATATATTCAAATATATATATATATATATATATATATATATATATATATATATATATATACTGTATGTATTATATATATATATATATATATATATATATATATATATATATATATATCTATACTGTATGTATGTATATATAAATTACCTTTTATATCAATTACCTAGCAATTATCAGTTATACATCAATTTCCTATGAAAAACCAACATTCAATTTTTCACCAGCTGAAGTACTAATCTCTCTATAAAACTTAACAACCATAAAATCATTTGCATAATTGCTCTGTGTATTCCTCTAGGAAACAACATACCAATATTAGAAAACATACTTGCCTCGACTTTCCAAAATACAGATAATGAAGCCATCATTCTAGGTGATGTAAATATCGATTAGCTAGACATTGCCCACAACAACCCCTCAAAAAACATAAATCTTTTCTTCTTCCAACTAATTGAAGACATCACTAGACCTCAGAAGAATAACAATTGAGGCACCACAATAGAATGAATATTACTGCCTCACCCTTACAATGTCTCACTGCAGGCATACTACCTAATGCCATTAGTGACCACCACCCAGCATATATCATACGTGAATCTACTCCAACCCCAGGCAAACACCAATACAAATCAAACAGAAATTTTACTAAGTTCCAACTATCCATATTTAATGAAACCTTCACTAAAGTAAATTGGAAACCACTCAAATCCCTTCCCCTTAATGAAGCTGTTGAATTCTTTAATTCAACATGTCTAGACTCCCTAAATAAGCAAGAACCCACTTGCCAAAAATGAATAAAACATGACTATGCAATCTGGCTCTCAAAATCCACCAAAGAAGTAATGTCCAAAAGATATAAAATCTGGAAATCATGGCAGAAAAACAAAGACACCTCAAATCTACTACATTACAAGCAATTTTCGTAACCAGGCAACATGTCTAATAACCATAAAAAAGTCCACTGCCTCTACCTACAAAGCCAACATAAAAATAATCACCAAAAATTCTGGTCCTCCATCAACCAACTATTTCACCCAGGATCTCAAAGTAACCCATCCCCTGACCCACAAAAAACCCTTACTGAACTTGCTACCCTCTTCAGTTCCTACTTCACTGACCCCATAGCTAACCTAACCGCCACCTTTCCTACAGTTAACAGCACCACCACCAAGACAGCCGATGACCAAATCATCTCATAAAACAATCCTATCCTTAACTCTAACCTAAAATTCTCTCCCATACCCACCACCACAATTAAAAAAAAAACATTATTTAAGCTAAAACCCTGTACTCTGGTCCCTAACAATTTACCCCCACACTTCCTAAAGCTAGCAGCAAACTCTATAGCTTATCCCATCAGCATACTCATTAACAAATCAAAAAATCATTTGTCCCAGATGTCAAGAAAAAAACATTCATTCTCCCCTTACACAAAGGCGGCACCAATACAGACACCACAAACGTTTGACCCATAGCAATTCTCTCACCCCAGTCTAAAATACTGGAAAAATGCATCCATGCCCAATTCCTCAACCACCTGCTTGAAAATCAGATTTTATCACCCACTCAGCATTGTTTCAGAACAGGAAACAACACTACTACTGCCTACTTATCCTTCCTTGTTACAGTTAACCAGGCATGTGAGTCTGGTAAAATAATTGCTTCACTTTTCCTCGACCTCTCCAAACTTTTGATACCATTTCTCACACTATCCTTCTCTCTAAACTATCTACCCTCCACATTTCACCCTTACCCTACAATGGTGCAACAGCTGTCTCTCAAATAGGCAGAGATCCACCAAATGGCAACAATTTTCCTCTCCTTTCCTCAGTACTTCCATGTCCAAGACCAAGGCTCCATACTTGGTCCTCTCTTAATTAACATCTTTATTAACAGCTTTCTTTCCACTCTTCTACAGTGTTCAGTAGTCCAGCATGATGATGATTCTACAATTATATGCACTGCAAATTCCATCACCTCTACTGAATCTTGGATGTTTAACAACCATCTTGCCCTAAATCCCAAAAAAACTAAATTAGTAATGTTTTGTCCCTAGAAGAACCACTCCAATTGATAAAAAAGTCTTGACTATACAAACCCAAGACAATGCCTCTATAGAAGTTGTCCCACATACTAAATTACTATGCATTATTATAGAAGAAAACCTTAACTTTGACCTACACATAAACAATAACATCAAAAAAACACACAAAAAGCTTGGCATGCTCAACAGGCACTACACTTTCTTCTCTCTACTAGACAAACCCTTGCAACTACCTTTTTATTATCCTCTCTCATTTACGGTGCCCATCTTGGATATGTGTTACAACAGAATAGCAAAATTTGCCATTGAGGCCAAATTCTCATCCCACCAGTGTAAGTCACTGAAACAATTAGGGTGGCTTGTACTCCCCCATCACCCAACTAACTACAGTGCACAAAATGTCCTGCTCTCTCAACTCTACTTGCCAAATGCCAACCCAGCAGGCATTTAGGATATGATAATCATCTACTTCTAAAAGTAGAAAAGCCCACCTTATCTCCTAGTCAACTCCTCTATTCCTTCACTGTCACCAAACTATGGAACTCACTTCCACCTTTTATAAGAAACACAGGCAGCACCACTACCTTCAAACAAATACTGAAAAATCACCTCATCTCTTCTTGGCTATGTTCCTACTCTATAACCTAATCTTTTCACTCTCCTTATCTGATAACTAAACTTCTATGCCATTCACTATTAGTGACAGATGATACTTTCTCCATATGTATTTATTTTTTTATTTTTACCATCACTTGATGATACTGGTCCAATAATACTGATTAATATATCTCTATTTATCCCTCTCTGATTGAATTCATTTGGCAATGAACTAATTCCTGCTTTTATGTAGATATTCCCAATATATTACTGAATTTAATATCTGTAACCATGTTTGTACTTCTGTACCAATTAATGTTTATATTTTTTCTGTATCTATGTTCTTGTTGGAGCTTTTCTCCTCAGGCCTTCACTGAAAATGGGCTCTTTCAGGCCCAGTGGACATTCCCAGTAAACAAATGCAATAAAAGAAATAATATATATATATATATATATATATATATATATATATATATATATATATATATATATATATATATATATATATATATATATATATATATATATATATATATTTTATATATATATATATATATATATATATATATATATATAAATAAATATATATATATATATATATATATATATATATATATATATATATATATATATATATGTATATGTATATATATATATATATATATATATATATATATGTATATATATATATATATATATATATATACTACTTCTCTATAGGTGCCCATATATCCGACCAACCACACAACTGTGCGCAGACTATAAACATAACCCTACTAACTCCAGCACTTGTTGTTAAGTGTATGTCCAAAATCCAATGGCCAAAGATGCGAACAGCAAAACTTTTCTTTCAATTTTATTAATTATCCATTCATGATGGCTTCAAACTGCCACAATTCTTGGTACTACAGACCGGTTTCACCATATAGGCATCATCAGTGTTCACAGTACCCGGATAAACTTGTCATACATTTAAATTACATTTTTAAACGCCCATTTAAAGACATATACCTATATAATAATAATAATAATAATAATAATAACTAAACAGGCATATTTACACTACATATGCATACCTATACTGCATAAACATCCACTAATCATCTATCCAAAATATATTGAAAACAATACAACTCTTACATGTTGATGGAAATACTATGACATTAGGTTCAAAAACTTTCATTCAGCCCTGGTTTAAATAGGGCACCCAATTTCAAAATCCACATTTTTTTTTTATCCAAAATTCTATGCTTTTGTGACATAGTCAAAAATTCACCTAATACTCTATCTATCCCTGCAAAAATAAAGTGTGCACTTTTATGTTCTAACTGGTGTTTATATAAAGCACTTTGTGTTCTTTTACAATTTATGTCACTGACATGTAATGCTATTCTATTTTTAAAAATACCTGGACGTTTGTCCTACATAAAAGGCTCCACATCTACATATCACCATGTAAATTATCCAGCTCATATTACATGTAATTAATCTTCTGATGTCAAAAACTTTAGTAGTATTAGGAGAAGTAAAGGATTTAGTCTTCAATACTATTTTACAGTATACACAATTGCCACTGAACATACTACCCTTCATGGTTTCTCTAAATGTTTTTTTGTCCATGAAAGAAGATTTTTTATGCTTATTAAGGTGTCCACCTATATTCTTTCCTCTACGATACCCAAAACTACATTGATCACCTACTATTTGATCAAAGTATGGATCATCTTTCAAAATTGACCAATGTTTTTGTATAACCTGCTTAATTTTAAAAGTGTTGGTACCATATGTAGTAATGAATCTCATAGTATTTGTCTGCATTGCTTTTTTATCCTGATTACCACTTGATAATTTATTCCTATCTTGCATTTTGCTATATTCAAGAGCACCCATAATTAGATTACTGTCATAACCTCTGTGTATAAACCTCACATGCATATTTGCTGCCTCCTTATCAAACTCCAGCTCATCACTACATAGGCATTTCAATCTAGTAAACTGTGCCTTTGGTATATTCTCAGTTATATGTCTGGGATGGCAGCTATTCGCCTCTAATAGTGAATTCTTAGTAAAAGGTTTTCTAAATATACTGGTCTTAACTGTTCCATCTAACAATTTAGTATGATTAACATCCAAAAAATCTATAGTAAATTGTTCAATCTTGCTAGTGAAACATATTCCAAAAATATTGTTGTTCAGATATTCATTAAACTCATACCATTTTTCAACTGTCCCTATCCAGACACACCAACAATCATCTAAATATCGTCGCCACATATCCATATGTTTTTTATATATGTTCTTGTCATTGTATATCATCCTAGCCTCTAAATAGCCCATAAAAAGGTCTGCATAAATGGGTGCAAAATTAGTACCCATAGCAGTACCTTTCATCTGCAGAAACCGTTCCTTTCCAATGTAAGAGTTGTATTGTTTTCAATATATTTTGGATAGATGATTAGTGGATGTTTATGCAGTATAGGTATGCATATGTAGTTTAAATATGCCTGTTTAGTTATTATTATTATTATTATTATATAGATATATGTCTTTAAATGGGCGTTTAAAAATGTAATTTAAATGTACGGCAAGTTTATCCAGGTACTGTGAACACTGATGACGCCTATATGGTGAAACCGGTCTGTAGTACCAGGAATTGTGGCAGTTTGAAGCCATCATGAATGGATAATTAATAAAACTGAAAGAAAAGTGTTGCTGTTCGCATCTTTGGCCATTGGATTTTGGACATACACTTAACAACGAGTGCTGGAGTTAGTAGGGTTATGTTTATGGTCCGCGCACAGTTGTGTGGTTGGTCGGATATACAGGCACCTATAGAGAAGTAGCGTATTTTCACAGAGTGCTGTTATTAGACCTTGGTGACTTTTTTGTTATCCAGCTTGCATTAAGCGTGTGGATTTATACACAATTGACTTTCACTTGGTTTTATCTAAGCGTGTGAATTACAATTAATAATTATTTTGGCTTGAATTAAGCATACAGATGACTATGGCAATTGGCTTTAATTTGCGACAGTATTTGGATGGACTGGCTTCTGATAAAGATGATGTCACGTTGTTCTCTGGAGGAGAAGAATCTTTTTTTGCAGGTACATAATAAAGTAATGATGGAAACTGATATGGAAACTAGTTTTAAACGCCTCACAGAGTGTACCAAGAATCTTAGAAATAATGTTTGGCATATTAAACTAGTAAAGGCTTACTTAACTGCTGGTATAGTGCCAAGAGGCCTACATGTATGCATAGAGCTGGCGGTGGGCTAAGATGATGAGCCATTTATTAATAAATGGCGTGAGATACAAAAAGTGTCTTCCAAAATGTTTTTGGAACTGTTGATTGAGTATTATGACAATCACTTGGCGTTACTTACAGAAGATGTGAATGAAAGTTATGAACATTTACAAAATTTTAGCAATGATAGTAACTTTGTTATAAGAAACAATAAATACAAACAAGAGATGGAAAACTATAAAAAGGAATTACAGAAGCATAAAATGAAGAAGTATATTAGAGATGTAAATGATTTGAAAGATGGGGTTATGTATACTTGGAAACAAAGAAAATGGATGGTACGTTTTAATACAGATAAGAAAGAAAAGAAGCAAGTGGTT
This sequence comes from Protopterus annectens, assembly GCF_019279795.1. Lineage (NCBI taxonomy): Eukaryota > Metazoa > Chordata > Ceratodontiformes > Protopteridae > Protopterus > Protopterus annectens. The sequence continues at coordinate 24,572,892 of NC_056734.1, read as the reverse complement.
AAAAGAAAGAGGGCACATTCATTTTTGAGAAGAGACACATCAGCTAGTACTATTCAGGGTGACTCTAGTACATCAGAACTTTCTTCAAATCCAACGGACACAGATGTAGATGTGATAGAACATGGGGATATTTTTTCTCCTGATATGAAATGTACCAAGGGCCCTTTAGAAGAGGGGGAAAGAAGCATAAAAAGTGGTAATATCGAAAAGGAATTCAGGAACAAACTGTTGATTTAATTTCACATGATAAAGTGTCTAATGAAAATGATTTGATAATGAATTTAACATCCCACATTTTGACTAAAAATTAGAGTAATGTGCTTAATAAAGGTTTGAATTATGTACCTGCATTTTTTGTATCACGTATCTGTTGTTGCTGATGTTAAAAACTTTTGTTGTTCTTTAAATATAAAGTTTTTCTTTAATGATAAAGGTGAGAAAGCACCATTTAATGGATTTAAGGTTAAAAAATCTATTTTTCAGCTCCCTTATCATCCAGTAGTGAAAATGTTTGAAGAGCGTGTGTTAAGTGAACTACACAGCAATCAGGATGTTATATTTAGAAGTTACAGCAATAATATGAACAAACAAGAAAAGGATGTTTTGCATAAACTACAGGATGATGATAGGATAGTGATAGTTAAAGGTGATAAAGGAGGGGCAATAGTTATATGGGAATCTAAAGATTACGACAAAGAAGTTTTTAGACAATTGAATGGTCATACTTCATATATGAGGTTACCATTTGATCCTAGTAATGGGTTTAAAGCTACCATAGATGCATTCTTGGAGGATGCAGTTAATAAAGGGATGTTAACAATGGACATTCATCAACAATTATTAGTATCTGAAATAGTACCTCCTACGTTTTACATACTTCCTAAGATACATAAAACTATCTTAAATCCCCCGGGTAGACATATAGTGTCTAGCAGGGGCTCTTTGATAGAGCCATTATCTATGTATCTAGAGGACAAACTTAAGGTTTTATTAACTTTGATTAGACCCCGTATTAAAGATAGTACTGAATTTCTGAGACTTATGGATGATATAAGTGTTCCCTCACATGCATATTTGTGTACTCTTGATGTTCAATCATTGTATACCAGTATTCCTCATAAAATGGGCCTAGCTGCAGTTAACTATTGGGCTGAATACTCTGGTCTTTATACTACAGCCCAAATTGATTTTCTACTCAGAATGTTGAGTATGGTTTTAGAGCATAATTATTTTATGTATAAAAAGGAATGGTTTCTGCAGATGAAAGGTACTGCTATGGGTACTAATTTTGCACCCATTTATGCAGACCTTTTTATGGGCTATTTAGAGGCTAGGATGATATACAATGACAAGAATATATATAAAAAACATATGGATATGTGGCGTCGATATTTAGATGATTGTTGGTGTGTCTGGATAGGGACAGTTGAAAAATGGTATGAGTTTAATGAATATCTGAACAACAATACTTTTGGAATATGTTTCACTAGCAAGATTGAACAATTTACTATAGATTTTTTGGATGTTAATATTAATAAATTGTTAGATGGAACAGTTAAGACCAGTATATATAGAAAACCTTTTACTAAGAATTCACTATTAGAGGCGAATAGCTGCCATCCCAGACATATAACTGAGAATATACCAAAGGCACAGTTTACTAGATTGAAACGCCTATGTACTGATGAGCAGGAGTTCGATAAGGAGGCAGCAAATATACATGTGAGGTTTATACACAGAGGTTATGACAGTGATCTAGTTACAGGTGCACTTGAATATGGTAAAATGCAAGACAGGAATAAATTATTAAGTGGTAATCAGGATAAAAAAGCAATACAGACAAATACTATGAGATTCATTACTACATATGGTACCAACACTTTTAAAATTAAGCAGGTTATACAAAAACATTGGTCAATTTTGAAAAATGATCCATACTTTGATCAAATAGTAGGTGACCAATGTAGTTTTGGGTATCTTAGAGGAAAGAATATAGGTGAACACCTTAATAAACATAAAAAAATCTTCTTTCATGGACAAAAAAACATTTAGAGAAACCATGAAGGGTAGTATGTTCTGTGGCAATTGTGTATACTGTAAAATACTATCAAAGACTAAATCCTTCACTTCTCCTAATACTACTAAAGTTTTTGACATCAGAAGTTTAATTACATGTAATACGAGCTGGATAATTTACATGGTAATATGTAGATGTGGAGCCTTTTATGTAGGACAAACGTCCAGGATTTTTAAAAATAGAATAGCATTACATGTCAGTGACATAAATTGTAAAAAACACGAAGTGCTTTATATAAACACCAGTTAGAACATAAAAGTGCACACTTTATTTATGTAGGGATAGATAGAGTATTAGGTGAATTTTTGACTATGTCACAAAAGCATAAATGTTTGGACAAAAAAGAAAAAATGTGGATTTTGAAATTGGGTGCCCTATTTAAACTAGGGCTGAATGAAAGTTTTTGAACCTAATGTCATAGTATTTCCATCAACATGTAAGAGTTGTATTGTTTTCAATATATTTTGGATAGATGATTAGTGGATGTTTATGCAGTATAGGTATGCATATGTAGTTTAAATATGCCTGTTTAGTTATTATTATTATTATTATATAGGTATATGTCTTTAAATGGGCGTTTAAAAATATAATTTAAATGTACTGCAGTACTGCAAGTTTATCCGGGTTCTGTGAACACTGATGACGTCTATATGGTGAAACCGGTCTGTAGTACCAGGAATTGTGGCAGTTTGAAGCCATCATGAATGGATAATTAATAAAATTGAAAGAAAATTGTTGCTGTTCACATCTTTGGCCATTGGATTTTGGACATACGCTTAACAACGAGTGCTGGAGTTAGTAGATTTATATATATATATATATATATATATATATATATATATATATATATATATATATATATTTATACATATAGATATATATTATAAAAGTCATTGTGCGAGGAGAAGCAGATTTGCACTTGGCTTAACTAAGGGTATGAGCATGCCCAGTGGGAGTTTTGGCTAGTTATAAACTGACTCCAGCCCAAACCTAGCTGTACTCCAGTCCTGGATTATGTGTATTACACAGTATGACATCTGTCCCTGTTTCTGCACTGCTGCACTTCATTCACATTGGCTAAAATTTCTAAAGTTGCCTTATGTAATTAATACATGACAGTGGTTAAAACAGTACAGAACAAACTGCCTGACAGTTATTAGAACACAAATTATTGATACCACACATCCAAAAAAGTGGGTCAAGATTAGAACCACGGACACCATCACAAAAGGTAATTGCCTTTTTCTTTTAAGCCACAGAAGCTGCTTGACACACAAGGGGTCATTCATCACACAATCACCTGCATAAATAGGTACATTGGTTATTCCTCCATTACCTAAGACATACATTGTATGATCATTTTCTATAGTACTGTCCCGAGACTGAGTGAAATGCTAATATACCATTGATGATTTACTGTTACAGCAGTTACAAGGAAATACTGCTGTCTTGGAGTGCGGGAACAATACCACATGTTCTGCTGGGATACACAATAGTGTAACTATCATTTAACCCCACTAACATCACCCTTCAGTCGTGTACCAATAATCTGTTGCATTAAGACTCCATGAATGTTCCATGCATGAGGCGTCCTGAATAGAAATGGAAACATTTTAGTGGAATGGGTATCTGCAGTCCCATGTGGATGCCATTTGTGTCCAACTAGCCCACTATAGTTACTTGCAGAATGTACCCGGTCCATACATACACTGACATATCATAATAATCCAGTAGACTACTGTATAGGTTATGGATTTAACCTGAAAATGCAGCAGTTGACAGAGCTGTAGTTCAGGGCTGACTCTGTCTGATGCAAGCATTAGACAGTCAATACATGGATAGGTACAGGATGTGGGTGTTGCCTTGCATAAATTTTAATGGCTGGTGTTAGTCCCTAGGTCTCTAGGTTGTCAGTGAATCTGCTATGGTCTCTTAGCCAAGGCCAGGCCATATTGAGCATGCCTACATCTGCCTACAGGGACATAAGTAGGGGGGTTCCTCCTCCAAGTCCTAATGTGACTTTGACAGTGGTGGCCTAGGCAGTGGTGAGAGACTATATATCCCTTCATTTTGCTGATCCTGCTGCAGCTGTTTCCACAGGATCAGATTGTGTAGCATAGCACATACTGTGAATATCTGTACACATGTGACAAGAGTATCTTACAGGACTCCACCCGATGTATTGAGGTACCAGAACCATTACTTCAGAAGTCCAAACACATACTCTATGATGTTCCTAGTTTGTGTGCGTGCCTCATTATGGCATTCTTTGGTGGGTGGGTGTGCATTTCTGATTGGTGTCATCATCCATGGTTCCAGTGCATAGCCAGCTTCCTCCAGTAAATGGCTGTGTGTGATGTCCCCCCCCCTAGCAAACATCTGGTACAGCTGTGAATCATGCCAGATATGGGAGTCATGATAACTGCCAGGGCTGCCAGCAGAAACATTCATGATAATGTCCTAGGCATTGCACATGACCTGGCAGTTGATGTAGTGACACCCCTTGTGGTTGACGTAGATTATACTCTCCTCATTGGGTGGTGGCTTGATATTTACATGAGTGCAATCTATGGCACCCAGTATCTCAGGGTAGTGTGCTATATGGTAGAAGTGTTGCATACTGCTGGCCCTTACCTCAGGGGTGAGAAAAAAATAAATGTGCTCACTGGCCTGTAGCAGCATGCCATTCAGGAACTGGTGGAGTACCCTGGATTCTGATGCCTGTGAGAGGCCCATCATGTCCCCAGTTGGTCTTTGGAAAAAAAACTGTAGCTAGTATCCTAAGAGTTACACATACCTTTGTTTCCACTTTTTTCACTTTCCACTGGAATGGGTTCCCCTCTGTTGTCCCAGGGTCTGTGATGGGGTCGGCAGAGCTCAGTAAGTTCTTGTAATACGTCTCTGTCCACCCTGTAGCAGTCTACAATCTCCAGCTAATGTAGCTCTTGGAAGGTTACCCTGGGCCTGAACACTCGTCTCCTTCTTAGTCTAAGCCTATAGTCAGCAGCAGCAGCACTGCCGTCCGCATCTAGAACATACAGATGTAGCAGACCTGCAGCAGCCCCTAGCATTCCTTCAGTTAAAAGTTCCAAGTCTGGACTCTACTGGTGCAGAGTATAAAGGTGAAATCAGATTGTAGGGTGTATGCAATCTTTATAGTGCTCTGCTGTAGGTGCAGCCTTTGTGATTGGCTACTTATGTTGCATTCCACCGGCAAATACATTATTAAGGACTGTTAATGGCCCTAGTTTAAGTGAAACAGAGGTTATCAGTACTTAATACATCATTGCTTTATCAGCCAAATGTTTTTTTTAGGACATCCTTGCTTTCTCAGCACTGTGGCATGTCCAGCAAACAATTTCCGTGAAGGTAAACAATGATCAGCACTCAGTGTATAGACCTACATCAAAGGTCATGATCAGTGCAGTGGTGCACCATGCAGACACACTCAAACATGATGAAATATGTGCCTCGAAGGTAAACAAAGCTTAGCAGACACTGTACACACACCTCGACATAGCAGAGTGCCATGCCAAGGAAACAGGTGCTGCAGAGCTCCATTGAGATTACAAGTCCTCAGACACACCCCTGTTTGATGTCAGCTGCATCTTCAGCGGACACCAACACAGTTCTGTGCCTACACAGATGAGATCTGTGGACACAGATACCTATTTGTTCTATTCAGTAACCCCAGATCATTTGCACAGGGATTCATGCACATAACCTGGAAACAACAAGGTTCCAGACACTGTCTCCTTAGCAACAGAACCATTCCACCATTATAGATACTCCATGCAGGGTCCTATAATATATTACTATCACATACTAGTAACTTTGGTTTTTACACTATTTTTTTTTTCATAAAACATGTTTGAGCACTGTGGTGTGCTGCTCAAACATACCCAGGTTATTAAAAAAATAAAATTAGTTTACATTATTTTCCATAAGGTTTTGGACACACAGTGGATAGTTTTGCAGATTTCTGTCTCTGCTATGCTGCTTCTGAACAATCTACCTGCCCTTTTACAGCCCCTGTTGTTATTTTACACCCTGTACACAGAATATTTCCTTGTACACTATAGACACCAACCCAGGGTCTGCAGGACTGGCTATCTGCTTCCTGGATAGCTCTACCTCCCTCATTTGCATGCATTTCACCTGCTTATTAGGTGATTTGTATGCTATGGATACTTCCATGTTGGTGCCTGAGTGTGCATCAAAATGACACACACACACACACACACACACACACACACACACACACACACACACACACACACACACACATATATATATATATATATATATATATATATATATATATATATATATATATATATATATATACATATATATATATATATATATATATATATATATATATATATATATATATATATGTCTACTTGAAAACACTGATATGCCAAAACACTGACGACGAGAATACCGAGACCGGAAGATCGACAACTGAAATGACCGACAGTTTAAAAGCCCGACCCTGAGAACACCAACATGTTAAGGTAAGTGTGCGATAGTGACAGACTTTAGAGTTAGGGGTGGGTGAAGTGAGTTAGGGTTGGGGTGCAGGTAAGGTAAGTGTGCGATAGTGACAGACTTTAGGGTTAGGGGTGGGTTAAGTGAGTTAGGGTTAGGGCGCGGGTTAGGTTAGTGTGGGATAGTGGCGGGACCTTAGGGTTAAGATTTGGGTTAAAGTTAGTGTATAGATAGTTGTGTATGTAAGGTTTAGTGTAGGTTTGTAAGATTTTTGGTGTGCTTGTGTTGTGTGTGTTTTTCAGAAAAGGTATTGTGGTTTGTCTGGCATGTGAAGTTTCGTGCTTTAAAACTGTCGGTCATCTCAGTTGTCGATCTGTGTTTCCAAGTAAACCCATATATATATATATATATATATATATATATATATATATATATATATATATATATATATATATATATATATATATATATATATATATATATATATATATATATATATATATATATATATATATATATATATATATATATATATATATATATATATATATATATATATATATATATATATGTGTGTGTGTGTGTGTATACACACACACACACACACACACACACACACACACACACACACACACACACACATATATATATATATATATATATATATATATATCTTATGTTCAGCAACAAGCCAGCTTTTGAACTTTCTACGTTGAAATTTACCTAAAGGCTTTCCATCACATTCAGCCATCAGAATGGTATCATCTGCACGTCTGAGGTTGTTAATATTTCATATTTTGCAACAAACCAGTTTTTGCTCTTTCTCCTTTCATCTTCATCTACAGGGTCTTCCTCAGTTTCAGCCATCAGACTGGTATCTTCTACATATCTGAAGTTATTAATATTTCACCCAGCAGTTTTGAATCCAACATCTGATTCATCTAACTCAGCATTTACCATGATATGTTCAGCATATAAATGAAATATATATTATGACGGTATACAGTAATCACATTCTCCTTTCTCCTTCCTGAGTCAGTCAGTTATTTTATATTCATTTCTAACTATTGCTTTTTTCTGCATACAAATTGCTCAGGATGCAAATAATGAGACCTTCTGTCCTCATTTCTCTTAGAGCATGCCACAGCTTGTTAGGGTCCACAAAGTCAGTGGCAATAAAGTAGTGAATAAAGCAGAAGTAAATCTTTTTTCTGGAATGTATTTGTTTTCTCCTTATCCAGCGAATGTTGGCAGTTTGTTCCCTAATGCATCTACACCTTCTAATTGTACAGCTGGCACTTTTCTTTCCTTATATTGCTGGAGTTTAGCTTGTTGGATCTTCTGTATATTCCTGCCAACTTGTCTTCTGCTAGATCACACTCATTTTTCTTTTTTGTTTTTACCATGACTATTTTAATAATCAGATGCTACGTCAGTTAATTGTACCAAGCTATATTTTTCCATAGTGTAACGTGAATAAAAAATGTATGACTATAAAGTATAACATAGTTGGAATAGAATGTGTTTTGCTAATTTACTGAGATAGAATGTGTAACAGAAACTTTATTAGCTGTTATGTATTTATTAATGGGTTTTGATATTTTAAAATCTTATGGGAACAAGTCAGAATGTATTGTTAATTCTCCATCTCCCTGTGAATAGTTAATACACACACACACACACACACACACACACACATACTATATAGATAATCCTTGCTATTAAATGAAAAAGTGTTGAGCTATATACAAATTACTTTATGTGGGAATGTCAGATTTTATAATAGTCTAACAACTGATCTATTATAAATGCACTAAGATGAATGACAACTATAAAATGTCATTAAAATTACACCAGGAATTTAGCCTGAAAAAGCTAACATTTACATAGTAAAGTATTTTATTAAATTGTGGTTTATGTGGATGCAAAACAAATGTTATGTGTAATTGTTATGGAAAGTTTGTTATCTTACTTGCCTTATTTCAAATTTAATAACTCTTTAGTCAGTTATGAATGTTTATGTATTTTAAACTCTTGTTATAGATATGTTAAATATATTGCAATATGATATTCTAATTTCTGTCTAAGCAATGAAAAAAAAAAAAGTACAGTTTTGTACCTACCATAAATGTAGATGTTCGAGGATCCACATTGCTGCAGTCCTAACTATTGGGGTAGTCCGCTGTCCAGTCGGCCCGAATACCAAAGTATATGGCTGACGTCGGTCACGGCGCATTAGACTGACGTCAGTACGTCAGGGTACTAATGAGCATGACCGACGTCATATCCTCGGTCTTTTCTTGCCCCAGATGTCAGAAGACCCTAAAAAGACAAGGCCAAAACCAAAAAACACCAAACATACCTGCACCAAAAATATATACAATATATACAATGGTACCAGAATATAATCTCACCTACACAACCACCCCTAAACACAGAGGGGAAGGAGGTGGACTGCAGCAATGTGGATCCTCGAACATCTACATTTATGGTAGGTACAAAACTGTACTATGTTCTTCATTCCACATTGCTGCAGTCCTAACTATTGGGTAGAATCCCAAAGCAGAGGTAAGGGAGGCTGGCAAATCATAAGGAAGCAGGAGCTGATAACATGCCTTGCAAAATAGCTGTGGCAAAACCAGCCCTAGACTTAGAGTAGAGAGGAAGGTGGTAATGCTTAGAGAAAGTATGCACTGAACTCCAAGTAGCTGCCTCCAAAATATCCTTAGTTGCCACCCCCCTTAGAAATGCTGTTGAAGTGGCAGTAGCCCTAGTGGAATGAGGCCTAATCCCAGCTGGAATCTCCTTGCCATGATGGGAATAACAAAATGCAATGCAAAACCCAATCCACCTAGAAATAGTTTGTTTTGACACAGGCTTGCCCTGCGAACTCAAAGCAAAAGAAACAAACAACTGCTGAGACTGCCTAAAATCCTTAGTCCTGCTTAAATAATAACGCAATTGCCTGTGTACATCTAAAGTGTGCAAAATCTTTTCCCCTTTATAGGTTCATAGGTTCATAGGTTCATACTAGGCTATCTGCCCGAGGGCATTTACAAGCCTAGCCCATAGTTTTGTGGCTTACGCCACCCCTTTAGTATGGGGAACTATACCCATTATTTTGCTGTGCCTCTGTTGAGCAGTGACACTGAGGTAATCCCTGGGGTATATCTGCGATCTCCCATCCATTGGTCAAGATTTCTCTTGAACAAGGCCAGCGAGGTGCTCTGCCTCACATATACCGGGATTTTATTCCACAGCATAGGGAGTCTTTGGGTGATGAATCTATCCCTCCAGCACGTCCTATTAATAGCCGTGTCGAGGTTTAAGTCTCCGCCTTGTGGCTCTGACGGATCTAGATTTTTTGAGGTGAAGCATATTCATCAAATCTGGGTTTGACATGGCCTTGTATGTTAGGCAAAGGTCACCTCTGAGCAAGCGGTAAGCGACTGAATAGAGCTGGAGTTCTTTCAGTCGGGCAGCATAGGACAGATGTTTGAGACCCTTTATCCTTTTGGTGAGGAACTTTGTGGCCTCTCCAGCTGCTGCAAATGTCGGGTCAGATACATTCTGAATGGGGCATTGTACTCAATCATTGGTCTGATGAGTGATGAGTATAGGGAGACTATGACCTCCCTTGATCTAGATGAGAATCCCTTCATGATAAGGTGGGCAATGTAGAAGGTCTTCCTAACTACTTTAGCTACATGGGTGTTGAATGACAGACTACTATCAACCTGGGTCCCCAGGTCCCTGATAACTTCTTCTGTACTCAGTGGATTGCCACCTATTTGGTAGCTAGGGGTAACCTTGTTTTTCGAAGGGTATGACTATGCATTTTTTAGCATTTAACTTTAGGCCATGGCTCTGGCACCAGTTATCCATTTCTGTGAGACCCTTCTGAAGGATATCTGCGTCAAATGTGTTTTCTACTATGGCGCCCAGTTTGCAGTCATCTGCAAACTTTGTCAGCCATAACCCTCCTGTGTTTGCTTGTACTTGGAAAAGTAGATGCCAAACAAGAGTGGGCCCAGGACTGAGCCCTGTGGTACACCACTTGAGACAGGCTTTGAGTCTGACATGGCGCCAGCAACTCTGACCCTGTGGGTTCTGTCACTCAGCCAGTTTGCAACCCATCTTGTGATGTATGGGTTAACATTTAAGCTGATGAGTTTTCAATGATACCCGAGTGGGGTATTGTATCAAAGGCCTTCGCCAGATCGAGGTAGGCTGTATGGACTGCCTTTCCCTCATCAATGGCTTTGGTGACTGTTTCGAAAAAGTCAACCAAGTTTAGAAGGCATGATCTGCCTTTGACAAAGCCAAACTGGGATGGATCCAAAGTCTGCAAATTCCCTATGTCTTTATTTATGAGGTCCATTATGATCCTCTCCATGGCTTTGCAGATAAGGCTTGTCAAGCTAATGGGCGGTAATTTCCAGGGTCGGTGGAGGCACCGCCTTTGTGAAGTGGGACCACAGTTGCAGTGCGCCACTCCTGGGTACGTATCCAGAGGTAAGACTATGATTAAACAGCTGTCCTAGCTGTGGGTTTAATTCCTCGTTGAGTTCGTGGAGCACACAGCCGGGGACACCATCAGGTCCCATGGATGCTGTGTTTTTGCTTTGGAGAGAGCAGTTCTCACTTGGGCGTTGGAGATGTTTGGGGGCTGCAATCGCTTGGTATAGATATCTCTCCTTTGGGGGAGGAGAAGTTTGCACTGAACCTGTCAGCCAGTATGTTGGCAATGTCTGTAGGATCAGTAATCTTCACATCATTTTGAACTAGTTCTGAGCATATCTGGGAGTTTCCTCCCAGGTTTCTAACATAGCTAAAGAAGGCCTTATGATTGTCTTTTGAGTCTTTAGCTATTTTCTCTCAAAATTTGCTTTGGATGATTTTATGAGAGCTCTTAGTTTTTACTTATAGTGATCAAGGGTGTCTTACCTTTTAAGGATTTTGCTCTATCTTGTAGTAGCTTCCTCCTTTTGTTGTAGAGTTTGTTTATGGCTGGGGTCCACCAGAGTGGACGCTTGCCTTTGGTACAAAGAGTCTTTGTTTTGCTTGGGATTGCCTTATCCATGCAGTCCTGCAGGTGCTGGTAGAAGGCATTTGTAAGTGATTCAGCGGCTTGAGTACTGTTTTCTGTCAGCTCGGGGGCCTTAAAGGAGACCACACTAGTCTTTAGAAGTGTGAAGTCAGCTTTCGAGAAGTTCTTTACTGTGGTCTTTTTTATTTCAGGTGGGGGTGGGATGAGGACCTCCAGCGAGATTAGTTTGTGATCTGATCTCACCAGTGAGGGTATACTTCCGGTGTTGAACATTGTGCTCCCATGTTCGTGATGATGAGATCAAGTATGTTTTCTCCTCTTGTGGGGATGGTGACTAGTTGTTCCATGGCATTTGAGTTTATGAATTCCAGGAATTTTTGGGCTAGGGTGTTTGGGCTTGAGTAGTGTTCCCAGTCTATATTAGGGTAATTGAAGTCACCTAGTATGATGGTGTTTGGTGATACATTTATCCCTCTAGTGTTTTCAGGAAGGCCATGTGAGGTTCCTGAGTTTGTGAGGGTGGCCTGTAACATGCTACAATTTGCAGAGCAGTCTTGCCTATGGTTAATTGCACCTGGATGGTCTCCGATGCATCGTGCGTTGCCACCAGTCTTGAGGTGTGGGTGTCTTTGATGAATATGGATACCCCCTCCTTTCTTGGTATTGTCCGGATTTTGGGGCGGAACGCATGATAAGAGGTAAAACCTGATAGTGCTGGGGTGCTCTCAGGAGCCTTGAACCAGGTTTCTGTCACTGCACAGACATCGATGTTCTCCATACTGAGAAGGGCCTCGAAAAGTGCATTTTGAGATTTAGACTTCTGGCATTGAGCAGCATTACCCTTAGTTTTTTTCCTTTTTGTGTTCTAGGGTGGTAGGTTTAGAATTTGAGCCTTGCCTAAAAAGGCACTATGGGGTGGCAAGAGCCTTTGCCAATATCCGGAATCCCAGGGTGACAGGTGCAAGCCGTCCCTTAGCAGCGTGGCTTGTCCAGCATGTCATCCCAGGCAGACAGACATTGGATCCCCTTTGAATGACACCAGAGTTTAAGCCAATTGTTAAAGCTGATCATCTTATTTTGGGGATCTGCATAAAAAGTAGGCAAATGAATAGTTTGGTTTAAAGCCACACTAGAAACCACCTTAGGCATAAAGGAAGGATTAGTACGTAATGATACCCTATCCTTATGAAAAATCAAAAAAGGCTCAACCGCCATAAGGGCCTGCAACTCAGAAACCCTTCTCGCAGAAGTAATGGCCAACAAAAAAGCAGTCTTCCATGACAAGTATTTCAGTTCAGCAGTAGCGAGGCTCAAAAGGTTGTAGAGTAAGTTTCTCCAACACAAAATTGAGGTCCCAAGCAGGAGTAGGAGCTCTACGTGGGGTCTTATATTCTTTGCCCTCTAAGAAATTGCTTGAACAAAGGATGTGAAAACAATGGTGGGTCACAATCATAGTGAGCTGAAATTGCTGCAGCATGAATCTTAATGGAAGAGAAAGACAAACCTTTGTCCAATAACTCAGTAAGATATTGAAGAGCCACACTCAAATTAGGCTCAGAAATCTCCAAATTCTTTGCTGCAGTCCAAAATAAAAATCTCTTCCATTTTTCTGCGTACACTTTCCTTGTACTAGGTCTTCTGGCTTCCATAATCACATTTAAAACTTGTTGAGGAAGCTGAGACCTGCTGTCTTTCAAAACAGAATATGCCAGGCTGTTAGATGAAGAGAGTGAAGCTTGACATTGAGCAGACGACCGTCCCTCTGAGACAACAGGTGTGGAATCAAGGGTAAAGGCCATGGAGGCTTCCTTACCAGACTCCTCAGTAATGGGTACCAGTGCTGCCGAGGCCAATCTGGAGCTATTAAAATCATCCTTGGCTTGTCTTCTCTGACCTTTAGAAGCACCTTTGGGAGAAGAGGCAGAGGTGGAAAAGCATACACATGAAGATTTTTCCAACTGAAAGAAAGAGCATCCATTTTCCAAGCTGTGTGATGAAATCCTGCAAAACTTTGGCAGCTGGTGGTTTAGTGGAGAAGCGAACAGATCTATGTCTGGAGTTCCCCATGACACTGTCAATTTTGAAATACATGAAGATCCAGTTTCCACTCGTGGGGATCCATGATTTGTCTGCTTAACACATCTGCTAGGAGTTCTGTGCTCCCGGCAGAAACCTTGCCTGAAGAGTTAGTTGCAAGCTGAGCGCAGTCTCCCATAAAATCATTGCTTGTCTGCACAATGGGTAAGAATGTGTTCCCCTTGTTTGTTGATGTACCACATGACAGTTGTGTTGTCTGTTAGAATCAACACCTGCCCTGGAAGAAGTAACTCCTTGAAAGCCATTAATGCAAACTGGACTGCTAACATCTCTTTCATGTTGATATGTAGATGCTGTAGTCTGGCAGGCCACTTGTCTTGTATCCACTTTCCATTTAGATGAGCTCCCCAAGCAATGTCTGAGGCATCTGTCGTTAGAATCTGACTCGCCTCTGGCCGGGTCACAGAGAGTCCCTTGTTTAGGTGACATTCCTGAGCCCACCACAAAAATTCCTTTTGAATGCAAGGTATTATTTGAATGACAGTGTCCAAATCCTGGCAGTGCTGTGTCCACAGATTTTGAGATACCATTGTAGCTTCCTCATATGCAGTTTGGCATTGGGAAGCACCAGAATACAAGATGCCATGAACCCTAAGGCTTGAAGGACTGTCCTTGCAGTCAGCCCGGACTGAAGAGATAGTTGATGGAAGTAACTGGAAAGATTCTTTTGTTTGTCCGGGGTTAAAAGGCCATCTGGGCTGCTGTATTCAGTCTCACACCCAGAAAGCACATGTCTTGAGAGGGTACTAGACTGGACTTTATTTCGTTCACAGAATACCCTAGGCATCTTAGCACTGCTATGACATATTCCAAATGCTGTAGAAGGTCTTCCTTTTCTTGAGCCAGAATCAGGCAGTCGTCCAAGTAAGGATAGATTTGAATTCCTTTTAGCCTGAAGTAAGCTATCACTGGAGCCAGAACCTTTGTGAATACTCTGGGTGCAGTAGATAAGCCAAAGGGCAACACAGAGAACTGATAATGAGAATTTCCAGCTCGAAAACGCAGATACTTCCTGCAACTTAGTCTTATTGGCACATGAAGGTAAGCTTCCTTGAGATCTAAAGTTACCATCCAGTGATCTTTGCCCAGCAGAGGTAAAAGCTGTTGTAACGTCAACATTTTGAACTTGGGAATGTCCAGATAAGTGTTGAGGATAGATAAATCCAAAATTGGTCTCCACGTGTTCCCCTTCTTTGGTACTAGGAACAGGCGAGAATAAAATCCTAGGCCCCTTTCTGGCACAGGAACTGGCTGAATGGCCCCTATTTCAAGCAACAGAGAAATTTGCTTGTGAGCCTCTGTTCTTTGTAGAGGAGGAATGTCTGGCATGCCTTTGAAAGGAGGCAAGGTATGGAAATAAAACCTGTAACCGTGGTGAATGATATCCAGAACCCATCTGTCTTGGGTAATTAAATCCCAATTTTCTTTGAAAAGAGACAGCCTTCCTCCCAAAGGTGCTGCCAGGCGAGAATGTACTGGCAGCTGAAAAGGCAGGTCATTGGGTCTGCTTACGAAAGGACTGACCCCTGCCCTCACCAGAAGTCTGAGCAGGGGAACTCCTGTCCTAGGCCTAAAAGAACCTTGAGCTCTGCCCCTACCACGTCTAGACCTACCCCTAGACTGGGAATCATAAGCAGGATAAGTCCATCCCTTAGTAGGCCAATTTCTACTAAACTTCGGAGGCTGCACCTGCAAAACCTCCTTAACAGTCTGCATAGACTTAGCCTTGTCCTCCATTTTCTTTAAAACTGCTTCCACAGGCGAACCAAACAACACATCAGACTGTAAAGGAGCATCCAAAATCCTTGTTTTAACATGCTCAGCTAAATTCTGATCTCTCAACCAGGCGTGCCTACGAAGAACAGAACCAGTGGCAGCCACCCTCGAGGAGGCCTGCACAGCATCAAAACCACACTGCAAGGAATGTTTACCCACCTGTTCAGACACATGAACTAAATCCTGCAACTCTTTACACTCAATACCTTCCGCCAGAGCATCCACCTTAGATTTCAACTGTGAAAGGAGATAATTCTGATATTTTAACATGTGAAACTGACAATTCAACGCCCTCATGGCTGAAGTGGAAGAAGTATACACTTTCTTTCCCCATCTATCCAAAGCCCTTGCCTCTTTATCAGGAGGAACAGGATTTTTAACAACAGAGGCCTTCACACCTTTAGGCCCCTAGGAGACAGTTTCCGGGTCTGCCCTAGGACTCTTAAAAAGATACTTATGAGCTTCAGGCACCCTGTAGTACCTATCCGGTTTAACTGGGGCAGGAGGCAGAGAATCAGGATTCAAGGAAGCCTCTGCAAAAACATCTTCCACCACATTCAGAACAGGAGGTATAGCTAAAGGCCTATGCTGGGGTAAAAACAAGAATTCCCTAAGCCTCTTTCTGGAATCAGAGAAATCTTGACCTTCCCATTTAAAATGCTCCCTCATGGAATGCAGAGTCTCTGAAAATGAATAATCCTCAGGAGGAGAAGCTGAAGGAGTAGAATCAGCCACATCAGAATCAGAATAAGGAGGATACTCCTGCAAGTCTTCAGCCGAAGACTCAGAAGCCTCCGAACAATGCTCAAAACTCTCAAACACAGGTTCCACCCTAGGCCTCTTATCAGGAGGGGGCATAGAACCTCTAATCATAGTAATCAAATCCTCTGCCATTTTAAGCATATGTTTCTTAGGTAAAGACCCTGAAGCACTAGGAGAAATCCCCACTGAAGCTAAACTTGGCCTGCCTCTCAAAGAAGCCTTGGAAACAGAAGGGGAGGCTCTAACCACCTTAGGAAGAGAGGGAAGCACAGCCCCCTGAGAAGCCCCCTCAGCCTGGCCTACTTCCTGAGAGGATACATCCTGTAACAGTAAAGTCTCTCCCTGAGACTCCAAAGAAACACCTGGCAGAACCTCCGGCTCCACTGAGCCTTCTAAAGGACCGACGTCTGGGACTGTCGGTTCTTCCATTCTAGGCTTTGCAGTTTTGTCCTTGCGCTTTTTGGCCGAAGCGGGCGTCGGAGCATCCAACGGCATATTATAATTACAACGCTTCCCAAAAACCAACCTAGCACAGTCTAACCTTCTCTTAATAGTGCGTTTGTTAAATCTAGCACAAGAGCGGCATCCAACAACGTCGTGCTCAGGCCCTAAACAAGGTATACACAAAGTATGGTAATCCCTATGAGGTATCTGTTTCCCACAAGAAATACAGTTATTCACTTTTTCTGACATCCGGTTAAATACTGAGGCAAGAAAAAACCAAAATATTCCCCAACGGGGTACTTAGCCAACTTTGATTCGGTCTGAAACTCTGACTTCAGAAACTTTCAGAACGCCAACCTGCACTCGCAAAATTGCTTCTGCATCGGACCATGCGGCAAAAAAGACTGAGGATATGACGTCGGTCATGCGCATTAGTACCCTGATGTACTGACGTCAGTCTAATGTGCCGTGACCGACGTCAGCCATATACTTTGGTATTCGGGCCGACTGGACAGCGGACTACCCCAATAGTTAGGACTGCAGCAATGTGGAATGAAGAACATCAAAAGAAAGGAAAATAGAAGGAGAGAAAACTATTCTGAAAGGATAGTGAATTGAATAGCATTATAGATTGTAGGTAGGACTTTAGAAACCAGAACTTATTGTCCTTGGTATTCAGAATGAATCCCTTAACCAACAGTGAGAACTGTGGCCATAAGAGACTGTTTCTGCCATGTGGGGAAAATGTGACTGAGAGACATGGTAACCGCAATGAGGAAAGATGTTATTATAAGTTATCTTGTTTGTTTCTGAATAGCCCTGAACTACCATAAATGAAATAACACTTTCCTGTGGTTGACAATAGTGGTGACCCATGCATCACGTTGATACAGGTACGCTGATATTCAGTTTCCCAAACTTATGCACACACACACACACACACACACACACACACACACACACACACATACACACACACACACACACACACACACACACACACACACACACACACACACACACACACACACACACACACACACACACACACACACACACACACACACACACACACACACACACACACACACACACACACACACACACACACACTCACACACACACACACACACACACACACTCTCAATCGACAGAGTGCTCCTGCTGCTTCCTATCATTTTTTTCCACCTCCTTATCCATCAAGGATGATCACAGCTAGTCTATAATGCCAGCCTTTGGAGTTTCATTCTTCTTATTGTTCATAAATTTCATGGCCTGTTGCTTTATTAACATTTTATGTCAGTACAGGTAAAAGTTTAAAAATTGCCCCTGGTTTTGTCTAATGTTCCATCCAGTATTGTCCCAAAGCATCCCCCAATGTGGACACACTTAGATACCTTTCAATTGTCCCTCATTTTACAGACAGTTCTGGCTGTTGCATCTTATGTGTACCCTGTCCCTTGTAAGTCAGGGAATGTTATAATCAATGAATATTGCCAGACATTAGAATTTCATACTTTTTATAATGTAAAGAATACCTTTTTACACTAACATCTTGGTTAGTTTAGCAAGAAGAGGCTCCTGCTTGTTGAGTTTCAAGGGTGCAGCTTTCAGATCTCCCCCCCCCCACGTTTATTTTAAAGTTTTTGTTGTTTGCAAACACTTAAAGTAAACTGTAAGTCCTACCACTGGTATCTAGTGGTGGCTGACAGAGCTAGATCTATTCTCAAGAGTTGTGTGGGAGTGACAATGGTGTATGGTTTGACTTTTTGTACATGCATTTAAGACACATTACAAAGAGTCATCTCTGGTGACTAGTGGTCCCTCTGCTCTATGTCTTTCATGTAGCAAGATGTTTTGTCTATTATATTTTAAGTACATTTAAGGCAAAATATAACGAATGTAGCCATGGTGTCTAGTGTCCCCCACATTCCAAGTCTTTTGTGCTTCAAAATGATTTTTCTATTGAATTGTAACCACCCTTAAGATATGATATAGAGTATCCTTGGTGTATAGTGCTCCCAGTGTTGCAGGGTTTGCTCATTAGTATAAGGGAGCATGTAGGTATAACAGCTCCTAACAAACATACATTCACACATTCATGCACACACTACATGCATACATTTACACACACACACACACACACACACACACACACACACACACACACACACACACACACACACACATACACACACACACACTCTCTTACATTACACCACTCATATTTCTACATATTTCTATATTTGACACATGCTGCCACATACATAGATGCATGGACATAAACCATAACACTCCCTGTCCACTAAATTCCCTGGCATTTAGCTCTAACATGATTGGATGAATGCAAAGTTTTATTCATGTTCATTAACATGGATGGCCAAGGTATATTGTGCAGATGAATTGTTCAGTTGTTCAGTCATGTAAATGCCTTACCACAGGCATTTCTTAGGGAGAGCAGATGGCTGATTAGAAGAGGCCACTCACATGGAGTACCTCATTAGCATTTGTAGTAAGTCACAGAGACAGCCCACCAAAGAGCTGCACCATGAAGTAGTGTAGCAAAGAGTTATGGCAGTTTCCAAATTGGAAATGGTGGGTCAATATCATTTAAACAAATACTTACTTTATCGAATTGCTATTCGTCGAACCCACAACGTCAAAACTTCTCTTTATCGGACAGCCATTTCATCAAACTTTTTCACAGGGAAAGACAACGGTTGGCCATCATGAAGAATTTGACCTTTTCTGCACTGTAGTGTGATCTCCGATTTGGTATATTTAGTTAGGGGGGTGTGGGGGCACAGCCCCCCACAATGGATGGTGTTGTGTGGGTTTAAAACTTTTAGAATTTAGTGATGAGTGCTACGTTGGCTGGCCATTGCTTTTCCCTGTCAAAAAGTTTGATAAAATGGCAGTTCGATGAAGAAAGGTTTCGACAATGTGGATTCAATGAATACCAATGATACAAAGTAAGTATTCACTAAAGTGATATGGAAATGGTTCCTCCCCTATGTCCTGCTGTATGTGTGTGTGTGTGTGTGTGTGTGTGTGTGTGTGTGTGTGTGTGTGTGTGTGTGTGTGTGTGTGTGTGCGTGTGTCTGCGTGTGTCTGCGTGTGTGTGCTTGGGTTTGTGCGTGCATGCGTGCATGCGTGAGTGTATAGTTACAATGAAAATGTCACTGAAAAGCTTTGTTGAGTGTAAAACAAATGAATGCGCAAATGATTGAATGTTTATTTCTGTAGTATAGGTAGGTAAGGGAGTGCAGGAAAATGAATGCTTGACTAAAAAGGTTGTAGCAGTCAGTATATAAGTGCAAGTGTTTGTGGATTAGTATTAAAGTAAGACTACATAAGGAGATAGGTATAATAATTTGTGAGTTTGGTGTTGTGTATTTTGTGTCTTGTTAGGGAAAGGACTTTTTGTAACATAATGGAGTAGGGTTAGGGTTAACAACCATGAGTAGGATTGGTAGGGAGGCTTCACCCTTTATTGCATCTATAAACTTAACACTCTCCAAATTGGATCTGTAGTTTTATATATATATATATATATATATATATATATATATATATATATATATATATATATCTTTAAAATGACAACAAAAATATTGCTAAACTAGAAAGGATAGTTTCTCACTAAAGAAATTATGGTACTAAATCATAAAAACTATGTAATCTCTTTCAAAGTCTTCTTCCTCCTCTCAGGTTCAAGCAGGTTACTGAGAGTTGACCTCTGCCCTTGCTCAAGAAATAACAATCTCTATCTCGTTTACAAAACAAATCAGTCATATTGGAAGGATAGGTTAGAAGCAGAGACCACACCATTTCTGTTGTACTATTCTATGTAAAAAAAAGTAAGTTTAACTCTATTCAAATGTAATTTGGAAGATTGGACGGGTAACCACATCCCCACTTTAGTGCCTCTGTCCCTCAAGAATGGAGAAACATGTAAATGTCTCAATTTATCCTTGTTCAGTCTATCTCTGGGTAGTTTGTATGCAAAATATAAGAGCTAGAAACTACCATGTGAGTGGAAGGCTGGGCTAATTAAGATCCTCACAGATCAATAGCTTGGTGAGTACATATGAACCTATGAGCCTATGGCATAAAAACTGCACATAAAACATTTAAAATGATACCAAAATAGAAATGCCATACTTTCTGAAAAATACATGCATCAAATGCCACTTTTCCATTATATACTGCTCAAGAATATTATAAATAGGATGTGAGACTAGACAATAACTTGGTAGGATCCTACACTCACCTTCAAAGTACTTAACTTAATACTAAAAGTAAGGGTGCAAACCTTTCTACACATACATAAAGAACAAATGGCATTCAATGGTACTAGTTTAGGAGCAAAGGTGAGTTGAGTTTTGTGTAGGAGCTGTGGTAGTTCAAGCCAGTCAAGGTCTCTAAGTGAGACACAGTGGTGGCTGCGGTAAGAGGCACCAGTGGCAAATTTTGTGATTTTATTGTAGCAGGCTTCAAGTTGGGGTAGGTCTGACTGTCTAAGATTTGAAAGTATTGTTGATGTATAGAGTAGGGTGGAGATTAGTTGGGAATTGTTGATAGAAATTCTTGCTGTTTTTTTGAGGTATTGACGGCTTCTATATAAGGCATCCAGTATTTTGTTAACTTTTTATTGTTAGTGATATGGGGGTGTCAAATTTGAGATTATTGTCAATCTGTACGCCAAGTAGTTTTCTGTGAACTGTTGGTGAAATGGAGGTATTATCTTTGGCTTGAATAGTGAAGTGTGGGGTGTTTGGGGTAGATTTGGAGGATTGGAAGATGCGGAGTGTGGTTTTATTTGGATTAAGGAGAAGCTGGGCATTAGATAGCCAGCTTTCAACTGAAGGGAAATATTCTTGGGTGATCTGTTGGAGTTCTGTTAGAGTTGGGGCTGAGCAGATGATGGTGGAATCATCTGCATACTGTATGAGGGAGGCATGTTTGGTGGCAGTGTGCAGATTTTTGGTGAAAAGGGAGAAAAGTAGGGGACCAAGGATGGAGCCTTGGGGAACCCTGAGAGTAACAGGGAGGTGAGTGGATAGATTGTTGTCCCAGATGACTGATTGCTGGTGACCTTGTAGATAACTGTGGAACCAGTTTGTGGCTGGTGTGGAGAACGAGAGGTCAGATAGAGCAGAGAGTAGTAGAGTATATGACACAATGTCAAAGGCTTTAGCTAGATCCAGAAATACAGCAGAGGAGAGGAGGCCATTGTTTTTCTGATGGAGGATAGTGTTGGTGAAGGAGAGGAGAGCAGTTGTCATGCTGTGGTGTGGTCTGAAACCATGCTGAGTATTGGGGAGGAGGTTATTGTTAAGGAGAAATTTGGAAACCTGTGAGTTGATGCATTTTTTGAGTATCTTGGAGATGGGGGAGAGGACGGCAATGGGGTTACTCAATGAAGAGAAAATCCTGAATGGCCATCTTGAATCAGATGATCTAGTACATTCCACTAGACTGTCATGCACATTTAAAAGTAGGATAAAGGGTATTATCACATATAATACAGCACACCAACATCTGTTTTTAGAAATGGGAACCCATACTCCAGCTTTATAATGCAGAAGTGGTGTCTCTTCCATCCATGTGATATGGAAAGGTGACCTAACCAAATCTAGCAACTTTAGCACATCAAAGAAGCTACCAAAAAAGAATTAAATAAAAATAACAACTTGACCACACTGAAAACATTGCTTTATTAACAGGACTTAGCACCTCGGCCAAAGGCCTTCAAATAAATTAACTTTTTTCAACACACATCCCTTTAAACAGTCTGACTTGGCATCATGAAATTCTACAAAATGTGCTCCCAAAGGACTATCTATTTTTTTTATTTTTGATGTCCCTAATATGTTCATGAAAACGTATTTTAAAAGGCTGACAAGTCCCCCAATGTAAAATAAACCACAAGTGCATTTTAATACATATATCACTTCAACTTTGGCACATCAGTGTGGATTTCAGACATTCAGACATTCATATAGTGCTGCCATCAGTCCAAATATCTATTTTCTAAACCACTTATCCTGGAAATGATCAAGAAAGTAGCAAGCTGGGCAAGACAGAATGGACTTTACTATCTTCATACTGGTCACCAGCTCATTCTAATGGACAATACTCTCAGGGCAAGTGACAGAAATAATCCCCACAATCTGTCATAGGTCTGTCCTAAAGCCTGATCCCCATAATCTATACCTGATATACATTCTGCGGAAAAAATACTAAGATGCATACTCACAATAAATCCACATATCTCATATGAATTCTGTCAACATGATGGAGCAGTGTCAGAATTCCAACATCCTCCTGCATTACCAAGCTCTCATCTCTTTATCACAGGTAGTCAGATCAGCTATAGTGTGAAGGAACCTAATTTCCTGTGCTTATACCCATCAGTGTAGTCATTCAGTAACTACATGAACCCATGAACATAGATGAGGATGCTGGCATAGATTGGCTAATAAACTGACATTTTCATACTATGATTCAGTTCTCAATTCACCAACGTATTCCAGTAAAACTACTACTACTCTACTGTCATTGTTGTGTTGATCTACCAGTCAGTTTCCTCATCCCCGCTACCATCATCTTTGAAAGAAATACTTAATATAAACTTAAAAACCTCCAAATGAGGTAACTTTTTCCCTATTACAACCTCAGAGCAATCTACTCTTTTTTGAGAGAAACAGACTGATAACATTCCATAAAAAAACATTTTATTGCTGTAGTCATTCATGTAAAGACATTTAGTCAAACCTGCATTTGATTATTGCCTAGTATCCATAAATGAAAGCTTGTACATAAGGTTGCAAAGGTCCTCAGTGTGTTCCATCCATCCAAAGATAATGTCTACACTCAAATATAATATTTCTTTACCCTTCTGGAGAAGACTTTGAGCAATATTCATGTATACTCATAAGTCACCAGAGGATTTGTTGCAATATTTGTGCTGCCATACAAAAAGTCATTTTTCATGGCCTTGCTAAATTCTTCCATCACCTGTACCATTATGTTGATGACTGGTAGGTCCACTGCCTCCAATTTGTGTTAGTAGATACTGACCATCTCTGAGGATGTTCTATAAGAATTACGTGGAATAGATTGAGTTAATACAACAACAAGAATTGGCCGCCTTTCTTCAATGTTTAATTGAACTGGGCTTTTTTGCTAATTCACATTGTTGATCTCACCTTTTATATGTGAAAATGTCGTCTGGAGATGAAAAACAAAATAATCCTTCAAAGAAGTTTTTGATTGATATTTCCAGCACAGTCTTTACATATGTGTGTTAAAACTTTTAAGCTATTCCGCAGGCTAACCAAATCACCACCACACTGAGATCTGTTCACAGCACAGCTCCTCTGTATCTAATAAATATGGTTTAATGTTCTCTGGTTCTTCAAATGGACCACAATGGGGTAAAAGCATTGTCTATCTCACCTTAGACCAAATTTTCAAGACCATGCTTACAGAACATCAAAGGAACACACAAACCCCCTACACCATTTCTTCATTTTAATAATATTACCCTGCTCTATATTAATATTTCATTCTATAAATCATTTCAGTGTCTTCAGTAAAACATTTAATTCCTTCTTTCTTTCCTTATCTCAATTTGCTGACTAGCAATTTGAAAAAAATATATATTTCCTTATACTTCATTGTAATAAGATAACAAGCCATTCTTCTGAGCACTTTGCCATTGCCACTAAGTTTCATATTTTAAATTTGATCCGCCTTCTTAAAATATCAGAAGAGGAATTTTGCTAATGCATGTTTAAGTACTATATTTGCAGTGGCATCTGTTACAAAAGTCACATTTTCCTTTTTTTGTTCAGTGAATAGAGTTTCTTAAATATTTCAGCTATTTCTGCATTGTTCCTTTCAGATGAATTATCAAAGTTGAATCCACAGTAATGATCCTTCCAAGAAATACTTGTTTAAAAATATCTCCATGTTCTATGTAAAATTTAAAATCCTGGTATCACAAAAGCACCATACATACCATACATACAAACTTGCTTGCTTACATCCAATGATTTATTGAGGTTAGGTGTCATGTTATTGTCTAGCAAATGAAAGAATTTTCTGCATCAATTGAAAATAATTTGCAAACATCCCTAAAATTCTCTAATGCCATTGATCTGCATTTATGTCCTAGAAAAATGATCAGCCCTTCCACATTTCATTAGCTTAACCTTGCTGATAATGATAGCTACTTTGCTCTC
Organism: Protopterus annectens; assembly: GCF_019279795.1. Lineage (NCBI taxonomy): Eukaryota > Metazoa > Chordata > Ceratodontiformes > Protopteridae > Protopterus > Protopterus annectens. Next base: position 24,547,940 of record NC_056734.1, on the reverse strand, counting down.
CATTTAGATGCTATGTTTTGTAAACTGCCTGTAATAATCTAATAACTGTAGACAAAACACTATTCCTTGCCAATATGTGATTGCTCTGTTCTAATATTTTAAACTGTAACTCCTACATAAACTACTTTGTAAACAAAGTTGTGGATCTGTTTCCATTGACAAGTTATCGTCAGAAATCTTGAAAGATAAATGCGTTTTCATGTTCTACCCTGTCTCAATATAATTTGTAACTTGATTAAAGAAGGAAACCTAGTTGTGATCTAGAAACAGGACCTTATGATGCCACTAAATGAAGAGGGTCCCTGTCTTCTCTCAACAGTTATTATTCTTTTAGGAAGCTCCATGGCATAGATGGATAATTCCCTGCTAACATCGCAGGTAACCTGACTTTGACTAGTGGCATAAACACTGTTATGAGCTGTTGGAGGTAAATGGTAGTGGGGTTGAGCATGAGGCAGCTAAAGGAGCACTATGTTTTACATCCAGTGGAACTTGAGCCTACCGAGCCTATGCTATTGATACTAGTCACATAGTAAGATGAGCACAATCCCACATACAGAGATGTGCTTTCCCTTGGAAGGCAACACATAGTGGAGCTCAAAAGAGCTGGCATGGAAGAGCAGGTACTGTACCGGGGGAAAGGGTAGGCCATCATGCAGGACCAGCAAGTTGTCACACTACCCACCACCCAACTCATGTTGCAGAACAGATGAGTTGACTGCGAGTCCAAGGCAGGACTGCATGGGTCCTAGGGCTCATGTACCAAAGAAATGCATGGTTTACACAACCACAATTTGAATGGGCAGATAGGATGCAGGTGGAGAACCTTCAGCCTAGTTTCTCCAAGGGGCTAAAAAAAGTTTTATAGTGATAGTGCCCTTATGCATTCCTTCGAAGAATTCTATGAGGGTATGAGCATGTTCGGTTCCTGTCACACCTCATTGATAATAATAATCATCTAGCACACAACATGGTTTTATGCCTGAGCATTACCAGGCACAGCTCTGCCTGAAGCTATTTAGTGCCTGTACATGCAATTGTGCAGTAGCAACATTGTCTAATCACCATTATTATTCCTTTCTAAGCTGTTTTGCATATGTCAGCTTATAGCTGCACATAGCATCTGTATCAATGCCTGAAGATGACGCACTAGTTACTTGAATGTGCAGTGCAGTTGGATAGATTGCATGGGGTAATCTTGCCAACTTTTTTCTGACGCTATATATTCAATGGGGATCAGTGCTGAGCCACTTATTCTTGGAAGTATTGATTAGTGGGACGTGAATACCTTGTGCAGATGGCAAAGTGATTCAGTATACAGTTGACTCTGCTACCCATGGCGCAGGTGATGCTGCCAACGTTGTTAACTGTAAACTCTAGTGCATATTTAACTCCTTGTTCTCAGCTGTGTTCTTCTGGACTATATCACAACATTAGGAAAGCTAAAGCTATTCATTTTATCTGCAAAGACCTTAAAAATCAGATGTGTGACATTGTTATTTGCAAAACAAAGAGCTAGATCATACAGTATGATTGCTGGACAACTGAAGTAGCACATTCCACTATGTTATGCAACGTGGACTGTCCTTTAACAGTCAGCTCAGCTTGGATAACTGTATAATTACTGCACTTATTTGAATAAATGAGAGAATCATATAGCATTTTAGTATAAGGGTGTTTCTTCCCTCTGTTTCTTGACTCACTATAATAACAGATTAGTCACTTCTATTCCATCTATAGTCTTTAATTAAGCAAATGCATTTATTGACAGTATGCCTTTAACTAAGCCTTCAACAACAAAGGAGCAAACAGCATTTTATCCCAGTACCTTTAATGCTATCACAATGAGCCCTTCCCCCACCTGAATACAATGGCATTTATTACAGCACATTTATAAAAATGAACAAAAAAGGGATCATAACACAAACATATACTTAAAACCTTACTCTTCCTCTACTTAACATTCAAGAAATTTCCAAAATAAAAGCAGTGGTGGAGTGAGAAACAAATACTTCACAAGCTCTAACAACCTACATCAACTCAAGCTCCTTTCAAATATCTAATATCTTCTGAAATCAGATCCACTTTTGTCATTCCAACAGTACACTAAACCATACTTCAGGACAATATCTGCATGATGAAGCTGATAGCAAAGATGCTGCTGGGGCCTCTGCTTAGAATTCTAGCAATTCCTGCAAACTTGCCTGTTTATAAAGTATTGCAATTTACACATTGACCATAGTATAACATGCAGATTGTCCAGTGTATGGAGGTCCTGCACCTTCTGTCTTTTTGTGATACTCTTTTGTATCTTCTAGAAGGAAAATACTGAGAAAAAGTATATCTCATGAGTCACCCATCCCTCATAAGTAAACCTCCTGTGTAAGCCTTACACTCAGTCCAAGAAATAGTTAATCTTGGTGTATCTCCAAATGTCATGCCTCCAATATCCCTTCAGTTCTTAGCAGAAGCCCCAGGGAATATTTTTCTAAGCTGAATGAAAACACTGAAACATCAGTTAACACATTGTAGTTAAACACATACACATATTTGATTTCATGACCAGAATGTGTGCCCAAAGCCACTGTATTATGGCACTCTGTCAGCCTGGGTTGCTGCAACTGTATCCATACCACTCAACCTCTTAGTGCAAGAAATCTGGACAAAGCCTGACAAAATGGGGGAACAAAGGCCCAAAAATAGGGACAGATTTTAAATATTGATCTTATAAACTTATAAAGTTGCTAGAGTAACAGGATTTGTGTTGACGTACATTTTCTGAAGGATTTGAAGTCTGATACTCAAATGTATGTTATTATTTAGTGACTTCAATCCTCAGATCATCCCAGTGATTTGTCAGAAAACCACAAATATTATAAAGAATAGACCAAAAATATGAGGCAAAAATCTGGACAGTCTGCGAATATCTTGACAGTTGAAAAGTATGATTGTATCTCATACATACTGACAAAATAAGGAATGTATTATGAACTAGACTCCCTTATTTATTCTGTGCATATATTCACTAGCCATGAGCTTCCATGTCTTCTTAAATTTCAACAATGCAATAACAGTACATAGGTTCATAGGTTCATGGGTTCATACTGGCTATCTGCCCTGGGACAATTATAAGCCTAGCCCGATTCTGTATGGCTTACGCCACCCCTTGATTTGAGTATACTGTGCCCTTTTTAAGGTTTAGTTTACTGTGCCTCTGTCTAATAGTGACACGGGAGTAATCCCTGGGACAAACCTATGATCCCCCATCCACTTATTGAGATTCTTCTTGAAGAGATTCATTCGGTGAGGTGCTCTGCCTCACATGAACTGGAATTCTATTCCAGAGCGAAGGGAGCCTTTGGGTTATGAACCTGTCCCTCCAGCAAGTTCTATTTATTTCTGTGCTGAGGTTCAAGTCCCTCGAGCGTGTGGCTCTAAGGGATTTAGATTTACTGAGGTAGAGCATGTCCACTAATTCTGGATTTGACATAGCTTTGTATGTCAGGCATAGATCGCTTCGAAGTAGGCGGTATGCAACTGAGTAGAGCTGGAGTTTTTTTAACCGAGCAGCATATGGCATTTGTTTGAGACCCTTGATCCTCTTGGTGAGATACTTTTGGGGTCTTTCTAATTGCTGCAGGTGTCGGGTAAGGTACATCCCAAAAGGGGCATTGTATTCTATGATGGGACTGATGAGGGATGAATAAAGGGGCACGATTACCTCTCTTGATCTAGATGTGAAACCCTTCGTGATGAGGTGGGCTATGTAGAAGGTCTTTCTAACCACTTTAGCAATGTGGTTTTCAAAGGAGAGATTGCTATCAACTTGGGTCCCCAGGTCCCTAATAACTTTCTCTGTACTTAATGGGTTTCCGCCTATGTGGTAATTTGTGGGCACATTGTTTTTGCCAAAGGGTATGACTATACATTTTTTGGCATTTAGCTTTAAACCATGGCGCTGGCACCAGTTATCTGTCTCTGTGAGACCTTTTTGAGGGATGTTTGTGTCAGCTGGAGAGTTGATTATGGTGCCTAGTTTGCAGTTGTCTGCGAACTTGGTGAGCCATAGTCCTCCCATGTTTGCCTGTACCTCGGAAAAGTATATACCGAACAAGAGTGGTCCCAGGACAGAACCCTGTGGAATGCCACTTGTGATTGGTTTTGAGTCTGACATGGCTCCAGCAACTCTCACTCTGTGGGTTCTGTCTTTGAGCCAGTTTGCGACCCATCTTGTGACATAGGGGTTTATATTTAAGCTGGATAGCTTATCTATGATGCCCGAGTGGGGTATTGTGTCAAATGCCTTTGCAAGGTCCAGATAGGCTGTCTGGACTACCTTCCCTTCATCTATGGCTTTGGTGACTGTTTCAAAGAAGTCAACCAGGTTCAAAAGGCAGGATCTGCCCTTGACAAAGCCGAACTGGGTAGGATCTAGTGTCTGTAGGTCCCCAATGTCTTTGTTTATGAGCTCCATGATGATCCTCTCCATAGCCTTGCAGACTAAGCTAGTCAGGCTTATGGGGCGATAGTTTCCAGGGTCCGTAGAGGCTCCACCTTTGTGGAGTGGGACCACTGTTGCTGTACACCATTCTGTATGCACATATCCTGTAGTGAGGCTGAGATTGTATAGTTGTTTTATTTGAGGGATTAGTTCCTCTTGTAGTTCATGTAGGATGCAACCTGGGATGCCATCTGGTCCCATGGAAGCAGTGTTTTTTGCTTTGGAGAGGGCAGCCTTCACCTGAGCATCTGGGATGTTTGGGAGGCAGTCCTCTGCCAGGATAGATACTTGCTCTTTTGGGGTGGAGAAGTTTGCACTGAACCTGTCTGCCAGGATATTGGCGATGTCTGTGGGTTCAGTGTATTTTTTGTCATTTAGAATCAACTCAGAACAAGTCTGGGAGTTGCATCCCAGGTTTCTAACATAACTGAAAAAAGCCTTATGATTGTCTTTGGTGTCCGGTGCAATTTTTCTCTCGAAGCTGGCCTTGGAGGATTTTATGAGGGATCGTAATTTTTTGCTAGTACTGATCAGAGATGCCTTCCTATTAGGGATTTTGCTCTATCATGTAGTAGCTTCCTCCTTCTGTTGTACAGTTTATTTATGGCAGGGGTCCACCAGACTGGACGCCTGCCTTTGGATGATTGGCTCTTGGTTTTGTTTGGGATAGCATGATCCATGCATTCCTGGAGATGTCTGTAGAATGCATTTATATAGGATTCTGCAGTTTGGGCTGTAGTTTCCACTGGCCCTGGGGCCTTGAAGAATTCCACTTCGGTTTTGAGAAGTGAGAAGTTCGCTTTTGAGAAGTTTTTCACTGTGGTTTTCTGGGCTGGGGTGGGGTCGGGATGTGGACATCCAGTGAAATTAATTTATGGTCTGATCTTACCAATGAGGGATATACTTCTGGTGTGGAGCATAGAGTCCCCATGTTGGTAATGATCAGGTCTAGTATGTTGTCCCCTCTTGTGGGAGTGGTGACTAGTTGTTCCATAGCATTTGAGTTTATAATTTCCAGGAATCTTTGGGCTAAGGTGCTGGGGCTTGAGTAGTGCTCCCAGTCAATGGTTGGGTAGTTGAAGTCGCCCAATATAATGGTGTTCGGAGAGATCTTCATGTTCTCCAATGTTTTCAGGAAGGCCAAATGGGATTCCTGACTTTGAGAGGGTGGTCTGTAGGATGCTATAAACTGAAAAGCAGTCTTGCCCACTGTTAGTTGCACATGGATGGTCTCCGATACTTCGTGCAATGCCACTAACCTGGAGGTGTGGATATCCTTGATAAATATGGAAACTCCCCCTCCTTTTGTGGTTTGGTCCGGGTTTTGGGGCCGAAAAGCATGATACGAGGTATAGCCTGGTAGTGCTGGGGTGCTCTCTGGAGCCTTGAACCAGGTTTCTGTCACTGCACAGATATCGATGTTCTCCATACTGAGGAGAGCTTTGAGTGCGTGCATCTTGAGGTTAAGACTTCTGGCGTTTAGCAGCATTACCCTTATTTTCTTGTTCCTTGTGCTGTCTATGGGGATGGGTTTGACTTTTGAGCCTTGCCTAAAAAAGGCACTATGGGGGTGGCAAGAACCTTTGCCAATATCCAAAAGCCCAGTGGTGACAGGTGCAAGCCATCCCTAGCGAAGCAACGTGGCTTGTCGAGCATGTCATCCCAGGCTGACAGACACTGGATCCCTGTTGAATGACACCAAAATTTTAGCCAATTGTTAAAATCGATCATTTTGTCTTTGTACTGTGGCATCATTCTAGGTGAGGGTAAGATGCTGCTCAAGGTCAGGGTCATACTAGCCTGGGCTACATGATCAGAGAGCTCCTCTATGTCTCTTTTCATGTAGTCCAGGGAGGTACATCTCAGGTCATTCACACCAGCATGTACAATGACTGAGTCATATTTGTATTTGCTTTGGAGTGACCTGAGTGCTTGCGTTATGTGTCGGATCCTAGCACCCGACAGGCAGCTCACCGTGACCTTCTCTTTATTCAGCCTGGTGAGTGGGACATCAGTATGTCTGACAATAGAGTCACCTATAACAAGAGTATCAGGTGTGTTATTCAGCCTTAAGGGCTGTGGCTGCTTGGCACACTGACTTTGTGGGTTATGTGTTGTGTGTGTTTTGTTTTGAGGTAGCGTTTGCTTGGATGTCTGCTTTGGAGGTCTCTGTTGCTTAGGTAGATTTTTATTTAGAGCCTCCGAGTATGTTTCTGTGTATTTATGTGTTTGGTTCGCTGATGTGGTGGGACTATGTGATACTGGAATTGTGTTGTGTGAGGTTACCTTCTCCTGACTGGTTACACCAGTTTTGAGATGAGAGAGCTCAGCCTCCAGTTTGGCTAAATAGTTGCATCTCTCACATATATTTGAACCTGTTTGGAGGAGGAGAGGGTTGTCCGTGTACATGCCTCAAAATTCCCAGATTCACCAGCTGGACTGGAGAGGAAACCATTGACTGACCTTTGGACATGCTAGAGTAACAGGGAAACTGAATTTAAGATGGACCAATAATAACTGAACATCCAGTTCAGCAGTAGGTCACATTGCTAGAACTCCGTAATGAATGAACTTTGCAACCTGAAGTGGTTTAAATGTAACTAGTATCTGCATTTATTTACTACAAAGTCATTCAGAAAGCTATAATTTACTCCATCTACCTCTTACCTTCTCATATCCAGCAATGGTACAAACCACATCATAACCTTACATCATTGTTCATAGGCTTCTCATATCCATAAATATATACAAGAAGAGATTTGGTTGATCTCTGCTTATCTCTCTCTCTCTCTGTCTTTGTATCTCTCTGTCTCTCTGGCCCTGTCTGTCTGTCTCTTTCTCCTTGATGACCACTAGGTCAGATTTTCATTATCATTTCTTCAAATTTCTTCTAGGTTCAGGGGCCACATATCATGCTTGGCAAAGTCTGGGGGCAACATATTTTCATGATCAGCAAGCATACAAACCTTTACATGGTCAGTGCAGAAAACAAACTGAAAGATAACTGCAGGCTGAACAACTGAAGATCAGAGTCAGAAGAGAAACTGAACACATCACCGAAAGGTAATTCAGTTACTGTTTCAGTGTAGATAGAAAAACTGAAGATCATTAAGACCAAAACTCTTGTCACAATTTTAGGGAGAAACATCACACTTTCTACCTTCAAATAGTCCCCCCCCCATCAAATCAACTGACTATTCACAGCAATTATAACAGATACAAACACATGCGCGCACACACACACACACACACACACACACACACACACACACACACACACACACACACACACACGCACACACGCACACACGCACACACACGCACACACACACACACACACACACACACACACACACACACACACACACACACACACACACACACACACACATTCACACATAATACAAAAAATGTATATTAAAACTCAAGATAACTAACAGAAGAAAAATGACTTTACTTAGTAAAAACTAGGTTTGCAAATAAATACACACAAAAACAATGAAATGACGAAAAAAACTAAAATAAATCTATCTCAAATAACATGCTGAATAGCCAAGTATATATTCAGCACATTTATCAATATGTTCCCATCAACCAATGAATATGCATAGATTCGGGGCTGGCTTTCATAGAAATGGTGTCCTAGGCGACGAACTACCAACTGCCGCCTCCATTTCACATTCCCCAATGCTGCCCCTGACATACTGGTCTCCCTGTGCCATCCAGTTTACTTTTTTCATTCCTTTTTCTTTCTTTTTTATTTTTATTATTGTTATTATTATTTTGCACACTTTACCTCATTCTTTAAAATTTTACCTCAGTCATTACAATACAATTTAACTGGTCAAGGCTGCACTATAATAAATGTGGACAAAATAACTGAAACATGCTGAGGGTATGGGACAGTAGGACCTCAGAATCCATGGTTTTCTATATGCTCTGAGATTCACTTTACAGTTTTTTTTTTCCAAACTTTCTATCCTGTGATGGGTTGAACAAAAATGACTATAGAAAGAAACACAGTCTTACTCTTCGAGTCTTGTTTTCCTTGTATCCTTTCAATACACTCTAACTGGCCAATTTGCACAATAATAACTGTGGAGCAATAAGTGAATTAAGCTGGGTGTTTGGGATCAGCTAGGCCCCAGCGATAATGTTTTTAGCTGCTGTGAGGTATATTTTAAGGCTTTTTCCATCCTTTTGACTGAATAAAAATAGTGACAAAAAAAATGCCCTTTTTTTTCAACATTTCAACACACCCTAACTGCAAAATAATAACTGCAGAGAAAATATGATAAGTGAGCTGAAGGTTTGAGGCTGCTAGGCCACCCAGAAACCATAGGTGTTTTACTTACTCTGAGGTTCATATTGAAGCTTTTTGTATCCATGATGACCTAAATAAAAATCATAAGTAAGAAAATAAATTCAGTATTATTTTTTACAAGGAAAAATAAGTTGTGTTTATGTCTTATTATTCAATGCCACAATAATGAGTGGAAAACAAAAACTCTAACACTGTCCTTACATACTTAGTTGCTAGCATAACTGGTTTTGAAACACCATTCATTTTCTGAAGGAAACTCAAATGTTATCATTATTTAATAATTTCAGCCCTCAGCAATTTACCAGAAAACAACTTGTACAAGTAATATACAACAAGAATAAGACAAAATCAGAGACCTCTGGAACTGTCAGGGACAGATAAAAGGTATTCCTTTTGTAGCTGTCATCTTCTGAGTAAAAGAATGAAAAAAAAGCAATAGGAGAGACACATTCTGAAAATTAGGGGACAGACTGAAAATACTGCTTTTGTATATCCTGAAAACTGAAAATACTGCTTTTGTATATTCTGAAAATTAATGAAGAATTAATTAAGAATAATAGGCTTTACATTTAAATACATTTTCTAAAGGATACAAAGTCTGTAACTAAAACACCTTATCATTGTTAGTGACTGAAATATTCAACAGTTTTCCAGAAAAACATCAACAATATGATATAAAAGCAGAGACAGTTGAGATATATCAGTCAAACACCCATTCATATACACAGACACACGTAAACACACATGCACACATACACCAAAAACAATAGAAGAGACACATTCTGAAAACAAGGAACAGATAAAAAAAGATTGCTCTTACATAAATAAAAAAATTGTTAGAATAGTATGTTTTGCATTTGTATGCATGTTTCTGAGGGATAAGAAGTCTGAAACTAGAATGTCCATCACTATGTAGTGAATGAAATCCTCAACAGTTTTCAAGGAAACTACAATTTCCACAGTGAACAGATCAAAAATTGGAGGTGAAATTAAATGCAGTTGAGACTTATCACACACACACACACACACACACACACACACACACACACACACACACACACACACACACACACACACACACAGGCACCTACATGCATAGACATGCACACATACATAACATACTTACCTAAACTGAACTAATCCCCAAGATCAAATAATGCTGATACCAGAATGAGAAGACCTCCAGGATACACTTTGTGCTGTAACTTCCTGAACATGCATGCACACATAATGATGTTTAAATTAACTACCTAACGAAGTCATTAATTCACAATTAAAGTGACAAAGCAAAGTTACAGTGTAATGGACTACATTTGATTATTAATTTTAATGTTATACTTGGGCCAATTCTGTCTTTCAGCTGGGCATGCCGAGTGCCAACAACCAGATACAGTGCTTTCGTAGGCTGGATTGTGGTCTGCAGGCCATCTGTTGGACACATCAGCTCTAGGAGTTTGATGCATACTGTAAGAGAGAGTGAGAGAGAGAGAGAGAGAAGAGATTGAGCAGGTGTGAACATCTGTACGGAGATAATACAAACCTGAAGTTATTGTTGGTACTACTGAATTTAATTCAAGTGATGCTGTTCTGCCTTTTAGTAGAGAACATAAGGATATGTTGTTGACTACAACACATGACCAACATTGTGCTCTTTTACAAACCATCCTTTGCCAACCATCAGTAGGCTGCTTGACAGGTAAACATTTCTTCGTGCAGCTTTGCTGTGGAAATGCCTGGACTGTACTAAGCATGGTCTCTGAGCAACATGTCTTTTGTTTTAATCTCATTGTTCCTGCCCACATTATGACATAATGAGCTGTGCGTGTCACAGTTTTGAACTGTTTGTTAAACTACACTAATGTCATTTTGAAAATCATTGTACTGTGACACTGTCAACACAGCAAGACAGACTCAATGGTGTCTCAGTTTCAGCAAACATTTAATTGCAAATGTTGAGACAGACCTAATGGTGTCTCATTTTCAGCAAACATTTGCAATTAAATTTGAAAGGCTATGATTAAACACCATGTGTAATTATCCACAACAAAGGATTTATTGTTTTGTAAAGTGGAGCCAAATGCTTTTTTTTTGTAAATTACATAGCATTTTATAACAATCCTTTTAGGACACTTGCACAGTTTTTCCAGAAATAGCTTAAAACACTGCCATATAAATCTTTAGACTGTAGCTAAAATAACCCATATATACTACATTTTTTTTTCATGGTAGGGTAAGCTCCCTCGCAGATCCATGTGTCCCATATATACCCTCATATCATAACACTTGTATAAATGAACTAATTCATAGGCCATTTAAGAGTACATAGCAGTTAAGATCTGGGACATTCCCCCTTCCAACACATTGAGATGTTAACATTTTGAGAGTTACCCAGCTTTCTGCCCTCATTATATTTGATATGATAGTGTTCCATAACCCACCTGCCCTATGGTAAAAAAGAATCAACCCTGCTATGGCTCTGACTGAAAAAAGAACATTGCAGAATAAACCTTCCTCACATTAGCTACATTCTAAAATCTGGATGTGACATCAGTTCATAAATAGCCAGCTTACTTTATATTTGGCAATATAACACATTACCGTCTTTACCAGTTTAACAGGTCTTCCCTAATTGCTACATGATTACATTAGCAATAGCATTGTACATAGAATCCGCCTATGATCTCATACCTACGACATTCTATACAAAACTGATTTTGGAACTTTCCTAAAAAAATATTCCCTTGTTATGTATTCATTATGTTTTAAACATTTGATTTATATGAGTCAGACAGCTTCTAATGTTGCCTCATGGCTGCTGCTATCAATGTTTTTTTCCTTTTCTTATTTCTCATCTTTCTCATCTCTTTTGCCTTCCACAATCTGCAGAGAATGGTTTGCGAGTTACTTTAAATAATGGTCAAAGAAGAAAAGGTGTGTGTCCCATTCTGTTGCATGGTCTTATTATTAGGTTCCATATTATCCTGTGCTTTGTAACTTCTTTTTTTTAGCAATGATGTATAACATATATATATATATATATATATATATATATATATATATATATATATATGTTTTATGCATTTACTCAGTGTGAATTGGGATTTACTCCTATTGGAAAAGGAAATGTACTGCTGTGGCAAAACTGTAAGTGAGCACACTTCTCCATGATTACATTTTTGTACAAAATGCATCCTGGTTATGCATTATAGCTATTATACAACATGTATATTTTGACACAATTTTGGTTTCCGTGTTTGGCTATTTCTGTGTTTGCTGTGGTCAAGCCCTGTGAACTATCAGGTCTGGAGTATAGCATAGTACCTGTCATTCATTAGATTGAGGAAGCAACCCATAAAGCTTCATATTTAAGGCACATTTTTGTATTACAGCAATTTAAACTGAAGCAGGAAGGATATTGCTCATCCAATGAGTTAGACAAACACAGCTATTCAAAATTGTCTAAAGAATTCTTGCACAGAAGGGGTAGTTACCCTGCTCCCATGTGCTATAACTGAATATTTGTTCACAAAACCTCAAGATAATATATGTAACCTTTAGCTAATAACCATTTTACCTAATCAGGCACAACAAGTTAAATTTTATTAAAAAGTGATTAATTCTGGCAGCCATATACAAATACTGATCGTTACTTATCCGAGAGTCATTAATTTTACTTGTGACTGAAAGCAGTTTAAGCACTACGATTTGCTCTTCATGTCTAAGCATTTCTGTTAGATGATTTTGCATATGAGCTACCTTTCACTGATGTCTCAACTGCAACACAGTTAGACACAGACAAACGTGCAAATGTTCACACACACACACACACACACACACACACACACACACACACACACACACACACACACACACACACACAATAGCTTTGCCATTATCATATTTAATCGAGACTGCAGTATATTTAGTAAATCAAGTTCATATTATTCAGAATTACTCATGTAAAATTGTTTTCTTCTAAGTAGTTCATGTCAAAATATTGCTTAGACTGTGGTCTTTATGATGTGCTTGTTGAAAGCTAATGCTGAATACATAGGTGTCATTTCATTACATGGCCATTATTTGAATGCTGTTCATCTGAGGTATTATGCCTGAAAACAACTTTTGGTGATTTCTGAATGTGTACTTTCCCCTCTGTTACTTAAGCTTGGAGTTAGCATACACATGATGATGGGATGAGGGGCTCTC
>NC_056734.1:24467409-24529909 GCF_019279795.1 Protopterus annectens | reverse complement strand
TCACCACTAGCACTAGTGGGGGACGTCCACATTGGGAGGATGGCAAGTACACACACAGTAAGGTACAATTTCCCTTAAGAGCACACAGAGATCACAGTCAGTCTGGGGCTGGTTTCTCTTTCTCTAGATCCCCAATAAGACTCCCCACTGGCAAAGCTATAGGGTTAAAATCTCAGCTGAGGGGTCAAGTCATGACCTCCAGCACCTTCTCTGTCGAACCAGTGCTTCGTGTCCCTGCATGAGTAGCTCTCACACACACTTTGAGATTTGATTTCTATACAAACGCACACACATAGACTCACACACACACACACACACACACACACACACACACACACACACACACACACACACACACACACACACACACACACATACCTGGGAAAGGATGGCACAGATTTACTAGCTATGCTCCAGTCTGCCCAGACTATAAGGCAGCTATCATTGCCACCAACCCCTACTTATCAGCTACAACAAAGGCCCTTACAAAGGGTGACCAATCCTACTGTGTAATTTTACTATTATCCAATTGGTGTGACCAAGACCAAGGCAATTTATGATTAGCCTGTACAGTATCACCAAATACATATGCAAGTACGCTAAGAGCTTAAATATGTCTCACAGATATCAGCCACAAAGATAGGTTTAAATATATTTAATAATAAATAATAAATGAACAAGGCAATACTCAAGCAACACAGTAACTGCAGAGTTCAGAATCACAGGAGATATTTTAAAACAGCATTGCAGTACAGTCTCAAACAAATACAGAAAACATCTAAACTAATATTTACTGTATTCCTATCTATATCTAAGAGATATCACTGTTCCCTAGTTACTTACTATTAGCAAGGCAAATGCAGATGATGATGAATGGATGTTTCTAGTTCCAAGACAAGATACAAAATGCACAGGCTTTCTCTCTGAGAGAGTTTTTAAATTAATATTCAACATTACTGCTTGGTTAGTTTGGATGCCATCACTCTTTGTCACGTGACTTCAGTTCCCAGGATAAACAGATATTTAGAATTTAACACCTCTGTCTCAAAAATACATATCTCTCAGAAGTGCGCAGCTGATAGGAAGTCATGGAGCAATAAAAACACTTTTACATTTGAAACCTAATATTTTTTTCTGTTTCAAGACAATAGAAAAACCTGTAGCTATAGGCATTGCGTCTGCACTGAGCTGAAACTGAGAGATAACAGAATTATAAAACAATTTCCACTTATTTTCTTGAAGTTTTGCAAGTTAACTCTGTATGTTGTAGCTTCTACTATTAAAACATAAATTTGCACAGGTATATAGTTTATACACATTTATGTTCTTTTCCAGTAGGGTACACTGTGGTTACAATCCTGGAACTCAGTACATAAGATACACTTCTCTTAGGACAAACATATGAATCATATTACTGTTCAAAAATGACATATGATTATTTACAAAATTCTAGAGAGCTGGGCTGGCAGTATCACATTTTTTATATGTCATATTAATATTTTCAAGTGACATATAATTATTTACAAAATTCCAGATAGTTGGACTGGCAGTATTTCCCTGGTGTCACATTTTTCCCTTCCCTGGAAACTCAAGTTAGTTTTTCAAGTGGCCCTTGTGAAACATTGCTTGAAAGGGTTGAGCCTATCTGGGAATACCTTACCCCATTCCCTGTCTTCAGATTCCACATGCCTTGGCATTGCTGACCCCAGTATCATGCTGCACTGTCCTATCATATGCCTGCAACCTTAGGCTTCACCATAGTAATTTGTGATTTTCCTGGCTGGCTCTCTGTAGCTATAGATCCCCCTCAGACTCATCCTGCCTTGTGCTGCAAATACTTAGCACAAAGGACTCTCTGTCATGGTAAGGTTCATCATGTTAACATGGTACAGTTTGTGCCCCTGCCTCCTGCCTAACAGCTCTACCATGTAGTTAACATCACTGACATTCCTTACCACTTTGTTGGGTCCCTCTCAAGCTGCCTGCAGCTTGTTGTATCTGATAGGAATGAGAACCATTACTTGCTGCCCTACACCATACTCTCTAGCTCAAGCATTCCTGTCATACCAGACCTTTTCCTGCTGCTGAGCTTCTGGCGGGTCCTCCTGGGCCAAGCCCATGCATTCCCTGAGCCTTGTTTTGAGGTTTAGGACATATGCTACAACAGAATCCTTGTGGGATTCACACTCACCCTCCCACTCAACTGGAATCAAATTTAGAGGTCCCTTCACCCTATCCCCATACATCTCAAATGGTGAAAAAATTGTGGATTCCTGGGGCACCTCTCTGTAAGCAAACAACCGATGGTCTGCAAATGCCCATAGCATGGACTTGAGTGTAGAGTTTTACCTCTCAACAAGACCATTAGTCTGGGGATGGTAGGGGGTGGTCTTTAAGTGCTTCACTCCACAGTACTTCCACAGACAAGCCAGCAGGTCTGACATGAAATTGGCACCTCTGTCAGTCAGTATTTCTTTTGGGAAATCTACCCTGCTGAAAATCTCTAACAAATCATTTGCCACCTTTTCTGCCTCAGTGGAGGACAGAGACACTTCCTCAGGATATCTGGTAGCATAATCTACTACCACTAGTAGACACTTTTACCCTGTTGAACTTGGGGTACTCAGACTCCCCACAATATACATAGCTACTCTGTGAAATGGCTCCTCAATCACAGGCAAAGGCATCAAAGGCACTTTCACCTTGTCCCCTGCCTTGCCTATCTTTTGGCACTGCTCACAGGTCTTGCAGTACCCTGTTACATCTCTGGAAATCCCAGGCCAATATTAGTTCTGAATAATATGTCTCTTTTTATGTTTTATGCCCATATAACCTGCAAAGGGAATATCATGGGCTATGGCTAGAAGTGCCAGCCAGTAGGCTCTGGGCACTACCAACTGCTGTATTCACTCACCCTCTAGCCCTCACTCAGGGATCCACTGTCTATATGGTAACCCTTTGAACCAGTATACAGATTCTCCCTTCCCTTGAGAATCAGGTGCCTCACTAGCTACCTCCCTCAGACCTTGTAATGTAGGGTCTAAGAGCTGAGCCTGTCTCAACTCTCACTTTGTAATCCTTCCTAGCTTCCCTTTCACAGGAAGTCTGGCATCTTCTTTTAGCAGTGCCTCACTGTCAGCCTGAGTACTACTACTACTCACCTCTGCCGTTGCTGTCACTCGATCCAAGGGAACATCAGTACTTACAAGCAGCTGTGGCTCACCTCCTGTCTCACTGCTACAAAGTAGTTTCATCCCTGAAGTAACCACCTCACCAGTCCTGGCACCACATGTGTGGTTTGTCTGGGTCACCCCCAGGCTACTAGTACCACATGCTTGTCTCCAAGCCTGAAAGCATGTAACTGCATGCACACAGGGTAGTGCATTATCAAAGTCATTGCCTATCAGGACACCTGCAGGGATATCCTCAAACACACCCACTTGCTTGCTTCCTTTTCCACCCTCTTAATCAAGCTGAACCCTAGCCAAAGGTATATGGAGTGTGGTCCCTCCTAAAGCAATGAATGGAGTAGACTGCCCAAGCAAGTAGTGATTCTCTGCAGCCATTGCAGGATTCACAATGGTTGGGTCAGAGACTGTGTCTCTATTACCCATGGCCTCATTCCCATCCACTAAGATAGGATATAACCTCTTGTGGTAGTTTGTTACCCTTGCTGTCTCGAGACAACCTGCTGCTGGCATTTTGCCATTCCATTTACTGGGTCTCCCACCTTTTGTACCCTGGCTTGTCTCCATGGGCATCTATATGCTATATGGCACCAGTGGTTGCATTTAAAACATTTAACCCTTGGTCCTGGATGTGCACTGGGACTGGTGGCTTCCTCTGCTACTGGTGGACTCTGCTGGGGCAGTCTGGGCTGTCCACCATAGGCTCACTTAGACCCATGAGCAGCACTTGGTGTCTCTTTCCTGTGCAGTGATGCCTTGCTTGCTAGGTATAAGTCTCCATTCTTCCCCAAATCATCTGCAGTAGTGCATTGTCTATCAGCTAACCAGATTCTCATGTCCGCAGGAGAAGTGCCAAGGGCTTATTCCCTCAGCAAAAGGTCTGCCAGCCCTTCAAAAGTGGTGATCTGACATCCACTCACCCACCTATGAAAATAGGTGCTTAGTTCAGCAACATATTCACACACACTTTTATCTGCCTTGCGTTTATTGTCACAAAACATTTCCCTATAAGCTTCAGGTGTTAACTTAAAATATTCTAGCAGATAGTTCTTTACAACATTTTAATTTAAACAATCAGTATGAGATAGTTTAGAAATTACAGTTACAGCTTTACCATGGAGTAAGGGGATCAGGAACCATACCCAGAGCCCTTGGTCAGCATTAGATTGTTTACATACCCTTTCAACATATGAATTAAACTATCAAAATTATCCCCTCTGTAAATTGTGGAAGAAATTTACTGACCTTTGTTGCTTCTGGGGTTCGGTTACTCCTTTCCCCATTACCTCCATGACTCTGGCGAATAGTCACCTTCTCCTTTTTATGTTGTCTCTGCCTCTCATTCTCCTCAGCCTGCAGACATCATGGTTTCTCATTTTCATCAGCCTCCTGATGTCTCAGTCTCTCTACTGCTTTTATTTCCAAATGCTTGGCCTCCAACCCATGTCTCTTTAATACCAGATGGATTTTTTTAGTCCTCTGTGGAAAGGTTGAGCTGTCCATTTTCTGAGCGTTGTACATCCACATGGCCAGTCTGATTGTCCCCTGGTTAATATTCTGTGATGCAGCTGTGACTAAACATGCAATTGTGTCTGCTAGTCAGATTGGCATGCACCAGTCCTTTAGCCTGGCACATCTCAGCCAACTGGCTCCTTTTCAGCTTGCCATACTCCTCTGCTGATATGCTTGTCTGCTCTCCCTGACTAACTAACCTATCAAAAAAATAATAAAACAATTGGGATATGAAATCTGAATGTTCACTGCATGACTGATTGAGAGTACAAACAACTTCAGAGACTGCTGTATACAGGCTACAGGAATTAAATATCCACACCACTACAAGCAATTAACATGTGATGTGTCTAACTCACCACTGCTAACCAATTCATATGTGATGTGGATATCCCACAACTGCTAACCAATTAATATGTGATATGGATATCCCACCACTGCCACCAATTAATATGTGATGCCCCTGCAATGGCTCAGTAATCAAAGAGCCTCAATCCTCACCACTATCACCAGTCAAGGATGTACACATTGGGAGGATGACAAGTACAGAGATAGTAAAATACAATTTCTGTTAAGAGCACACAGAGATCACAGTCAGTCTGGGACTGGTTTCTCCTTCATTGTCCAGATCCCCAATAAGGCTCTCCACTGGCACAGCTGTAGAGTTAAGATCCCAGCTGAGGGGTCAAGCTAAGACCAACAGCACCTTCTCTGTCCAACAAATGCTTAATTGTCCCTGCTCAAGTGGCTGCCACACATACATTTTGAGATTTGATTTACATAGAAACACATGCACACACATACACACACACACACACACACACACACACACACACACACACACACACACACACACACACACACACACACACACACACACACACACACCTGTGGAAGGCTGGCACAGGTTTACTAGCTATGCCCCCTTATGCCTTCATTGTCCAGATCCCCAATAAGGCTCCCCAGTGGCACAGCTATAAGGTTACGATCTCAGCTAAGGGGTCAAGCCAAGAACTCCAGCACCTTCTCTGTCGAACCAGTGCTTCGTGTCCCTGCCCGAGTAGCTGACACACACACACCATGAGATTTGATTTCTATACAAATGCACACACACACACACACACACACACACACACACACACACACACACACACACACACACACACATCTGGGGAAGGCTGGCACAGTTTACTAGCTATGCTCCATTCTGCCCAGACTATAAGGTAGTTATCACTGCCACCAGCCTCTACTTACCAGCTACTATAAAGGCCCTTACAAAGGGTGAACAATCTTACTGTCTAATCTTACTATTATCCAAATGGTAAGTGTGACCAAGACCAAGGCTATTTAGGAGTGGCCTGTACTGTGTCAAAAATACATATGCAAGTACTCTAAGAGCTTAATATGTCTCACAAATATCAGCCACAAAGACATGTTTATTATATATTTAATAATAATTAAAGAACAAGACAATGCTCAAACAACACAGTAACTGCAGAGTTCAGAATCACTGGAAATATTTTAAAACAACATTACAGGACAGTCTCAAATAAATACAGAACACATCTTAACTAATCTTTACTATATTCCTATCTATATCTAAGAGATATCACTGTACCCTAGTTACTTACTGTTAGCAAGGCAAATGTAGATGATAATGAATGGACATTTCTAGGTGCAAGACAAAATACGAAATGCACAGACTTTCTCTCCGTGAGAGTTCTTGAAGTAATATTCAACATTACTGCTGTGTTAGCTTGGATGTCATCACTCTTTGTCACCTGACTTCAGTTCCCAAGATAAACAGATATTTAGAATTTAATACCCTTGTGTCAAAAATGCATATCTCTCAGAAGTGTGGAGCTGCTAGGAAGTCACAGAGCAATAAAAACTCTTTTACATTTGAAACCTAGTAATTATTTCTGTTTCAAAACAATAGAAAAACCTTTAGCTCTAGACATTGTGTCTGTGCTGAGCTGAAACTGAGAGACAACAGAATTGTAAAACAATTTCTACCTGTTTTCTTGAAGTTTTGCAAGCTAACTCTGTATGTTCCAGCTTCTACTATTAAAACATACATTTGTACACACACACATACACACACACACACACACACACACACACACACACACACACACACTATATATATATATATATATATATATATATATATATATATATATATATATATATATATATATATATATATGGTGTTTATATACATTTCTGTTCTTTTCCATTAGGGTACACTTTGGTTACATTCTTGAAGTTTATTACATAACATACAGTTCTCTTACATTTGTGGGACAAGCTTATGAATCATATTACCATTTACAAATGACATGATTATTTACAAAATTCCAGATAGCTGGGCTGGCAGTTTCACATTTCTATATAAATCATATTAATATTTTCAAGTGACATATTATTTAAAAAAATTCCAGATAGCTGGACTGTCAGTATTTCCCTGGTGTCACAGTGTGTTAATGTGTCTACAGTGTATATATGCACAAGAAACGCTCAAGCAGTGAACACATATAGATGCATCAAAGGCAGAAGTGATTTATTGTCATAACACAAAACAGGTTATTCTTGCCAGAAATGAGTCCAAACAACAAAATGAAAAAGCTTATAACAAAATATGAAGTTTAGTCAACATACATTTATAGGTTCATAAGTGGTTAAAAGGTAATTAGCTGACGGGCCATTTTACACGTACAAAAGCTCTCCCAAAATTACAAAATTATTGCTGACGTGTCAATACCTCAAGGAATGGTGCAGTTATGATATAGGCTTTTACACATCAGGCATTCGCAGGCTGACCATGCCCATTAGGAACAAAGATGACAAACCATAGGTAAATCTGTGATTTCACATCCATTGATGTAAGTTACATTAGAATATGGTTAGTGATGAGCTTTGTTTCCCACACTGATCCTAGACTGATGAATATGCTGCACATCCCACTCTGATCTTACACTGATGGATACAAACCCTGTTCCAGAAAAGGGGTCATACCTGTCCCTCCAACATGTCATGTTTATGTCACAGACAAAGTTTAGGTCTATAGAACAGCTACACCTTATGCTATTTGTTTGGGCATCTACAACAAATCCATTAGGGTGGGATCAGAGGATGCCTTATAGACTAGAAATAGATCTGACTCAGCAGTCTGTAGGAGACCAAATACAGGAATAAGGTTTTGAAACAGTCTACATATGACTTGTTGTTTACTCCCTTTATTCCTTTTCTGAGGAACCTCTGTGGTCCCTCAAGCTGTTGCTAGTGCCTGCTCAGGTACATTCCAAAGGGTGTGATGTACTCAGTGAATGATCTGATAATAGATGAATACAATGACCTTCTTGGGACTGGATTTGCTATCCTTACCTATGAGTTGTGCAGTGTAGAATGATTTTCTTACCAAAGTAGAAACACTGTCATGAAAGTTAAGGATATTATCAACACTCATTCCCATATCACTCACCACTGTGTCTATTTTTAGGGGTGAATTACCAGTGTTGTAATTTCTAGGTCTGGATATCTTTCCAAAGGGTACTATTATGCATTTTTCACACTGTGTTTTAGTCCATGGCTTTGGCACTAGTTGTTTGTCTGCATTGGGCTGTTTTGAAGGGTATCTACATCTTTAGGGGATTCAGTGACCCTGCCTAGTTTCCAGTGATCTGCAGACTTGATCATCCAGAGGACTTTCACATTTGCCTTGACTTCATTAAATTAAATGACAAAAAGGACAGGACCCAGCACTGATTCTTGTCAGACTCCACTAGTGACTGGCTTCTTTATGGAGATGGATACCCCTATCTTAATTTTTTGTGTCCAATCAGTGAGCCAGCTTGTTCTCCATTGTATGACATATGGATTTATTCCTAGTTTTGTAAGTTCATCTACAATGTCTGAGCAAGGTATTTTGTCAAACTTCTTGGCCAGGTTGAGTGGTCACTGTTTCGCCCTTGTCTATAGCTTTGTTGTTCTTTTCGAAGTCCAACAGTCTAAGTAGGCATTTCCTGTCTTTGGCAAAACCAAACTGAGTAGTGTCTACTGTCTGTAGGTTTCCTATGTTATTGTTTATCAGATTCATGATACCTTTTTCCATGGCCTTGCATATGAGAATAGACAGTCTTATGGGTCTCTAGTTCCCTTGGTTGATCAAAAGGCAACTCTAATGTAGATGGATAACCGCTGCAGTCTTCCTTTCATTTTTGCACAAAGCCTGTATTGTGGCTATGATCAAATAGAGATTCTAGTGGGATAGACAGGACATGTCTCATGGTATTCAAAAGGCATTCTGGGATATTATCAGGGCCATCAAAGAAGCATTGTTTGCTTTAGAGACTGCATGAAAGACCTGCTCCCAATGATAGTTGGTAGAGAAATGGTAGGGGTATTTCTATGGAGCAAACTGGGTGTGATAGGGTGGCAAAATTGGAGCTAAACTTATCAAAGGTTTGCTATGTCTTCTGGATCAGTGTAGGTGGCTCCATTACCCACGAGCTCTGCACACAGTATGCTGCAGACCTAGCTAAAGAATGCCTTGTGGTTGTCTTTGGACTGAGAGGCCAAACTGACCTCAAATTTGGCTTTGATAGACTTTATTTGTCCTTTATGTTGTTTCTTTAGTTTGATGAGTGCCTTTATCCTGCTGAGTACTACACCTCTTAATTTTTGCGATCATTTTTTTTCTTCTGCTATACAGCCTATTGATGTTGTGATTCCTCACAACTGCCTTTATGCAGCTATTTACAGGCTTGTATAGGACTTCTTTGAAAAGTTCCATGTAGGCAGCAGTGTTCTCATTGTTTATGTGGGCTTGAACTTTTTGCCAGATTATGACTTAATAGTGAGAAGTTAGCCTTAGAGTAATTATTTAGCCTTAAGGTAGTTCCTGAATATTCCAGGGAAAGCTGGGGTTCCAGGTTTTATTTTTACTTCAAAGGTGACCATTTTGTGGTCTGACATTACCAGAGAAAACATTACATTAGGGGATTTATAGCACTCTCCCGTATTAGTGAGGACCAGATTCAATATGCTTGCACTCCTGATCAGTGTATTGGCAATCTGATCCAGGGAGTTTGTGTTTACAAAATCCAGGTATCTCTCTGCCTGTACATTTGGTGTCATATATGATTCCCAGTTAAAAGTGGGGTAATTAAAGTCACCCATGAATATGGTATTGGCTTGGATGGTGGGTGTTTCCAATAAGTTTAAATACATGTTATGGTTTTATTTTTGATTTTCTTTCTTTTATCATGCAACCTATTTGTAATGCAATTTCGCCAGGTGGCCTGTTTTTGGAGGTTGTCCTATGTTTACTTCAGTTAGGTACAGCTGTCTCTGCATAGCTATTTACATAATTATACAGGGTTTCCTGTAAACAATTCCATATAGGCAACAATTTTCTCAGGGTTTGTTTGGGCTTGGAACATTGCTAGACTGTCACTATGAGGTAGTTAGCCTTGCAATATTTTTAAATGTTTTGGGGTTTGCTAAGGTCCGAGGCTTAATATTTATTTCAAAGGAGTCATCTCTGTGGTTTGACCTAAATAATGAGGGATTTACAGATTTTGTGTTTATGAAGACTATGCCTGGGATACTTGCTCCCCTTGAGGACAGGCACACTAGTTGTTCCAGAGTGTTTGTATTAACAAAGTCCTGGAATCTCTGGACTTTCATGTTTGGAGTCATGGCCATGTACAATTTCTAGTTAATGTTGGGGTTGTTGAAGTCGCCCATGAATATTGTGTTGAGTTGAATTTGGAATGTCTCTAGTTCATTCCGATATATGGTAAGGGCTTCCTGGTCATGGAGAGGGACTTATAGCTTTGAAGGATATGGTGTGGGACTTTACTTATGGTAAGTTGGACATGGAGGATCTCATGTGTATCATATAGTTTGAGAGGTCATGAGGTGTGTCCGTGTTTGATGGAAACTGTGACTCCTCCATTTTAGACCCTGCCTGTTTAGTAGTATATGCTATAGTTGCAGCACTTATCAGCACAGGTGCATGGAGTTTTTCCTGAGAGATAATACTCATTCAGGAATGCACTCTGTGGTAAGCCCATTAAGAAGATAGTCTTTTATACAAGATAGCCATTCCAGAATAAACAGCCAAAGGTCCAAGTGAATATTTAGTGATAAACAAATAGAGTATTTACCCCCCACACAAGACTATCACTGGAAAAATTAAAAAAAATATATATATATTAGAATCTCTACAGTGCAATATAGATACACATATCATACAGAATCTCCTTTACCAAGACATTAACTGGCAAATACAGCTGTCTCATTTATCTTCTACATCAGGTGTGATTGATCTGGTAATGGATTGTCTCTCTTGAGGAGAGAAGGCCCCATACACTTTTTCCAAATGCCTGTGGATTCTCTCATGTGATTTTTCCATGCTGAAATTATCCTGACCATATGCAGGTGCTGGATAGTAGCTGACATCACATCTGTAGGCTCAGGATTGCTTGTTTAAAAGTATCAGTCCCTACTGCACTACCCATATGAGTTCTTCAAGTAAGAACTATCCTACACTGCCCTTTATAAATCTAAATGCTCCAAACCCAGAACTTATTACTGGCTGACCTCCCAAAAATCTCTTATTTTGCCCTGTAAAGTCAACATCTGTTTAACTGACACAATTTGATTGACTAAACAGATGGTTGAAAGTTGTGTGTGATAGCTACATTACATAGGTTGGGGGAAATGCCCTTTCCTTGGTATTGTATGATCTTAGCATGTAAATATAAATTTAGCAAGATGTGTACATGTGTTGGGAGGGCCCACACATGAAGGTGCCAGTGGGTGGGTCTATATTAAAACCACAAAAGCTGAAATCCACGAATGCAATTACATCGACACATAAACGTCGATCTACTAAAACAGCAAACTACGGCAATGTTGAAAATCAGAACACCGAATGTATTTCTGGAAGCAACAGCACCATACAGTTAAGTTAAACCTAACTAAACAAACCTAATGTAACACACTTTTCCAAACATTTTTGCAGGGGGGCAAGCCCCCTTGCACCCCCCACACCTCCCTACTTAAATATACCAACTCTGAGACTGCACTATAGTGGGG
Organism: Protopterus annectens; assembly: GCF_019279795.1. Classification (NCBI taxonomy): domain Eukaryota; kingdom Metazoa; phylum Chordata; order Ceratodontiformes; family Protopteridae; genus Protopterus; species Protopterus annectens. The sequence continues at coordinate 24,518,102 of NC_056734.1, read as the reverse complement.
AAAAGGATATATTTCGTAGAGTGACGTTTATGTGTTGATGTAATTGCATTCGCAGATTTCAGCTTTCGAAGTTTTAATATAGACCCCCAGTGGACTTGCCTCGCCACCTGCAAAACACTGTTTTTTTACCTGCATGCTGCAAAATTTTGTCTCAGAGCATATGTATTTATGTGTCACTTTTTCCAATTTTTTTTTTTTTTTTTTTTTTTTTTTGCTTATATAAAGGATGACAGATAGCTAGATAGAGAGAGGTTGCGGTTTACTATTATCAGGATGAGAATAGGATACACAACTAGTGCAATGACCATAAATGTCACAAAATGCCAAAAATAGACTTCAAATACCAAAATACCCTACTGCTCAAGACTCAGAAGCAAGAGCAAACATGGGTATGGAAGGGAGAAATGTCAATCATTTTGTTATTGTTGGTCTTTGGCATTCTGAGCATTGGTATTCCAAGTGCGAACTTGCCCTAGTCAAGAAGCTTGACTTTGTAATTGTGTATATATATATATATATATATATATATATATATATATATATATATATATATATATATATATATATATATATATATATATATATATATATATATATATATATATATATATATATGTGTGTGTGTGTGTGTGGGTATGTGTGTGTGTGTATATATATATATATATATATATATATATATATATATATATATATATATATATATATATAGATATAGATATAGATATAGATAGATATAGATAGACAGATAGACATATAGATATAGATATAACCATATATTCCATTTGTTTTCATCAAGATTACACAATTTATGCCTTATATGCAAAGCAGAGAAAGCTTGAGAAATCAAGTGCACTTACTAAAATTTTATAATGACTTTGTCATGTTTTTTCAAAGAGACAAGCCCCTCCAATACCACCTCCTAGGGTCTCCATCATCCTGTCCTATAGCTGACGTTGAGTGGAATGGGTATATGTAGGCATACTGACTGTCTCCAAAATGAGGCCAGGGAATGTATGAGCCACAACCTCAGTGTCAGATTGAACCTCTGCACCCTTTGACTGTGCCTATACATTGCCACCATCATCATCATCATCATCATCATCATCATCATCATCAGTCTGCCAATACTCTGACATCAGGTGATATTAGCTCTACACTACCACTGTCAGCATCACCTATGATAATAAGCAACAAACATAAAAATGAGTGAAAAAAAGATTAGAAATAATCTAACTAAACACTCATGTTAGACAATTTCAGATCCTAAAGGAATACAATGATTAGTCTCCTCAGACTTACACTTAACTAATAGGTATTACTAAGCAAAGAAAGTTTGTACTTACCACATACAGATGGCCTCTCAGATGGCAATTCTGATGTCCCTGGACAGAGGAGAAGGCAGTGGAAAAAAGCTAATAAGCAACACACAGCATATGACACAAGAACAAGAGACTAATGCTAATGAGCTTTCTCATAAGAAATATCTCAGAATCAAGCAGACTGACCAGTTTAAACTCCCCAACTCAATCTCTTTTGGACTGTGTCTCTTCTAAGCCACGTCTTGAGTCTTTTCTAAGCCACATGTCTTGATGATTCCAGATATATCATAGGTATACAAGTATTAACACATAAGGATGTCTTGAATGGCAATAAATACCTTATATATAACAGCCCTGGAAATTGTTCTTGGGACATACATGGCCTCTCATCTACATCAGAACTAACATCAAGGAGTCTGTAAATCCTTGAGCTGTCAAGATGTCTGACAGTGACCAGGAACTCTTCAGTTTCAGGGAGTGGTAGTTTGGTATTAGTACAATCACTAATAGCCATCTCTTCATGTGCAGCCACAGCAGCCCTCTGCATGGTGCCACTTCTGATTATAGTTTCTGACATGGCCACCCACTGCGGTAATGTCAGTGACCACCTGCTACCAATTGCTTTTCTTGGCAGACATATCACCTTTGCCTCTGTCAAGCACAGAGGATCCATGGCTGTGTAAGGCTTGAATTATGTCCTCATTCTCGGCATAACACGGCATCAGTGAATGGTAGCTTGAGTGGAACAGATGGTCTGGGTGCCATAATCCTGTATAACATGAAACAGAAAAAGGATAAAATGTCTTTGTAGTACATAGGCAAATCTTTCTCCTTCATTAAAATGTGTCCATTCATCATCAACACAAAACAATTGATCATGCAATACTTATTTTGGACCTCACAAAAAGTAAGGGAGCCTCCTCCCAAAAAATTGTAATACATGGAATGCATTGTCATTACTTCCATTCTGTTCGCATTTCTACAATTAGTAGAGCAGTTGTGTAACTGACACTGGAAGGCAGTATTATCAATAAACAGGCAAAGTAGAAATGCAAATCAATTTTCAATGGTCTGTCCACTGCTGTGGAGGTCACCATGGGATATCTGAAAAGTCAAACACCTCTGTTAGCTATACATGTACATAGCCTTGAAATTGATAAAACAAACAATACACTTATCTGCAGTAACTGGTGAAATTCCAAGAGCAAATCGTAACACAATACTATGATGTGACCATACCATTCATTAACAAACTTTGAAAGCAGAACAAGAACTGACATACCTGCACTATGCCAACAGTGAATGAAAAACATTAGTACAGATAAAAACATTTTTCTGTTAAATATTGAAATACATTCCAAATATGAACACATAAACAGTTTATGAAGAGGACAAACATACCTTATGAAAAAATGAAGCAATTTTTAGAAACATCTCCAAGTAAACACCAGCAATGGTCTGTCTGTATGTAGTACCTTTATATAGTGTAGATGCAGCCCCCTGAGCACAGTGAAGATGCCAGTGAGATGTTAAATCATTAGCTTTCCTGAATACCAACATTTTCTCTTGGTGTAAGGGAGGTAAATATCATGCAACTAGTTATACGATTGCATGCAAACTGTTAGCTGCTAATGCCTTCAAATGTTAATAATTTCTCTGAGAACAGCAACAAACAATACTCAAGAGACTCTTCTCTATCAAGTGGGTGTGTCATGCAGACTAGACTTAAAAAATATATAGACGCACATTGAGAGCTATGAGAACAAACTTCACAAAATTAATATTATTTTAATAATAAAACACTCTGTATCCTCTGCTTAAAATTGTGCTTCAATACTTATCAGCTATATTACACATTGAAATAAAGATGCAAAGAAATACACGCCATTACATTTCTGTTAGTTAAGCTAAGAAAAGGGGAAGATACTCAGAAAATAAAGAGAAGAATAACCGTAATTGTTGCCAACATTAGTGTGGTGTGGGCTATGATTAGTCTACATATGTTGTGAATATCATACTCATCTAGACATTTTCAAGAAAATAAAATGGAAAATGTTCTGATCATTCTTCTGGTGGACCTGTAACTTGATGTTTTGTTAAGTCAAACCTGTATGGAATATACATTTTTTGATTCCTACTTTAAGCCTGTATTAGTTGTAATAAGGGATAAGAAACACAACTGAGTATTTGCTGTTATTGTGCTGCATTGAGGGTTCAAATCCAGATAATGCACTGTTTGAGAGAGTTAATGCATATTTCCTGAGCATATGATCGGGTTGTAAGACAGGTGAAGTAAGGAAGCCTTCCAGTCCTGCATTTTCATTATTATTCCATGATGTTTGCTGCTGTTTTTTAATTTATTTTTTTATTGGGTTCATCATTTTCATGGATTTTGGCAAATCGCACTTTGGACTGGCAGCATTTTGTGGCAGTGAACAACAGTCCTCTGCTCCAGATATAAACTGAGAAAATTAATTTGGAATTCCAACATTAGCGTATTTTAGCACAGATGACGTGCACTTTGATAAAGCACTCTGAACATCAGCAAGTGAAGAAATTCTACATCTCACCTAAGTATCACTTCAGCACATGATGTAAATGCAGTGAGTGTAAGGCAACAGGACACATGACGCAGGATTTGATTCCAGCTTGCAGATATTTGTATTTTTAACTGGATATAGAATAACTTATTTTTCTTTCAGCTGTTCCCATTAGGGGTCGCCACAGTGGATCATCTGTTTCCATTTCTTCCTGTCCTCTTCATCTTGCTCTGTCACACCAACCACCTGCATGTGCTCTCTCACCACATCCATAAACCTTATCTTAGGCCTTCCTCTTTTCCTCTTTCCTGGCAGCTTCATCCTTAACATCCTTTTCCCAATATACCTAGCATCCCTCCTCAACACATGTCCAAACCAATGCAATCTCACCTCTCTGGCTTTGTCTCCAAACCATCCAACCTGGGCTGACCCTCTAATATACTTATTCCTAATCCTGTCTACCCTTGTCACACCCAGTGCAAATCTTAACATCTTTAACTCTGCCAGCTCTGACTCCTGCCTTTTTGTCAATGCCACTGTCTCCAACCCATATAACATAGCTGGTCTCACTACCCTCTTGTAGACCTTCCCTTTCACTCTTACTGGTACTCGTCTGTCACAAATCACTCCTGACACTCTTCACCTACTCCAGCTTGCCTGTACTCTCTACTTCACCTCTCTTCCACACTCACCATTACTCTGAACTGTTGATCCCAGGTATTTAAAGCCATCCACCTTCGCCAACTCTACTCCCTGCATCCTCACCATTCCTCTATCCTCCCTCTCATTCACACACACATATAGTCTGTGTTAGTCCTGCTGACCTTCATTCCTCTCCTCTCTAGAGCATATCTCCACCTCTCCAGGGTCTTCTCAACCTGTCCCCTACTCTCACTACATATCACAATGTCATCTGCAAACATCATAGTCCACGGGGACTCCTGTCTAATCTCGTCTGTCAACCTGTCCATCATCACTGCAAATAAGAAAGGGCTCAAAGCTGATCATTGATGTAATCCCACCTCCACCTTAAACACATCTGTCACTCCCACTGCAGATCTCACCACTGTCACACTACCCTTGCACATATCCTGTACCACTCTTACATACTTGTCGGCCACTCCAGACTTCCTCATACAATACCACAACTCCTCTCAAGGCACCCTGTCATATGCTTTCTCTAAGTCCACAAAGACACAGTGCAACTCCTTCTGACCTTCTCTGTACTTCTCCATCAACACTCTCAGAGCACACATCACATCTGTACTGCTATACTGCTGATCACTAATCATCACCTCCCTTCTTAACCTAGCTTCTACTACTCTTTCCCATAATTTTATGCTGTGACTGATCAATCTGATCCTGCTGTAGTTACTATAGCTCTGCACATCACCCATATTCTTTAAAATTGGTACCAAAATATTTTTCTCCACTCCTCAGGCATCCTATAACTTTCCAAAGATTTCATTAAGCAATCTGGTTAAAAATTTTCACTGCCATTTCTCTTAAACACCTCAAAGCTTCCACAGGTATGTCATCTGGACCAACAGCCTTTCCATTTTTCATACTCTTCAAAGCTATCCTTACTTCTTCCTTGCTAATCCATTGCAATTACTGATTCACTATCCGCACATCATCCAACCTTCTCTTTCTCTCATTTTTTTCATCAGCCACTCATAGTACTCTTTCCATCTGCTCAACACACTTTCCTCACTTGTGAGTATGTTTCCCTCCTTATCCTTTATCACCTTTACCTGCTGCACATCTTTCCTTGCTCAGTCCCTCTGTCTAGCCAATCGGTACAGGTCCTTTTCTCCCTCCTTAGTGTCTATCCTTTCATACAACTCTCCATATGCCTTATCCTTAGCCTTTGCCACCTCTGTCTTTGCCATGCACCTCATCTCCTTATACTCCTGTCTACTTTCTTCATCTCTCTGACTATCCCACTTCTTCTTTGCCAGCCTCTTCCTCTGTATACTCTGCTGTACTTCCTCATTCCACCACCAGGTCTCCATGTCCTCCTTCCTCTGTCCAGATGTCATACCAAGCACCTTTCTAGCTGCCTCCTTTACCATCTCTGCTGTAGTTACCCAGCTATTCGGTAACTCTTCACTGCCCCCCAGTGCCTATCTTAACTCTTTTCTGAACTCCACCTCACAATCACCCTTTTTCAGTTTTTACCATCTGATCCTTTGTGCTGCCCTCACACTTCTCCTCCTCCTCTTCTTGATCACAACATCATTCCACAGACAACCATTCTATGCTGCCTAACTACACCTTCCCCTGTCACTACTTTACAGTCTCCAATCTCCTTCAAACTGGCCCTCCTGCATAGGATATAATCCACCTGTGTGCGTCTCCCTCCACTCTTGTAGGTCACCCTATGCTTCTCCCTCTTGTTAAAATATGTATTCACCACAGCCATGTCCATCCTTTTTGCAAAGTCCACTACCATCTGACCTTCTGCATTCCTTTCCTTAACATCATACCTACCCATCACTTCCTCATCTCCTCTGTTCCCTTCAGCAACACGCATATTGAAATCTGCTCTGATCACCACTCTCTCACCCTTGGGTACAGTCATCACCACTTCATCCAACTCACTCCAAAATTTTTCTTTCTCATCCATCGCACACCTAACTTGTGGAGCACATGCACTAACAACATTCATCATTACACCACCAATTTCCAGCTTCATAAACATCATTCTATCTGATACTCTTTTCACCTCCAAAACAGTCTTGGCATACTGTAGAATAATAATAATATGTTGTATATGAAATGCATATGCTAAAGTATGTGGTAAAAGTTCCATATCTTACCTGTAGTTTATGTGAATTCTGGTTGCAAAAGTGTTGTTGTTATCTAGTCACCTGTTGTTCTTTTTAATAATAATAGTATAAAGGGATGGTGTATTATGTGACAGGTTATATAGCATTATAATAGAAAAGGATTAACATTGGTAATGGGGATAGATGTGTCACATATGCTCTATAAACTCTCAGAATCATACCTCATCACAGTAAGAAGTGCTTCTTAATAGCATACTTTATGATCTGACTAATTGAATGTAATCTGACAAGCATGACCTCCTGTCATTGTCTGTATGTCCACTCTCTGAACCATTGACACTAAATAATGCTGATGATGTTTATCCCACATGCTGTTTGTAATGGTTGCAGCAGATGTGAAAAAGCTGCATGTGTATTAGTAATGGTATAAATGTTGATGAATGGAAATACATGTCATGGTTGTCCATTTTTTTGTTATTTTGAAAATGCATATATTTTGACCTTTGCAATTTAAGTGCTGCTTGGCAGAGTGGAAACAGGGCTCACATATGAAGGTAAAAGGGAAAAAAATAATTTCCATAGTATTCATTAGTGCAGACACTCCTGACACTGAAATGTCTCCTACTATATTGTTCTGTGGAGCTTTATCTACATTTGCTTAACTATTTTATTGTAAAATTTTCACTGTATTCATGTTTAGTTTTGCAAATTTTCTTGCTTACTTGTACTGTGGAGCTTTTCCAGTGGTGGCTGGTGACTTCAAATCAAAGGGGGGCTGCTGGAGGCAGCTGAATGGGTGAGGTCAGTGGGAAGGGGTTTGGCCAACTAGAAAGGGGAGGAGCTATGCTCAAAGCCACAAAAACTGATACTTTAATTAAATACGTTGCCCTGGGTGTCAAACCATCATTATGAGAGTCCAATCAAGATAAAATGAAATGTAGAAGAAAAAAAACATTTCAATGCACTGGCTGCATGACAGCTTACTTAATATCTAGATGGAAACAAAAAGGTTGTGAGGCATGAAAAAATAAATTACTTTTTAAATACATTACTGGAATGCCAGTCAAAATCAAGTATAAGAAAAACAAGCAGCGCTCATCTCAAACCACTTTACCTTGCACTGCAGTTCTAATTATAATTTATATTCAGTTTTATTAAAGTACCAAGTAGCATGTTGAAAGTGGCAATTTCTGTGATACCCCCACTTGTAAAAATGTTTCTTATCCAAAACAGACCTGCTGCCTGACAACAACTACCTACTTGTTTCATGGGGAAAACATGATCATAGTAAAAAAAAATGAAAAGCAAACAAGAAACAAGCTCAAGATACATTGCTTAAAGGATTACTGCACAGGATATGGACCGCACATGATAGATTGGCATTCTGTTTGGTTTACAGGTAAAGCCTGCAAAGATGACTGCAAGTCTCCAACAAATGTAATGAGCTTCTTAAAATAATGTAATCCTGTCCTTTACTATAAAGAATGTCATATGCATTGCAATACCCAAGTCTTATACATTATCTAGTTATGTAAGTATTCTCTGCATGGCAACAACAGAAAGGCTTTCAATGTTGGCAATTCTTTAACAGTATGCTTATTAAAGCTTACATGCATCTTACAATCTCAGACAAGCTTACCTGATGGTCATTAAAGCATTGCTACTTAAGCACATTGAAACAGGCACTTTCTGAGTAATAATAAGCATAAATCAACAGTATAAAAATATGACAGAAATCAGAACATTCTGCAAAATCAAGGACAGAATAAAAGTAGCACTTGTGTCTACCTTGGATGGGGGGATACTCTGCACATTTACACTGCATAACTGCTCCTTGCCTTGCTTGGACACATCCAGAGTCACTACATGGGGGAGTGGGGTGCAACAAGTATGTCACAATTTGAAATGTTTCTGGCTGACTGTGATGGCCCTGACACATCTGTCATACCTTTCAACCTCAGAACAAGAAATATGGACAGAGCCATACATAGAAGTGGGACAAAGGCCCAAAAATAAGGACAGTTTGTAAATATTGCTCTTACAAACTTAGAAAGATAATAGAATAGTAGGTCTTGCATTTGGTACGAAATCTGAAACTCAAATGTCTGTCATTATTTTCTAACTTCAGTCTTTAATGATTTGCCACTAATTTGCCAAAAAACACAATTTTATGAAAAATGGACCAAAAATGTGATGTAAAAATATAAAATAGCCACACAATACAGCTGGGAACCTGTCAAAGAAGGGACACTTTTTTAATATTAGTACTGCTAACTTGAGCAACTGACAAAATAAAAGAATCTACATGCATTTCTGAAATAAAAGTAATCTATAACTCTGATTATTACAGTTATTTCTTAATTGTAAGCCCTCCACGTTTTCTTTAAAAACTGCCATTTTGCGTCAGGATTATTAGGGGCAGAGCAACATTTTGAGCCAAAATCGGGGACAGTTGAGAGGTTTAGATATGCCTAATTCTATAAAGCAATTTATTTGCATGTACCTCTCAACCTGTTAATGCAGGAAATCTGGACAAGGCCAAATATACTGGGGGAACATATAAACAGGACTATAAATTGTTGTATAAACTGAGACAATTGATAGAATAACAGGTCTTGCTTTAGCATGCATTTTTCTGAAGGTTATGAAGTCTGAAACTCAGTGTCTGTCATTATTTAGTGACTTAATTCCTAAATAATTTGCCAGAAAACCACACATTGTTTGAGGAACAAACCAAAAATAAGAAGCAAAAATCTATTTATTCTGTGAAAATCTGGACAGTTGAGAGGTATAGTTCATCCGGGGCTGTCTTTGAGTTTGCCACCCTTCCCCCTCACAAAATCATGGTTGAATGGAGCCTCCCCCCTGCAGCCATTCCAATGAACCATTACTTGGCTATTTCACCCCATTTACCATAAACACTAATGTGCATACTGCTTTACTTCTATAATGATTTGGACTTCATTTGAAAGTTTTATTTTGCATTTTACAGCACAGACACTAAGACATCTGCTAAATAAAGAAATGCAATCTCACAATGAAAACAGACTTAGCATTAAAACATCTTTGCCCTTGAAACTCACATTGATTGAAACAGCATTGAAACCCACATTCAAAGAAAAAAATACATTTTGCCAGTGGCAGATAAAGATTAACTTTGGGCTCTTTTCAAATCATAGGCCCCTTGCACACGAAACATACACATGGTCTTTGATACACCTTCCTGATTGTATTAAATTATATTCCTTGTACAGTATAGTACAGTTGTTTGAGGGCATTTTAAATTTGTTTTGAACATTTTTCCAGTAAACAATTAAACAAAATGCATGCACCAATAACAACAAAACTGCCCAATTCAGAACATTTCTATCATAAAAGTCTACTAAAACTTCGACAGTTTACCAGTATCAGTAAATATGCACAATCTCTGAATAAGTAAAAGTCATCTAAATAATTCCACATTAAAGAAATCTGTAACTAATGAAGAAGTTGCTGCTAGCAAACAACTTTATATTTCATTGTTTCATCTACAAATAAAATGCCTGTTACCCTTGAGGAATAAATTGCCTAAGTTGCATTAAAAGAATGATAAGCTAGTAATATTGCAATAGGGAATGGATGGCAACCTGATAACAGGTTCATAGTTGCTAGGTATCTTCACCAAAAAGGACTGCAGCATCCACCCCCTTTACAATACAGTACAGTATCAGCAATGCATTTACCTACTGTGGGAGTAGAACCCACAGTCTTCTGCATCAAAAGCAAGTACAGTACCTATTGTGCTATTAACAATGCGAGCAGGCTTGGCATAAGCAGCACTAAACATTTGTTCCCCTGCAGCTTTCAGCTTCTTGTAAAATCTATTTGACATTGCTTGTATAATGTTGGAAAGTTGTTAGAATAAAATGCTGTGTTACTACCATGTATTGAACCCAGGACCCTGTGCAAAACAGTCAGAGCCATACCTCTCAACCTGGAAACATCAGAAATCTGGACAAGGGCCATGAAAAATAGGTACGAATCTGTACGCTGATTAACATCTCATTTGCATACATAATTATGCAACCCCACCCACTCCAATGGGATTGTGGGATACCAACTTTCAAACATAAACTGAAGAACAGACAACCAAAATATGACACCAGACCAGAGTCCCCCTGCAGCCATTTCAATGTCTCATTATCTGGCTATTTCGCCCCATTTGCCATAAACACTAATGTGTGCAACTGCATACTGCTTTACTTCTATAATAAAGATTTGGATTTTATTTTTACATTTTGAGGCACATCATCAATGCACAAACACTAACAGACATCTGATAAATAAAGCAATACTGTTTCACAATGAAAATAGACTTGGTATTAAAACTTCTCTGCTTTTGAAAATCACATTCATTGAAACAGTATTGAAACCACTTGGTATTAAAACTTCTCTGCTCTTGAAAATCACATTCATTGAAACAGCATTGAAACCTGCACCACATCCAAAGAAAATACATCTGGCCAATAAGGGATAAAGATTACCTTTGGGCCGTTTTCAAATCATTGGCCCCTTGCACACATACGTGTTCTTTCATTTGATACACCTTCCTGACTTTATTAAGTTATATTCCTTGTATAATACAACACACTTGTTAGAGCACATTTTAAATGTATTGTTTGAAAGAACATCTTTTCCAGTAGGCCGAACTGTAGGCAATGAAACAAAATGCATGAACCAATAATGACAAAACTGCCCAATTCAGAACATTTCCATCATAAAAGTCTACTTCCACAAAGACACTATAAATAGAATGACAGTAGAGTAAGCCACAGGCATCTTGCACAGTTTCTCACACTTTCAATTTCAGGGTTTTTTTCAGGGGGGGGGGCAAAAGTTCAAAAAACAGGGACACATTTTAAAAACCAGGGACACATTTTAAACATTGCTTGTATAATTCTGAAAAGTTGTTAGAATAAAACGTGTTACCCCCATGCATGTTACTGGCAAGTCTTGAACCCAGAACACTATACACACACACACTACAGTCAGTGCAACATACCACTATGCTAAATCAGCAGTTTAAACAATAGGAATACTGAAACTTAATGGCTATCATTTATTGAATTCGGTTCTCACTTCTCAGCATAGCTCTTACACACACAGACTTTGTTCAAATGAATGGCAGCTCCTAATACAGCAGCTTATAATGGCAGCAGTCCTCGCATTTAAATTAAACAGCAGAAAATGAATGGCAGCTGGTTCCTGTTCACACTTCACACACACAAACACACACACACGTTGTTCAAATGAATGGCAGCTCCCTACAGCAGCTTCAGAATAATGGCAGCAGTCCTCGGCCCTCGCATTTAAAATAAACAGCAGAAAACGAATGGCAGCTGGTTCCTGTTCCTCCTTACCTAATACCAGTCCTGAATGGCAGAGCTTTCTTGGGCAGGCAACAGCTTAAATCATACAGTAAGAGCAGCAGCATATTTTCTCAGATAGCCCCAGGCTCCCAGAATGAACAGCAGCTTTCTTTCTCGGGCAATACAAGTGATGAAGTCCCAGTCCAGATTAAAAATGAATGGCAGGCAGGCGGCAGCTAAGTGCTTATGTTTGAACAGGATTGGCGGCAAGCTTTTCAAATGCAGCAACTGCTTGCAGCCAGCTGGAAATGATGACGCGAGCTCAAGGAGCTCAATTCCGACTGGCTGGTAGTGCTGACGGAGCTGACATCATCGCGCACGTGCTGACGTCAGCTCCGACAGCGTGGAAATTAAAAAAAAAAAAATACGGCAAAGAAATCGGAAATGAAGGGGTGCCAATCGGGAATCGTGGCGCCCCTTCATTTGGACCCCAAAACTCGGTAAAAACCGATTAATTTGGGACAGTTTGGAGGTCTGGTCAAATCAACATACCACTATGCCAAATCATCTATTTTATGAAAGAAAGGAATACTGAAACTTAAATGGCAACCATTTAGTGAATTCAGTTCTCACCATAGCTGTCAACATCTTACCACAAAACACTTGAACAAAGCCAATAATGGGAGAATACAGCCCCCAAACATATTCAGTGAGTTCAGTTATCACAATAGCTCTCAACCTTGGCACAAAAAAGTGGTCAAAACCAGTAATGGGGGAATACAGTCCAAAAAATAGGAACAAATATCCATTGAGGACACCAGAGCAAACCCACACAAACACAGGGAGGACATGCAGCCCTGCCAAGAATCAAAACAGACAACATACCAGGCAATTTATGCTTTAGTCTCAAATCATTCTCCAAATCCTTAGGCAAACTAAGTAAAGTATTAAAATATCTTTAGAAGTTGATTGTTCTGGTACCTTGTTTTTTGTCTGCCTGTTCTATGTATAAACAGTTTGTAGTACTTCACTTTTTAATGAAAAATATAATTACTATAATTATTTTAAAGTGGAAGTCACTACCTTTTCTCCAAAAGTCTCTAGTTTTAAGAGTGATTAGGAGGGACAGAGCTCAAATTCAAGTCAAAATCGGGAACATCCATAAAAATCAGGGAAACCAGCTGAGAGAAAAGTGACATGCAGCAACAGTAACGCAACATGTACACCAGTGCTGCCTAATATACATTCACTTTTTATTTTATTTTAGGGAAGATGTTGCTTTATTTTTGGGAAGCCTGTAAAACAAGGCTTGTAACAGAGGAACAAAAACTCCTTTCATTTTGTAGAAACTACTGTTTTGTATGTTATCAATATACATGGTGGCACAATGGCATTGTAAATGGACCTTATAAATCCCAAGTGAGCCAGCTTGGCAGCCCTTACACCTTACTTTGTCTGTCTCGGAAGTCTGTATCCTTTGCTAGTGGGCTTCATTAAATCCCTGCCACAGATCTTTTTTCTGAATTAGACTACACCATCATTAGAGTATTCTAGCTGAACTAAAATAAAATTAAAAATATATATATTTTTACTAATGTTCTGTTGAGAAATTGGTCTGTGGAGGTTCATTGTTGATTTGGTTATTTTGTTACGCTTTGCAGTCGGACCTCCGGTCATTGGGTCGACATTTTTTTTCTGTTATTCTGTCTGATCGCAGCATCTGTATGTGTTAGTATATATATATATATATATATATATATATATATATATATATATATATATATATATATATATATATATATATATATATATATATATATATATATATATATATATATATATATATATATATATATATATATGTGTATATATACATACACACACACACACACACACACACACACACACACACCCTACCTTCAGCAGATCCATGGCAGCTAAGTCCTCTGCAGCAGCTCAATCACCTCCATGGCAGCCCACGCAGGCAGTTCTGCTTCCCCGTGAGTAGCTGGAGCTGGCCCCCCACGAGACGTGAGTAGGTTGGAGCCTCCAGCCTGCTGGTGATGCAGTCCGGTGTACTTCCAGTCTGTGCGGTCATCACCGCACAGACTTCTTGGATGGCAGGGCGGAGTTCCCTTCCTTCCCTATCAGGACTGCCTAACAGAGCAGTCTGGAGTTCAGGAACTACACACATACGTGCGTGGAGGTCTGGACGGCCTACCACAGCAGTCAGGAATAAGCACACATGCATGGAGTTCCGAGACCCGTGAATTTTGTTTTTTTATTCTAACTTTTTTACAGTGGGGGGGGCAATTTTCTTTTTCTTTTACAGCAGGTAGGGGGGCAGTCCTGCAGTCCTATAGCACAAGCCGCCACTATGCTTTTCTCCCGGGGCCTCCACTGAAAAAGGGCTGCTGCTCAGATGGACTATCCCGGTAAGCAAATGACAAATAAATAAATATCTAGCTCTGTCTATGGCGGAAGCTCTAAATGCAATGACTTTGGAACAATAACAGAGTTGCTCTGGGGTTCATATCCATAATGTGTAAAGAGAATGCTGAAATTACTACACAAAATGTAAGTTTTGCTTTCGTCACAACTTCGTATTTCATTTTTTTTTTCTTTTTCTTGCATTTAGCACTTGGTTGCTGATGAGCAACACATAATCAAGCTTACCTGCGTAAGGAAAAAATTGAAAATAATTATTTTGCAGCCTTCTATAGCTTAACAATGATGCAGGGAAATCACCACTCTTGACAGTACTGGGTGGAGAACATCCACTTGCTGGGTAAGCGTCTCTGTTGCACAAGGTGTAAGTGCAGTGATTTTCAAGACAGAGAAAAGGTGATCCAGAGTTCAGATAAAACTTATTTTTACAAAGGGTGACAGAAAGTTATTTTTCATAACACTTTGATTAGGAAGGTAACATTACATACAAATAATATACATAAATAGGTTGATTGAAAAAAATGTATCAATAATGCTTTGATACCTACACTTTTCTAGGTAGCATATCTCATTCATGACTTACTTATGAAACCCAGCTGATTGTGTGTGCAATTGTTTATGCATGTCAGTTATGAAAATTAATCAAAAATGCACTTGTGTATCAGTGACAGGGACCATACTTGTGTTAAATTCATCCTGACTCCTCTCATAGCCCAACTATGTGTTTAGGCCAGTATGTGTTGTGAAGTATGTTTATATCGTACCCCGACCTGTATTTCTCAACTCATAAATGTCTTCTTTTTCTGGCTTGTCCCAGATAAGGGTCACCACAGTTGATCACCTGTCCACTCAGGATAAGCAGTAGAGTTTTATGGTGTCGAGTTGCCAGCCTGGCACTCAACCTTCCACAGAAGGTACACATGCATGCACTCACAACTAGGGCCAATTTAGAGTGTCCAATCCACCTACAGCATGTCTTTGGGATGCAGGAGGAAACTGGAGCACCCACAGAAAACCCATGTGACCACAGTGAGGACATGCAGACTCCACAAATAAAGCACCCCAGCCGAGGATTGAACTGGAGAACTTTTTGCTGTGAGGCGACAACGCTAATCACTGCACCACCATGGTCACCCCAACTCATAAAAGTCTAATCATCTGAAATATATTTGCAAAGAGTAACATTGCCTCCTTTATTGGATTGCATTTCCCAGAAACACACATGTACAGGTCTGGCTGAAGCATAGCTCCATTTACACATAATGCATTATACCTGTAATGACCATAGTTGACAGGGAGTTCTCTTGTAGCACCAAGAAATGAAAACCTGGCTGAAATGTATGCATTCTTTATCACATAGGCTTGATTTCCACCTTGTACAACTAACTTTTTACAGTGTTCAAGTCCCAACAAATTATGGTGGACCTGGAAAAGATGTGAATATGTTGAACATTACACATGACAAATCTCATTGCCTTCAAATCTTCATTGCTGCTTGATAAAATCCCTACCTCTTTGTATGTAAATGGATCTCTCTGCTTTCCGTTATACAAATGCAGTTGCCATGGGTGTGACTTTGTGCACTAGATGTTAAGCATAAGAATGGAATCGAAATTTGGTGCTAATTCAGACATGGCTTTGTTGAGTTACTTCTGCAAACATTTCTGTTTAGAGCAATGATGGTGCTAAATTCGGAGCACAGTGGTGGGATGTTGAGGAGTCCAGCATTTTTGTGGCACTCCTCCTGAAGTGCTACAGCCATGGGCCACTGCAGGGGGGCTATATATATATATATATATATATATATATATATATATATATATATATATATATGTATATATATATATATTTTTTATTTTTCTTTTTTTGTTTTTTTGTTTAGGCTTGGAACATCTTATCCAAGGTTGTCTCCAGTGCAACTTGCATCCCATGCACTGGGAATCAATGACATTGCCACTGTATTGGCCTGACTTTGTGCAAGAGGAACCTCCTTAGCCAATGGGAGGATGAATATAGAACTGCTAATACCCATCAGTTGTGTACGTATACTGACCCAACACCATTCAGTTATGCAGAATGAAGTAGGCAGCCAAGGCTAGTATTCATGATGCTTTCATGTCTCTTTTTCTCTTGTTCTCTGTTGTACAGCTGCTGAAGACATTGTAGCAAATAAGAAGGCACACCGAGAGAGGTTAAATAGCCTCAGAGAGGTATGTATGCATCAGGACTTACTGTAAGCCTAATAACTATTGTAACTATATGTAATATGGCAATAGTCAAATCAATACTTGTATTTATGATATCATAGCAGTGCAATTGATTAATAGTACAACAGACCATCCCATACTTGCATGTGACAAATGTGTACGCACTGGATAACCATAAATGTGCATGTACTGAAATAATAAAGTCATGTGACATGCAATGGATCTAATTCTCTGCCTGTTTTGTCTCATCCCCCCCCCTCACCCTCTCTCTCTCTCTCTTTTAAATATTTTTGTGGCTTAAAATTGGTCTGTTGTCATAACCTCTACTTAAAACATGACATTCAACACAGGGAGGTATGCAGACCACTCTGATTTAGCCAGACATCACAACAGGTTGCAGCACTGACACCCATCACTTCAGAATCACAAGCTGTCAGCACTGCCTCCACAACCCCTGCCCTACCTGCTCCAATTGCAACAAGTAACTTTGCTGGTGTCCTGGTCTATTTGGGAGTAATAGTAGTAAAGACATTCATGATTTTATCACCTGGCAAGAGCTGACAGGGCTGATGGAGGTGTATCATGGAAAGGGATCATTGTGTCTGAATCAGTCATGTTGAAAATGTGGTTTGTCATAGTGCAAAGACAATGCCATATTCAGCACTTGCACAAGAAACTGAGAAAGGAGACAGTGATGACAGTTCTGAGGATGAAGTCAAGATTCTCACTATTCTCAGGTTTGATCTGGATGAACCTCCGATGTTCCATACCTATTGACAATCATTGTTTCCTCCAACTTTTTGTGCCTGTCACCATCCTTGTCTGTCATGTATGTCTGTGCCTGCTTCCTCATCTACAGTACCTACCTGACCATACCATTCCTAAGCCCTTTCCCCAACATTGCTCTATCTTTGAAAGCACAAACAAATAGGCACCTGTCCCACAATAAATAATAATAAAATAATGACAAATACATAGGTCTCCACTTCACCTATGTGTTTTTTTGGCACACTTAATTTGGTAAAATACTAGTTCTTACTCAACAAACGTTTTCCTCTGTTGAAACCTGGCTCTCTGATAACCAACTCATATTAAATCCCCAAAAAAACAAACTCCTCCTGTTCCTCCATAAAACACTTGTGCAGCACAAAGCCTCTTTGTCTATATAATTTCACAATAACACCATTATTAAACCCGAACCCCATACTGAACTACTTGGAGTTATCATTGACGATGAAATAAAATTTGATATTCATATTCAACAAAGTATAAAAAATACCAACCAGAAACTTTCTGTCGCCCTCCTCCAAAGCCTCCCTCACTCAGGCCCTACTTTTGCCCTACTGTCTTTATGCTGCTCCTGTCATTACTCATGTTCAGACATCTGTTATCACTAAACTAGAGCAAACTTATACCAAAATTGCCAGATGTGCCACCATCCTTCCTTACAAATCTCACCACTGTCATGCCCTTAAGTTACTCCAATGTCCAGAAATTTCCAAACAGTTGCTAATACCCCAGTTACATATAGCACAACCTATCCTATATGAACCCTCATCCTGCACACAATCTCCAATTTAGTCTCCTTCTATAACCCCCCTTCGTCACCTCTGTACTGCCAGTAAATACCTCCTTCAGTTATACAAACCCAAAAAAAATTGGTAAGACCTTTTACAAATACTCTGTAGCCCATGTTTGGAATTCACTCCCTCTCAACATAAGAAACATTCAGCATGAATACCTGTTTGAGAAAGAACTTAAACTTTTTCTACTGAAGACTTGGTCATGCCCATGTCAAACACCCAGTTGAACTAGTCTCCTCTCTTCACATAATATCTGCATTTCCTTATCAACTCTTTGTCTCTTTGTACTTGCTCTAGCAAACTGTATTCATACTGTACTCCTTAGTGCAATATTCCCTAAACCTTTTAATTCTTAAACTGTATTCATACTGTACTTTTAGAGCAATATTCTCTAAACCTTTTAATTGTTAAACTGTAATTCATACTGTTATTCAGTGTAATATTCTCTAAACCTTTTAATTGTTAAACTGTATTCATACTGTACTCAGTGTAATATTTTCTAAACCTTTTAATTGTTAAACTGTATTCATACTGTACTCCTTGGTGTAATATTCTCTAAATCTTTTAATTGTTAAACTGTATTCATACTGTACTCCTTAGTGTAATATTCTCTAAACCTTTTAATTGTTAAACTGTATTCATACTGTACTCAGTGTAATATTCTCTAAACCTTTTAATTGTTAAACTGTATTCATACTGTACTCAGTGTAATATTCTCTAAACCTTTTAATTGTTAAACTGTATTCATACTGTACTCAGTGTAATATTCTCTAAACCTTTTAATTGTTAAACTGTATTCATACTGTACTCCTTAGTGTAATATTCTCTAAACCTTTTAATTGTTAAACTGTATTCATACTGTACTCAGTGTAATATTCTCTAAACCTTTTAATTGTTAAACTGTATTCATACTGTACTCCTTAGTGTAATATTCTCTAAACCTTTTAATTGTTAAACTGTATTCATACTGTACTCAGTGTAATATTCTCTAAACCTTTTAATTGTTAAACTGTATTCATACTGTACTCAGTGTAATATTCTCTAAACCTTTTAATTGTTAAACTGTATTCATACTGTACTCCTTAGTGTAATATTCTCTAAACCTTTTAATTGTTAAACTGTATTCATACTGTACTCAGTGTAATATTCTCTAAACCTTTTAATTGTTAAACTGTATTCATACTGTACTCCTTAGTGTAATATTCTCTAAACCTTTTAATTGTTAAACTGTATTCATACTGTACTCCTTAGTGTAATATTCTCTAAACCTTTTAATTGTTAAACTGTATTCATACTGTACTCCTTAGTGTAATATTCTCTAAACCTTTTAATTGTTAAACTGTATTCATACTGTACTCAGTGTAATATTCTCTAAACCTTTTAATTGTTAAACTGTATTCATACTGTACTCAGTGTAATATTCTCTAAACCTTTTAATTGTTAAACTGTATTCATACTGTACTCAGTGTAATATTCTCTAAACCTTTTAATTGTTAAACTGTATTCATACTGTACTCCTTAGTGTAATATTCTCTAAACCTTTTAATTGTTAAACTGTATTCATACTGTACTCCTTAGTGTAATATTCTCTAAACCTTTTAATTGTTAAACTGTATTCATACTGTACTCCTTAGTGTAATATTCTCTAAACCTTTTAATTGTTAAACTGTATTCATACTGTACTCCTTAGTGTAATATTCTCTAAACCTTTTAATTGTTAAACTGTATTCATACTGTACTCAGTGTAATATTCTCTAAACCTTTTAATTGTTAAACTGTATTCATACTGTACTCAGTGTAATATTCTCTAAACCTTTTAATTGTTAAACTGTATTCATACTGTACTCCTTAGTGTAATATTCTCTAAACCTTTTAATTGTTAAACTGTATTCATACTGTACTCCTTAGTGTAATATTCTCTAAACCTTTTAATTGTTAAACTGTATTCATACTGTACTCCTTAGTGTAATATTCTCTAAACCTTTTAATTGTTAAACTGTATTCATACTGTACTCAGTGTAATATTCTCTAAACCTTTTAATTGTTAAACTGTATTCATACTGTACTCCTTAGTGTAATATTCTCTAAACCTTTTAATTGTTAAACTGTATTCATACTGTACTCCTTAGTGTAATATTCTCTAAACCTTTTAATTGTTAAACTGTATTCATACTGTACTCCTTAGTGTAATATTCTCTAAACCTTTTAATTGTTAAACTGTATTCATACTGTACTCCTTAGTGTAATATTCTCTAAACCTTTTAATTGTTAAACTGTATTCATACTGTACTCCTTAGTGTAATATTCTCTAAACCTTTTAATTGTTAAACTGTATTCATACTGTACTCCTTAGTGTAATATTCTCTAAACCTTTTAATTGTTAAACTCTATTCAAACTGTATTCCTTAGTGTAATATTCTCTAAACCTTTTAATTGTTAAGCTGTATTCATACTGTACTCCTTAGTGTAATATTCTCTAAACCTTTTAATTGTTAAACTGTATTCATACTGTACTCCTTAGTGTAATATTCTCTAAACCTTTTAATTGTTAAACTGTATTCATACTGTACTCCTTAGTGTAATATTCTCTAAACCTTTTAATTGTTAAACTGTATTCATACTGTACTCCTTAGTGTAATATTCCTAAACCTTTTAATTGTTAAACTGTATTCATACTGTACTCCTTAGTGTAATATTCTCTAAACCTTTTAATTGTTAAACTGTATTCATACTGTACTCCTTAGTGTAATATTCTCTAAACCTTTTAATTGTTAAACTGTATTCATACTGTACTCCTTAGTGTAATATTCTCTAAACCTTTTAGATGTTAAACTGTATTCATACTGTACTCCTTAGTGTAATATTCTCTAAACCTTTTCATTGTTAAACTGTATTCATACTGTACTCCTTAGTGTAATATTCTCTAAACCTTTTAATTGTTAAACTGTATTCATACTGTACTCCTTAGTGTAATATTCTCTAAACCTTTTAATTGTTAAACTGTATTCATACTGTACTCCTTAGTGTAATATTCTCTAAACCTTTTAATTATTAAACTGTATTCATACTGTACTCCTTAGTGTAATATTCTCTAAACCTTTTAATTGTTAAACTGTATTCATACTGTACTCCTTAGTGTAATATTCTCTAAACCTTTTAATTGTTAAACTGTATTCATACTGTACTCCTTAGTGTAATATTCTCTAAACCTTTTAATTGTTAAACTGTATTCATACTGTACTCCTTAGTGTAATATTCTCTAAACCTTTTAATTGTTAAACTGTATTCATACTGTACTCCTTAGTGTAATATTCTCTAAACCTTTTAATTGTTAAACTGTATTCATACTGTACTCCTTAGTGTAATATTCTCTAAACCTTTTAATTGTTAAACTGTATTCATACTGTACTCCTTAGTGTAATATTCTCTAAACCTTTTAATTGTTAAACTGTATTCATACTGTACTCCTTAGTGTAATATTATCTAAACCTTTTAATTGTTAAACTGTATTCATACTGTACTCCTTAGTGTAATATTCTCTAAACCTTTTAATTGTTAAACTGTATTCATACTGTACTCCTTAGTGTAATATTCTCTAAACCTTTTAATTGTTAAACTGTATTCATACTGTACTCCTTAGTGTAATATTCTCTAAACCTTTTAATTGTTAAACTGTATTCATACTGTACTCCTTAGTGTAATATTCTCTAAACCTTTTAATTGTTAAACTGTATTCATACTGTACTCCTTAGTGTAATATTCTCTAAACCTTTTAATTGTTAAACTGTATTCATACTGTACTCCTTAGTGTAATATTCTCTAAACCTTTTAATTGTTAAACTGTATTCATACTGTACTCCTTAGTGTAATATTCTCTAAACCTTTTAATTGTTAAACTGTATTCATACTGTACTCCTTAGTGTAATATTCTCTAAACCTTTTAATTGTTAAACTGTATTCATACTGTACTCCTTAGTGTAATATTCTCTAAACCTTTTAATTGTTAAACTGTATTCATACTGTACTCCTTAGTGTAATATTCTCTAAACCTTTTAATTGTTAAACTGTATTCATACTGTACTCCTTAGTGTAATATTCTCTAAACCTTTTAATTGTTAAACTGTATTCATACTGTACTCCTTAGTGTAATATTCTCTAAACCTTTTAATTGTTAAACTGTATTCATACTGTACTCCTTAGTGTAATATTCTCTAAACCTTTTATTTGTTAAACTGTATTCATACTGTACTCCTTAGTGTAATATTCTCTAAACCTTTTAATTGTTAAACTGTATTCATACTGTACTCCTTAGTGTAATATTCTCTAAACCTTTTAATTGTTAAACTGTATTCATACTGTACTCCTTAGTGTAATATTCTCTAAACCTTTTAATTGTTAAACTGTATTCATACTGTACTCCTTAGTGTAATATTCTCTAAACCTTTTAATTGTTAAACTGTATTCATACTGTACTCCTTAGTGTAATATTCTCTAAACCTTTTAATTGTTAAACTGTATTCATACTGTACTCCTTAGTGTAATATTCTCTAAACCTTTTAATTGTTAAACTATATTCATACTGTACTGCTTAGTGTAATATTCTCTAAACCTTTTAATTGTTAAACTGTATTCATACTGTACTCCTTAGTGTAATATTCTCTAAACCTTTTAATTGTTAAACTGTATTCATACTGTACTCCTTAGTGTAATATTCTCTAAACCTTTTAATTGTTAAACTGTATTCATACTGTACTCCTTAGTGTAATATTCTCTAAACCTTTTAATTGTTAAACTGTATTCATACTGTACTCCTTAGTGTAATATTCTCTAAACCTTTTAATTGTTAAACTGTATTCATACTGTACTCCTTAGTGTAATATTCTCTAAACCTTTTAATTGTTAAACTGTATTCATACTGTACTCCTTAGTGTAATATTCTCTAAATCTTTTAATTGTTAAACTGTATTCATACTGTACTCCTTAGCATAATATTCTCTAAACCTTTTAATTGTTAAACTGTATTCATACTGTACTCCTTAGTGTAATATTCTCTAAACCTTTTAATTGTTAAACTGTATTCATACTGTACTCCTTAGTATAATATTCTCTAAACCTTTTAATTGTTAAACTGTATTCATACTGTACTCCTTAGTGTAATATTCTCTAAACCTTTTAATTGTTAAACTGTATTCATACTGTACTCCTTAGTGTAATATTCTCTAAACCTTTTAATTGTTAAACTGTATTCATACTGTACTCCTTAGTGTAATATTCTCTAAACCTTTTAATTGTTAAACTGTATTCATACTGTACTCCTTAGTGTAATATTCTCTAAACCTTTTAATTGTTAAACTGTATTTATACTGTACTCCTTAGTGTAATATTCTCTAAACCTTTTAATTGTTAAACTGTATTCATACTGTACTCCTTAGTGTAATATTCTCTAAACCTTTTAATTGTTAAACTGTATTCATACTGTACTCCTTAGTGTAATATTCTCTAAACCTTTTAATTGTTGAGCTGTATTCATACTGTACTCCTTAGTGTAATATTCTCTAAACCTTTTAATTGTTAAACTGTATTCATACTGTACTCCTTAGTGTAATATTCTCTAAGCCTTTTAATTGTTAAACTGTATTCATACTGTACTCCTTAGTGTAATATTCTCTAAACCTTTTAATTGTTAAACTGTATTCATACTGTACTCCTTAGTGTAATATTCTCTAAACCTTTTAATTGTTAAACTGTATTCATACTGTACTCCTTAGTGTAATATTCTCTAAACCTTTTAATTGTTAAACTGTATTCATACTGTACTCCTTAGTGTAATATTCTCTAAACCTTTTAATTGTTAAACTGTATTCATACTGTACTCCTTAGTGTAATATTCTCTAAACCTTTTAATTGTTAAACTGTATTCATACTGTACTCCTTAGTGTAATATTCTCTAAACCTTTTAATTGTTAAACTGTATTCATACTGTACTCCTTAGTGTAATATTCTCTAAACCTTTTAATTGTTAAACTGTATTCATACTGTACTCCTTAGTGTAATATTCTCTAAACCTTTTAATTGTTAAACTGTATTCATACTGTACTCCTTAGTGTAATATTCTCTAAACCTTTTAATTGTTAAACTGTATTCATACTGTACTCCTTAGTGTAATATTCTCTAAACCTTTTAATTGTTAAACTGTATTCATACTGTACTCCTTAGTGTAATATTCTCTAAACCTTTTAATTGTTAAACTGTATTCATACTGTACTCCTTAGTGTAATATTCTCTAAATCTTTTAATTGTTAAACTGTATTCATACTGTACTCCTTAGTGTAATATTCTCTAAACCTTTTAATTGTTAAACTGTATTCATACTGTACTCCTTAGTGTAATATTCTCTAAACCTTTTAATTGTTAAACTGTATTCATACTGTACTCCTTAGTGTAATATTCTCTAAACCTTTTAATTGTTAAACTGTATTCATACTGTACTCCTTAGTGTAATATTCTCTAAACCTTTTAATTGTTAAACTGTATTCATACTGTACTCCTTAGTGTAATATTCTCTAAACCTTTTAATTGGTAAACTGTATTCATACTGTACTCCTTAGTGTAATATTCTCTAAACCTTTTAATTGTTAAACTGTATTCATACTGTACTCCTTAGTGTAATATTCTCTAAACCTTTTAATTGTTAAACTGTATTCATACTGTACTCCTTAGTGTAATATTCTCTAAACCTTTTAATTGTTAAACTGTATTCATACTGTACTCCTTAGTGTAATATTCTCTAAACCTTTTAATTGTTAAACTGTATTCATACTGTACTCCTTAGTGTAATATTCTCTAAACCTTTTAATTGTTAAACTGTATTAATACTGTACTCCTTAGTGTAATATTCTCTAAACCTTTTAATTGTTAAACTGTATTCATACTGTACTCCTTAGTGTAATATTCTCTAAACCTTTTAATTGTTAAACTGTATTCATACTGTACTCCTTAGTGTAATATTCTCTAAACCTTTTAATTGTTAAACTGTATTCATACTGTACTCCTTAGTGTAATATTCTCTAGACCTTTTAGTTGTTAAACTGTATTCATACTGTACTCCTTATTGTAATATTCTCTAAACCTTTTAATTGTTAAACTGTATTCATACTGTACTCCTTAGTGTAATATTCTCTAAACCTTTTAATTGTTAAACTGTATTCATACTGTACTCCTTAGTGTAATATTCTCTAAACCTTTTAATTGTTAAACTGTATTCATACTGTACTCCTTAGTGTAATATTCTCTAAACCTTTTAATTGTTAAACTGTATTCATACTGTACTCCTTAGTGTAATATTCTCTAAACCTTTTAATTGTTAAACTGTATTCATACTGTACTCCTTAGTGTAATATTCTCTAAACCTTTTAATTGTTAAACTGTATTCATACTGTACTCCTTAGTGTAATATTCTCTAAACCTTTTAATTGTTAAACTGTATTCATACTGTACTCCTTAGTGTAATATTCTCTAAACCTTTTAATTGTTAAACTGTATTCATACTGTACTCCTTAGTGTAATATTCTCTAAACCTTTTAATTGTTAAACTGTATTCATACTGTACTCCTTAGTGTAATATTCTCTAAACCTTTTAATTGTTAAACTGTATTCATACTGTACTCCTTAGTGTAATATTCTCTAAACCTTTTAATTGTTAAACTGTATTCATACTGTACTCCTTAGTGAAATATTCTATAAACCTTTTAATTGTTAAACTGTATTCATACTGTACTCCTTAGTGTAATATTCTCTAAACCTTTTAATTGTTAAACTGTATTCATACTGTACTCCTTAGTGTAATATTCTCTAAACCTTTTAATTGTTAAACTGTATTCATACTGTACTCCTTAGTGTAATATTCTCTAAACCTTTTAATTGTTAAACTGTATTCATACTGTACTCCTTAGTGTAATATTCTCTAAACCTTTTAATTGTTAAACGGTATTCATACTGTACTCCTTAGTGTAATATTCTCTAAACCTTTTAATTGTTAAACTGTATTCATACTGTACTCCTTAGTGTAATATTCTCTAAACCTTTTAATTGTTAAACTGTATTCATACTGTACTCCTTAGTGTAATATTCTCTAAACCTTTTAATTGTTAAACTGTATTCATACTGTACTCCTTAGTGTAATATTCTCTAAACCTTTTAATTGTTAAACTGTATTCATACTGTACTCCTTAGTGTAATATTCTCTAAACCTT
Source organism: Protopterus annectens (assembly GCF_019279795.1). Classification (NCBI taxonomy): domain Eukaryota; kingdom Metazoa; phylum Chordata; order Ceratodontiformes; family Protopteridae; genus Protopterus; species Protopterus annectens. The sequence continues at coordinate 24,491,613 of NC_056734.1, read as the reverse complement.
TTAATTGTTAAACTGTATTCATACTGTACTCCTTAGTGTAATATTCTCTAAACCTTTTAATTGTTAAACTGTATTCATACTGTACTCCTTAGTGTAATATTCTCTAAACCTTTTAATTGTTAAACTGTATTCATACTGTACTCCTTAGTGTAATATTCTCTAAACCTTTTAATTGTTAAACTGTATTCATACTGTACTCCTTAGTGTAATATTCTCTAAACCTTTTAATTGTTAAACTGTATTCATACTGTACTCCTTAGTGTAATATTCTCTAAACCTTTTAATTGTTAAACTGTATTCATACTGTACTCCTTAGTGTAATATTCTCTAAACCTTTTAATTGTTAAACTGTATTCATACTGTACTCCTTAGTGTAATATTCTCTAAACCTTTTAATTGTTAAACTGTATTCATACTGTACTCCTTAGTGTAATATTCTCTAAACCTTTTAATTGTTAAACTGTATTCATACTGTACTCCTTAGTGTAATATTCCCTAAACCATTTAATTGTTAAACTGTATTCATACTGTACTCCTTAGTGTAATATTCTCTAAACCTTTTAATTGTTAAACTGTATTCATACTGTACTCCTTAGTGTAATATTCTCTAAACCTTTTAATTGTTAAACTGTATTCATACTGTACTCCTTAGTGTAATATTCTCTAAACCTTTTAATTGTTAAACTGTATTCATACTGTACTCCTTAGTGTAATATTCGCTAGACCTTTTAATTGTTAAACTGTATTCATACTGTACTCCTTAGTGTAATATTCTCTAAACCTTTTAATTGTTAAACTGTATTCATACTGTACTCCTTAGTGTAATATTCTCTAAACCTTTTAATTGTTAAACTGTATTCATACTGTACTCCTTAGTGTAATATTCTCTAAACCTTTTAATTGTTAAACTGTATTCATACTGTACTCCTTAGTGTAATATTCTCTAAACCTTTTAATTGTTAAACTGTATTCATACTGTACTCCTTAGTGTAATATTCTCTAAACCTTTTAATTGTTAAACTGTATTCATACTGTACTCCTTAGTGTAATATTCTTTTAACCTTTTAATTGTTAAACTGTATTCATACTGTACTCCTTAGTGTAATATTCTCTAAACCTTTTAATTGTTAAACTGTATTCATACTGTACTCCTTAGTGTAATATTCTCTAAACCTTTTAGTTGTTCAACTGTATTCATACTGTACTCCTTAGTGTAATATTCTCTAAACCTTTTAATTGTTAAACTGTATTCATACTGTCTTAGTGTAATATTCTCTAAACCTTTTAATTGTTAAACTGTATTCATACTGTACTCCTTAGTGTAATATTCTCTAAACCTTTTAATTGTTAAACTGTATTCATACTGTACTCCTTAGTGTAATATTCTCTAAACCTTTTAATTGTTAAACTGTATTCATACTGTACTCCTTAGTGTAATATTCTCTAAACCTTTTAATTGTTAAACTGTATTCATACTGTACTCCTTAGTGTAATATTCTCTAAACCTTTTAATTGTTAAACTGTATTCATACTGTACTCCTTAGTGTAATATTCTCTGAACCTTTTAATTGTTAAACTGTATTCATACTCTTCTCCTTAGTGCAATATTCTCTAAACCTTTTAATTGTTAAACTGTATTCATACTGTACTCCTTAGTGTAATATTCTCTAAACCTTTTAATTGTTAAACTGTATTCATACTGTACTCCTTAGTGTAATATTCTCTAAACCTTTTAATTGTTAAACTGTATTCATACTGTACTCCTTAGTGTAATATTCTCTAAACCTTTTAATTGTTAAACTGTATTCATACTGTACTCCTTAGTGTAATATTCTCTAAACCTTTTAATTGTTAAACTGTATTCATACTGTACTCCTTAGTGTAATATTCTCTAAACCTTTTAATTGTTAAACTGTATTCATACTGTACTCCTTAGTGTAATATTCTCTAAACCTTTTAATTGTTAAACTGTATTCATACTGTACTCCTTAGTGTAATATTCTCTAAACCTTTTAATTGTTAAACTGTATTCATACTGTACTCCTTAGTGTAATATTCTCTAAACCTTTTAATTGTTAAACTGTATTCATACTGTACTCCTTAGTGTAATATTCTCTAAACCTTTTAATTGTTAAACTGTATTCATACTGTACTCCTTAGTGTAATATTCTCTAAACCTTTTAATTGTTAAACTGTATTCATACTGTACTCCTTAGTGTAATATTCTCTAAACCTTTTAATTGTTAAATTGTATTCATACTGTACTCCTTAGTGTAATATTCACTAAACCTGCTAATTGTTAAACTGTATTCATACTGTACTCCTTAGTGTAATATTCTCTAAACCTTTTAATTGTTAAACTGTATTCATACTGTACTCCTTAGTGTAATATTCTCTAAACCTTTTAATTGTTAAACTGTATTCATACTGTACTCCTTAGTGTAATATTCTCTAAACCTTTTAATTTTTAAACTGTATTCATACTGTACTCCTTAGTGTAATATTCTCTAAACCTTTTAATTGTTAAACTGTATTCATACTGTACTCCTTAGTGTAATATTCTCTAAACCTTTTAATTGTTAAACTGTATTCATACTGTACTCCTTAGTGTAATATTCTCTAAACCTTTTAATTGTTAAACTGTATTCATACTGTACTCCTTAGTGTAATATTCTCTAAACCTTTTAATTGTTAAACTGTATTCATACTGTACTCCTTAGTGTAATATTCTCTAAACCTTTTAATTGTTAAACTGTATTCATACTGTACTCCTTAGTGTAACATTCTCTAAACCTTTTAATTGTTAAACTGTATTCATACTGTACTCCTTAGTGTAATATTCTCTAAACCTTTTAATTGTTAAACTGTATTCATACTGTACTCCTTAGTGTAATATTCTCTAAACCTTTTAATTGTTAAACTGTATTCATACTGTACTCCTTAGTGTAATATTCTCTAAACCTTTTACTTGTTGAACTGTATTCATACTGTACTCCTTAGTGTAATATTCTCTAAACCTTTTAATTGTTAAACTGTATTCATACTGTACTCCTTAGTGTAATATTCTCTAAACCTTTTAATTGTTAAACTGTATTCATACTGTACTCCTTAGTGTAATATTCTCTAAACCTTTTAATTGTTAAACTGTATTCATACTGTACTCCTTAGTGTAATATTCTCTAAACCTTTTAATTGTTAAACTGTATTCATACTGTACTCCTTAGTGTAATATTCTCTAAACCTTTTAATTGTTAAACTGTATTCATACTGTACTCCTTAGTGTAATATTCTCTAAACCTTTTAATTGTTAAACTGTATTCATACTGTACTCCTTAGTGTAATAATCTCTAAACCTTTTAATTGTTAAACTGTATTCATACTGTACTCCTTAGTGTAATATTCTCTAAACCTTTTAATTGTTAAACTGTATTCATACTGTACTCCTTAGTGTAATATTCTCTAAACCTTTTAATTGTTAAACTGTATTCATACTGTACTCCTTAGTGTAATATTCTCTAAACCTTTTAATTGTTAAACTGTATTCATACTGTACTCCTTAGTGTAATATTCTCTAAACCTTTTAATTGTTAAACTGTATTCATACTGTACTCCTTAGTGTAATATTCTCTAAACCTTTTAATTGTTAAACTGTATTCATACTGTACTCCTTAGTGTAATATTCTCTAAACCTTTTAATTGTTAAACTGTATTCATACTGTACTCCTTAGTGTAATATTCTCTAAACCTTTTAATTGTTAAACTGTATTCATACTGTACTCCTTAGTGTAATATTCTCTAAACCTTTTAATTGTTAAACTGTATTCATACTGTACTCCTTAGTGTAATATTCTCTAAACCTTTTAATTGTTAAACTGTATTCATACTGTACTCCTTAGTGTAATATTCTCTAAACCTTTTAATTGTTAAACTGTATTCATACTGTACTCCTTAGTGTAATATTCTCTAAACCTTTTAATTGTTTAACTGTATTCATACTGTACTCCTTAGTGTAATATTCTCTAAACCTTTTAATTGTTAAACTATATTCATACTGTACTCCTTAGTGTAATATTCTCTAAACCTTTTAATTGTTAAACTGTATTCATACTGTACTCCTTAGTGTAATATTCTCTAAACCTTTTAATTGTTAAACTGTATTCATACTGTACTCCTTAGTGTAATATTCTCTAAACCTTTTAATTGTTAAACTGTATTCATACTGTACTCCTTAGTGTAATATTCTCTAAACCTTTTAATTGTTAAACTGTATTCATACTGTACTCCTTAGTGTAATATTCTCTAAACCTTTTAATTGTTAAACTGTATTCATACTGTACTCCTTAGTGTAATATTCTCTAAACCTTTTAATTGTTAAACTGTATTCATACTGTACTCCTTAGTGTAATATTCTCTAAACCTTTTAATTGTTAAACTGTATTCATACTGTACTCCTTAGTGTAATATTCTCTAAACCTTTTAATTGTTAAACTGTATTCATACTGTACTCCTTAGTGTAATATTCTCTGCAGCTTTTAATTGTTAAACTGTATTCATAATGTACTCCTTAGTGTAATATTCTCTAAACCTTTTAATTGTTAAACTGTATTCATACTGTACTCCTTAGTGTAATATTCTCTAAACCTTTTAATTGTTAAACTGTATTCATACTGTACTCCTTAGTGTAATATTCTCTAAACCTTTTAATTGTTAAACTGTATTCATACTGTACTCTTAGTGTAATATTCTCTAAACCTTTTAATTGTTAAACTGTATTCATACTGTACTCCTTAGTGTAATATTCTCTAAACCTTTTAATTGTTAAACTGTATTCATACTGTACTCCTTAGTGTAATATTCTCTAAACCTTTTAATTGTTAAACTGTATTCATACTGTACTCCTTAGTGTAATATTCTCTAAACCTTTTAATTGTTAAACTGTATTCATACTGTACTCCTTAGTGTAATATTCTCTAAACCTTTTAATTGTTAAACTGTATTCATACTGTACTCCTTAGTGTAATATTCTCTAAACCTATTAAGTGTTAAACTGTATTCATACTGTACTCCTTAGTGTAATATTCTCTAAACCTTTTAATTGTTAAACTGTATTCATACTGTACTCCTTAGTGTAATATTCTCTAAACCTTTTAATTGTTAAACTGTATTCATACTGTACTCCTTAGTGTAATATTCTCTAAACCTTTTAATTGTTAAACTGTATTCATACTGTACTCCTTAGTGTAATATTCTCTAAACCTTTTAATTGTTAAACTGTATTCATACTGTACTCCTTAGTGTAATATTCTCTAAACCTTTTAATTGTTAAACTGTATTCATACTGTACTCCTTAGTGTAATATTCTCTAAACCTTTTAATTGTTAAACTGTATTCATACTGTACTCCTTAGTGTAATATTCTCTAAACCTTTTAATTGTTAAACTGTATTCATACTGTACTCCTTAGTGTAATATTCTCTAAACCTTTTAATTGTTAAACTGTATTCATACTGTACTCCTTAGTGTAATATTCTCTAAACCTTTTAATTGTTAAACTGTATTCATACTGTACTCCTTAGTGTAATATTCTCTAAACCTTTTAATTGTTAAACTGTATTCATACTGTACTCCTTAGTGTAATATTCTCTAAACCTTTTAATTGTTAAACTGTATTCATACTGTACTCCTTAGTGTAATATTCTCTAAACCTTTTAATTGTTAAACTGTATTCATACTGTACTCCTTAGTGTAATATTCTCTAAACCTTTTAATTGTTAAACTGTATTCATACTGTACTCCTTAGTGTAATATTCTCTAAACCTTTTAATTGTTAAACTGTATTCATACTGTACTCCTTAGTGTAATATTCTCTAAACCTTTTAATTGTTAAACTGTATTCATACTGTACTCCTTAGTGTAATATTCTCTAAACCTTTTAATTGTTAAACTGTATTCATACTGTACTCAGTGTAATATTCTCTAAACCTTTTAATTGTTAAACTGTATTCATACTGTACTCCTTAGTGTAATATTCTCTAAACCTTTTAATTGTTAAACTGTATTCATACTGTACTCCTTAGTGTAATATTCTCTAAACCTTTTAATTGTTAAACTGTATTCATACTGTACTCCTTAGTGTAATATTCTCTAAACCTTTTAATTGTTAAACTGTATTCATACTGTACTCAGTGTAATATTCTCTAAACCTTTTAATTGTTAAACTGTATTCATACTGTACTCCTTAGTGTAATATTCTCTAAACCTTTTAATTGTTAAACTGTATTCATACTGTACTCCTTAGTGTAATATTCTCTAAACCTTTTAATTGTTAAACTGTATTCATACTGTACTCCTTAGTGTAATATTCTCTAAACCTTTTAATTGTTAAACTGTATTCATACTGTACTCAGTGTAATATTCTCTAAACCTTTTAATTGTTAAACTGTATTCATACTGTACTCAGTGTAATATTCTCTAAACCTTTTAATTGTTAAACTGTATTCATACTGTACTCCTTAGTGTAATATTCTCTAAACCTTTTAATTGTTAAACTGTATTCATACTGTACTCAGTGTAATATTCTCTAAACCTTTTAATTGTTAAACTGTATTCATACTGTACTCAGTGTAATATTCTCTAAACCTTTTAATTGTTAAACTGTATTCATACTGTACTCAGTGTAATATTCTCTAAACCTTTTAATTGTTAAACTGTATTCATACTGTACTCAGTGTAATATTCTCTAAACCTTTTAATTGTTAAACTGTATTCATACTGTACTCAGTGTAATATTCTCTAAACCTTTTAATTGTTAAACTGTATTCATACTGTACTTAGTGTAATATTCTCTAAACCTTTTAATTGTTAAACTGCATTCATACTGTACTCAGTGTAATATTGTCTAAACCTTTTAATTGTTAAACTGTATTCATACGGCAAAAAAGGTGCAAAAACCACATGTACACAGGAAGATAAAGTGTATAGATTTAGGAATTGTAGCAAGTTTGTTTCCTTGAATCATCCATTAGTTGAATCATACTTTAAACTCACAGAAGAGGAGTTTTATAAGTATTATGAGTGTTTGGGTAAGCATAGGAAATATAACAGAAGGGATAATCTCTCTTTCAAAGAGAGACAGTGTATGAAAAATTTGCATTTAGAGACAACAATTGTCATCAGACCTGCAGATAAAGAGGGACGGGTAGTGGTTATGGACACTACACAGTACAATATAGCCATGGATAAACTGCTGAAGGATAAGTTTTATAGTGCAATAAGCAAGAATGAATTACATGACACCATGGGTCATGTCATTAATACACTGTTTGATATACATCAAGGAGGTATCATTAACAAAGAATTGCTTGATTATCTGTTAGTTAAAACTCCATTAGTTCCTGTGATACAAGGCCTTCCTAAGATTCATAAGGACATAGGTGACCCCCCAATGAGACCCATAGTTGTTGGTGGGGGATGGGTCACAGAACGTCTGTCTGTTTAAGTAGAGAAACATTTAAGACCGATTTTGAATCATGATATGTTTGTATTAAAAGATTCTAGGCAGTTCCTTGTGGACTCATATGAATGTTTAAGAGGTTTTGATAATGTTGAAGGTTTGATCTTTGTAACCCTTGATGTCCAGTCCCTCTTTACTGTTATACCGAATGAACTGGGAATACTGTATGTATTGGAATATCTGAAAAGACATAGTGAATACTCGGAAGTACAAAGAGATCTTATAACCTATTTCTTGGAACTTGTGTTAGAGAATAATTTGTTTATGTTCCAGGATATGATATATAAACAGCAGGATGGAGTAGCCATGGGTACCCCTTGTGCCAATAGTTATGCTAATATGTTTTTGGCACAATGGGAGTAGTCCATTTTGTTTTGTCTACCCATCTTTGAGACCCATGTTAAATTTTATCGCCGTTTTGTCGACGATTTGTTTATACTATGGGATGGAAGTTTAGAACAGCTTGATGCACTATTTACTAACATGAATAGTTTAACTGATTTCCTCAGATTCACCATAGAACATTCTGCACACAGGATAGACTTCCTTGACCTTTACATTGAAAAACTACCTTGTGGGGTGACCAATACTGGTATACACAGGAAATCTTGTTATGCTAATACATTCTTATTGAGGTCCAGTATGCACCCCTCTTATGTTTTTAAGAATATCATTAGAGGCCAGGGTGTACGGTCCTCTAGAATGAATCCCATGGATATGGGTTTTGTTGAAGAACTAGTGAAACTTAGGATGAATTTATTGGAGAGAGGTTATAAAGAGTTTGAAGTTGATGAACAATTATGTAGCATTCCCGTTTTAAGGTCTGATATAGCTGCCCCTTATTTTGGTCCTACTGTCAGAGACTCAGAAATATGTTTAAGATCTACTAACCCCTCGGTTACATTTCCATCCTTCTATACATGTGATCATAAGGAGGTTAGAGGGATTATTAGTAGGCATTCATCTGTTCTACAAACAGATGAGAGTATAAAGTTGGTTGTAGGTGAGCAACCACATTTCTTATACAGGAATAAAAGGAACCTGAAGAGGCTGCTCTGTTATCCTAAAGATAAGAACCTGGTACCTTGAGAGATGCATACCACACCATGTGGTAAATGCAATTTTTTCCCTTATATAGATACAAGAATCCAGAATTGAATGTCACATTTAAAACGAAAGTGTCAGCTAACTGTATGACCCCACACTTAGTTTATTTAGCTATATGCCAGATTTGTTCGTCTTTGTATGTTGGTAAAACCAACAGACCATTTAAGGATAGGATACGTGAGCATATTTATCACATCAAGAAAGGCTCACAATACAATGCATTAGCTAAACATGTGGTCCAATGTGACATTGCACATAATTTTTTGTTTAGAGCATTGACAGTGATTCATCCTAGTGCACGGGAGGGTGATATCCGGAATCATACGGAGACTATAGAGAGTAATTGGATAACCCGATTAAGGGCAGATAAAGGGAAGGGATTGAATGAAAGGGCTTCCATCAAGCCCTTTCTTAAGAAGCGCAGGAACAATAAGTGAAAGTTTTTATGTACTTTCTAAGCATATGTATTTTTAAGCTCCTGTATACCCTCTTTCCTTGATATTGTATTTTTATCTATGAGATGTTCATAATATATATATATATATATATATATATATATATATATATATATATATATATATTTTGAATATATTTCTGATTATATACTTTTGATTAGCCTTTTCATGATTTCATTGTTTTTATTGGTTTCTGTATTGATAGTTATCTAGGATATTTGCTTGTTTTTTATCATGTGTTTTAGATGAGGCTGCTATTAGTGCGAGGTCACTTTAATGTTTTAATAGGTGCAACTGTTTGACTGGTTGTTATAAGAATTTGAAAGTTATATAAAGCATTTTGTATCAGGTGAATGTATTTTATGTCTGAAGAAGCTTTTTAAGCGAAAGCACTAACATTTCTCTGTCTGGATACCCTTTAATAAAATATTTGTTTGGATTGAACCATTTATATACCATTGGACTTATTTTGGACTCGTTCTGCTTGGCTTGGATAACCTTATGCATTTTTGGAACTCTGAGCGATCTTCCATGCAATTTGGAATTATTTGAGACTCATTCTGCTTTGTTCTATCCCTTTGTTTTATGATATTCATTATTACATTATTTGGTAATGGGATAGAATGTTCACCAGACTGTTTGGCAGTTTTCGTTTCTGTTTTATTATTGATTGTATTCATACTGTACTCAGTGTAATATTCTCTAAACCTTTTAATTGTTAAACTGTATTCATACTGTACTCATTGTAATATTCTCTAAACCTTTAGTTGTAAAACTGTATTCATACTGTAATAAGTGCAATATTCTCTAAACCGTTAAATTGTTAAACTGTATTCATACTGTACTCAGTGTAATATTATCTAAACCTTTCAATTGTTAAACTGTATTCATACTGTACTTAGTGTAATATTCTCTAAACCTTTTAATTGTTAAACTGTATTCATACTGTACTTAGTGTAACATTCTCTAAACCTTTTAATTGTTAAACTGTAATCATACTGTACTCAGTGTAATATTGTCTAAACATTTTAATTGTAAAACTGTATTCATACTGTACTCAGTGCAATTTTCTCTAAACCCTTTAATTGTTAAACTGTATTCATACTGTACTCAGTGTAATATTCTCTAAAACTTTTAATTGTTAACTGTATTCATACTGTACTCAGTGTAATATTCCCTAAACCTTTTAAGTGTTAAACGGTATTCATACTGTACTCATTGTAATATACTCTAATCCCTTAAATTATTAAACTGCATTCATACTGTACTCCTTAGTGTAATATTCTCTAAATCTTTTAATTATTAAACTGTATTCATACTGTACCCAGTGTAATATTCTCTAAACCTTTTAATTGTTAAACTGTACTGATACTTTACTCAGTGTAATATTCTCTAAACCTTTTAATACAAAAACTGTATTCATACTCCACCAGTGTAATATTCTCTAAACCTTTTAATTGTAAAACTGCATTCATACTGTAATAAGTATAATATTATCTAAACCTTTAAATTGTTAAACTGTATTCATACTGTACTAAGTATAATATTCTCTAAAGCTTTTAATTGTTAAACTGAATTCATACTGTACTAAGTATAATATTCTCTAAACCTTTTCATTGCTAAACTGTATTCATACTGTACTCAGTGTAATGTTCTCTAAACCTTTTAATTGTTAAACTATATTCATACTGTACTCAGTGTAATATTCTCTAACCCTTTTAATTATTAAACTGTGTTCATACTGTACTCAGTGTAATATTCTCTAAACCATATACTTGTTAAACTGTATTCATACTGTACTCAGTGTAATATTCTCTCAACCCTTTAATTGTTAAAGTGTATTTCTACTGTACTCAGTGTAATATTCTCTAAACATTTTAATTGTTAAACTATATTCATACTTTACTCAGTGTATTTTTCTCTAAACCTTTAAATTGTTAAACAGTATTCATACTGTACTCAGTTTAATATTCTTTAAACCTTTTAATTGTTAAACTGTATTCATACTGTACTAAGTGTAATATTCTCTAAACCTTTTAATTGTTAAACTGTATTCATACTGTACTCAGTGTAATGTTTTCTAAACCTTTTAATAGTTAAACTGTATTCATACTATACTCAGTGTAATGGTCTCTAAACCTTTTAATTGTCAAACTGTACTCAGTGCAATATTCTCTAAACCTTTTAATTGTTAAACTGTATTCATACTGTACTCAGTGCAATATTCTCTAAACCTTTTAATTGTTAAACTGTATTCATACTGTACTCCTTAGTGCAATATTCTCTAAACCTTTTAATTGTTAAACTGTATTCATAATGTACTCAGTGTAATATTCTCTAAACCTTTTAATTGTTAAACTGTATTCATACTGTACTCAGTGTAATATTCTCTAAACCTTTTAATTGTTAAACTGTATTCATACTGTACTCAGTATAATGATCTCTAAACTTTTTAATTGTTAAACTGTATTCATACTATACTCAGTGTAATATTCTCTAAACCATTTAATTGTGAAACTATATTCATACTGTACTCAGCGTAATATTCTCTATAACTTTTAATTGTTAAACTGTATTCATACTGTACTCAGTGTAATATTCTTTAAACATTTTAATTCTTAAACTGTATTCATACTGTACTCACTGTAATATTCTCTAACCCTTTTAATTGCTATTTGGCCTATGCTTTATACTGTTGTTCTCATATTTTAGAAATTGTACTTGTTAACTGTTATGTATGCATTGTACTGGTGTGTACAAATGTTTTGACTTGTAATATATTTCTGTGTCCCTACTTTAATATTTTGTAAGTCTCATAATTATTTGTACTATTTCTGGAGCTTTTCTCTTCGGGTCTCCACTGAAAATGGACCCCTGGCTCAGTTGTACTAACCCAGTTAACAAATGCCAATAAATAAATAAATAAAATTAGCTCTACAACATTTTTCTGTTGTTGCCACCTACCCTTGCTTTTGTAACAGTCCAAATTCAGGAAATTCTGTCTGCAGTTCTGCATTTATGTTGTGGATAGCTATGGTTGTCTCCCAATACCTGCCTGCAAACTCATTTATTCTTTCCCCTTTGTCCTCCTGTCTGCTTGCCCCCCATTCCACCATTTTTCTCTCAACCCATTTTCACTCATTTAATCAAACAAATATAATTACACACACACACACACACACACACACACACACACACACACACACACACACACGGGTTCCTATTAGAAGAACATCCAGCATTTTTGCTGTTTAGTGTTCGATTACACCCCCCCCCCCCCCCCCCCCACACACACACACATAGCCAGAAATGGCCCATAACATAACCTTCAGTTTTGGTGCTCACAATTATGCAGAATTTGGTATCATGCGCCAGTGATGAGTGATGGCAAAATGACTGCTCATATCCTATGGCCAAACCTGGTGAGCTGTTGCCATCACTTTCAGTAGTCCAGTTATCCTTGTGCAAAGGTGCTTAAACCTGCTGCACTATCAGAATACAGAGTAAAGGCAGAATAAAGGCAATATTATGCAACAGTGACTCTAACAGCTCCTTGACTACTGGATGTAACAACATATAACTTCCTCTGTGTAATGTTGACATAAATCACTTGTCTAAAAATCGCTTTTTGGCCTTAGCAACAAGGGTTCAATTCCATATGCATATCACATTATTTCTTACTGTAATATTATGCTTCTATATGTTTAATGACATTCATCTCAATTTTTATCCAGTTACTACCTTTGATGAACAAATTGTGAGTAAATTGGCAAAAAAGTATTTGCAAAAACATCTATGCACATCACCCTTATTCTACTCATGTCTTAATCATGTTTTGCCTCTCTTACAGCTTTTTGATCCCCAGAGCCATCTGTTAATAATACAGAGCATGACAGATGAATACTGAGGACACACCATAAAGATGTGCAGTAATGACCCTTAACACCAACCTTTGATATGTCTCTAACCATCTCTCTATCTATCCTCACCCCTTCTCTCTCACTCTATTCATTAGTTTGATAGATGTAGATTTCATCTTTTGGCATTTTCATACAGTCATTACTTTGCTGAAGGCTAATACCTACATCTTCCATTGGCTCAGTAGGATAGCACTGCCCCTTCAGTGGTGTGTTTTGAGAGATGTGAGGTAGGATTTCATTTATGGTGTGTTTTGAGATAATGATCAAGTTTATAAACTTAGCTTTGTCTTGTCAAAGATTCTAATGCAGCAGTAGGTAAATCTCTTAATGTCTTTTATAAGTCTCTTTCAAGTGCATCTTTTTCCTTTGTTATGTGTGCCCCCGTTCTACTTTAACATATATATAGTCCTCTGCACTTCCCATGAGGTCTGGCAACAATATGTGATGCTAATGGCATTTCAAGTGTTATTGCAAAATATGAGTTTTTGCCTTAGACCGCACATCCACAGTTAGCTTAGTGCAAATACCGATACTTCCACTGCCCTATATGAAAACAGACTTATAGGTTCATAGGTAGGTACTAGGCTATCAGCCCAAGGACCTACGTAAGCCTAGCCAACAAGGTTCCCTGGCTTACACCACCAGAGAAAGTTATTTTCTTCTGCCACTGTTGAGCAGAGACACAGAAGTGATCCCCGGGGTGTATTTCCTATTTCCCATCCACTCATCAAGATTTTTCTTGAAGAGTGTTAATGAAGAACTTTGCTTGACATAGATGAGTAGCTTGTTCCAGAGTATGGGAAGTGTCTGGAACAGGAATCTATCCCTCCAGCATGTCCTGATTATTGTGCTGACAAGGTTTAGGTCCCTAGAGCATGTAGCTCAGAGGGATTGGGATTTCTTTAGGTGTAGCGTGTCCAACAGCTCTGCATTTGACATAACTTTATATGTTAGGCAGAGATCACCTCGGAGTAGGTGATATGCTATGGAGTAAAGCTGGAGTTTTTTGAGGCGGTCAGTGTAGGGCATTTGTTTCAGGCCAGTAATCCTTTTTGTGAGGTACTTCTGTGGTCTTTCCAGCTGCTGCACATGTCTTGTGAGGTACATTCCAAAAGGGGCATTGTACTCTATAATGGGTCTAATGAGTGTCGAGTAGAGGGGAACAATGACCTCTTTTTTCCTGGATGAGAACCCTTTTATGATGAGGTATGCCACATAGAAGGACTTCCTGACTACTGTGGCGATGTGACTATCAAAGGAGAGACTACTGTCCACCAGGGTCCCAAGGTCTCTTATCACACAGTCGGTGTTAAGTAGATTGCTAACTATGTGGTAGTTCATGGGTACAGAGTTTTTACCAAAGGGGATGACACTGCACTTTTTGGCGTTGAGCTTGAGGCCGTGGCTCTGACACCAGGCATCTGTCTCAGCGAGGCCCTTCTGTAGAGTGTCCACATCATTTGGGGACTTGACTATGGCTCCTAGTTTGCAGTCATCTGCAACTTCATTAGCCAGGGGCCTTCTGTGTTCGCCTGTACTTCAGAGAAGTAGATACCAAACAGGAGAGGTCCCAGGATGAAACCCTGTGGTACTCCACTTGTCACTGCTTTGAGGTCAGATTTGGAGTCTGCAACTTTTACAGTGTTGGTTCTGTCAGTGAGCCAGTTGGCAACCCATCTTGTAAAGTAAGAATTTATACCTAGTTTAGTGAGTTTAGATATAATTCCAGAATGGGGGATGATGTCGAAAGCCTTGGCGAGGTCAAGACAGGCTGTGTGTACCACCTTACCCTCATCTATGGCTTTGATGACTGCCTCAAAGAAGTCGATTAGGATCAGGAGGCATGATCTGCCTTTCACAAACCCAAACTGTGTGGGATCCAGAGCTTGGAGGTTACCAATGTCTTTGTTTATGAGTTCCATGATGATACGTTCCATGTCCTTGCAGACCAGGCTCGGCAGGCTAATAGGTCGATAGTTCCTGGGATCAATGGTGGCTCCCCCTTTGTGGAGTGGGATAACTGTTGCTGTACACCATTCAGTGGGCACAAAGCCTGATGCGAGGCTATTATTGAACATGGTGCTTAAGTGGGGAGCCAGTTCATTCTGAAGTTCATGTAAAACGCAGCCTGGGATGTTGTCTGGTCCCATGGATGCTGTGTTTCTGGCTTTAGAGAGTGCAGCTTTTACCTGTGTATTTGTGATTACAGGGACTCTGCATTCTTCCTGTATAGATATGGGCCCTTTAGTGGGTGAGGGGGGGCTAAAGTTAGCACTGAACCTATCTGCCAGGATGTTGGCAATATCAGTTGGTTCTGTAATTTTCGTGCCTTTGTGCTGTAACTCAGAGCAGATATGTGTGTTGCTATCGAGATTCTTGACATAACTATAGAATGCTTTGAGGTTGTCCTTAGAATAAGTGGCGATTTTGTTTTCATACCTAGCTTTGGAGGATCTTATATGGGATCTCAGCTTCTTACCGAGGCTAACCAGGGAGCTCCTCCACTCATGGGATTTTACTCTCTTTTGCAACAGTTTCTTCCTTCTGTTGTACAGTTTGTTTATGGCAGGGGACCACCAGATTGGCTTCCTTTTTTTGGAGGATAGCGTCTTGGTTCTGTTTGGGATAGCACGATCCATGCACTCGTGTAAGTGCTTATAGAGTGCATTTGTGTAGGGTTCAGCAGTTGTAACTGTACTGTCTATCTGCATGGGTGTCATGAAGTTCACCACTTCTGTCTTAAGAAGCATGAAGTTGGCTTTGGAGAAATTTATTACCATGGTTTCCTTAATGGGGGGTGGGGGCGGGATGTGGATATCAAGGGTGATTAGCTTATGGTCGGTTCGGACCAACGAGGAGTTGACTTGAGTTGTGGAACACCGGTCACTCATGTTGGTAATGACTAGGTCTAGGATATTGTTGCCAATGGTGGGGGTGTGGATAAGTTGATCCAGGGCATTGGAGTTTATGAATTCCAGAAAGCGTTGAGCTAAGGAGTTGGTACATGAGTAGTTTTCCCAGTTAATGGTGGGGTAGTTGAAGTCATCCATTATTAGGGTGTTTGGTTGAACCCTAATATTTTCCAGTACATCAAGAAAAGAGGTTTATGGTAGTAAACTTTATTAGAGTTACTCTTTCATATGTATTAGAGTTCTGAATATAATGTAAAGTGTAAGGAAGATTACAGCTGATATGTGTCATGAATATCGTTGCCTACCTAATACCGCTACTGAACATGTTGCAAGTGTCATTTACAATGTGTAATTGATAGTTATTGCAGCATGAGCTCCTCTGTGGTGATATGAGATCATCAACCTATCTGTAAAGTTTTACTTCGACTGCCAAAGGTTCAAATCTCTACTATATATATATATATATATATATATATATATATATATATATATATATCCCTACTATATCCCTACCCCTATCTCATACTCTTCTCCCCTCCTGTTATTCTCTCCCACACACTTCCCCTCCAACTCCGCCTTATAGCCCTAACTCACCAACCTATCTCCTATTCCTATTATCTCCTATTTCTATATATGCCTTCCTATCTCCTATTCCTATGTATGCCTACCTTATAAGACTTGAATGTGATAGTCTACTGTGCATATTATATCTTATAATATGAAAAACATGCTTTAGTCACCTGACTAATTATAATGTATATATTACCTGTATTTCTATTTTCTGTGCCTATCTTATATGAATTGAAAGTGATAGTTCACTGTGTATACTATGTTATATCTTCTACTGTATAAAAAAAGTTTTAGACACCTGGCTCATCACAATGAATATATTACCTGTGTTTTCTATTTTACTGTACCTACAATCTTTGCCTTCTACTTGTAAAAATGATTTAACAGTCTGTAACTGACGCTTTTTTCCCTGGGCCTCCACTAAAAACGGATTCTGTCTGACCCAGTCGGACCATTCAGGTAAGCAAATGTAAAATAAATAAATAAAAATAAATCTTGACATATGTTATACAGTAATGTAAATTTTGTCCATTTTAACGTTACTTGTGTAAGCGAGTACTGCATCTGTTATCAACAAAACACCATCCTCATGTCACCATCATGTTTCCAATTTCTTATACTTTCTTCAAATAGATGTATGTGGATGTATTGGATATTGTCACTCCTCCACCTATTATATCCCTATATCAATCATGTAATGATACAGAGCAGGACACATTTTGAATGAGGAAACAAGCAATGCAAACACACCATAAATATGTTCATATATGTGTGCCATAGCACAAACTGTTATGTGTCTCTCAATCTCTGTGTCCCTCATCACCTCTTCTGTCTCATCACATTATACTGTAACATATTTAGTAGGCTGATGGATGACATGTTCATCTTACCTCATTTGGATCCTGTCCTTACTGTAAGGAAGCATAACGCCCACACTTCACAAGACATCCTGCCTTACACACACACAGTCAGGGTATGTGCTTAGTCATAATAATTCTTTCAAAATACATACCATCCATGTTTCCTTGGAGCAAGGTTGCTATATAGTAGGTATAAAAGTTTATTTTGGTACGCGTTACTGACACAGTTTGGGCAAGCAACATATTTAGTATAGTTATTCCTATGTAATGCTACAGTCATGACTAAAAGGACTCACTAATAATCATATTCTGACATCCCTTGTAAATTTATAATCATACTGGTCTCATACTCTGCCTTACCTCTACTTTTTCATTTAGCTCACTGAGCTTCCACCTTGTGCCACTGAGAAACTTAGGTGACAGTTGAATTTTCTCAACTCAGTATTGTCCAGACTGCTGATGGCCACACATTGCAACTAAGCCAGTTTGCACTACGGAAGGCTAACCAAATTAAAGTTTTCTCTTTTTTCCTTCAGCAGTGAACTCTGTTTGATCACCACCTAAAGTCACGCAAATGGAAAAGGCAAACACAATTCCTTTTTTAATAAAGCTTTGGCCCTAACATGTCAAAGTTAGAGTACAACATGCAAACTGTATATCTGCAAGGCATTGAGGAGGTACTGCCATGACTAATGTTGACATCATGACACATTAAACATTAACATAAAACAGATTTGGGTAGTTATGTATTATCGCAACCACATTTCTAACGTCATGTAATTCAGAATGGATTCGCTCCTTTAAAACATTTTTTTCTCATTTACATTTAATAAGACTGAAATGAACAAGCTGTTCAGTTTTTCAATAGCCTTACTTCAGTAAAACTAAACATTCTTTGAAGAAAAATAAAACTTAGAGTCACTACGTAACTTGCTGCTGGGAAGGAGGTATGGCTCATTTGCTCTGATGTAAAAGTACTCCAGGCAGACAAATGACTTGCAGATTTATATGCTTGCATTTCTGGTAGGACTGATGAAAAATCACACATTGGACTTTAATTATTATTAATTTTTGGATGGCGAACATCCAACAAAAATACGAAGTAATTGTTGGCATTAAATTGAGAGCGGGTTTGGCCAAGGCTGCATCCCGAATAATGTATAGACTAAGGGAGGGACCACTTCTTTAAACATTTACTTTGTTTTAAGCAATTACTGCAAAACATTATCAAAATGCCTTGTTTAAAAGATAGGTGCATGGGGCATTAGCTGTTTGTGAAACACACACATGATTGCAGGTCCCCTGCTTTTCTGGTAATTTTAGTACACCAAGTGGTTGTAGACTCTATGTTTTCAAAAATGCGATTGATGAAAAGTGTCCGCTTTCAGTTGGTTAAAAAACTTCTGCTTCATAGTCCTGTTCGGGTTTCACCACAACTGTGATACAAATGCAATAATCAGTTTACCCATTACGTTTAACTTAAGAGCAAAGTCACTTCATGAAAAAGTAATGAATTAGACAAGGTTGCAAATGTGGTTGCGATAATACGTAAGTACCCAGATTTGTTCTGCATTTATTCACAATCAGACCATTTTCTCTCTACTCTTTATTGCATAAAGGTTAGCAGGGAGCACCACTGAAAACTGCAACTTCACATTCCAAGCTGAGCACTTCAAATTAGAATTACGCATCTGCTAATACTTTGCCGACATCAATACAAATGAGTTTCTATACATTGCACTTTAGGAAGAGATTTTGAAGACAGATAAGTACTGTTCCTGCATTTTATTACTTCATTACATGGAAATGGCTTACTGCACACAAGTGAACTGCAGTGAACTGTTTGATTGACTAACCCCTTCATTTTGGACAGTTAGAGCTGGACTGCAGTACTTAAACTTACAAAGGATATATAACCACACAGAACCTTGGCACACACACTTCAGCATTACTTAGCCATACTGCATTAGAAAATTAAGGATTGCTTGTATTAACAGTGGACATTGCCCATGCATGAGCAGATGGCATCTCTAATAGCATTCATAAAGGTCTACATACCATCATCCTTATCTGACGACCCATGAATGCTTCATTATTCAACCTGTGTTTCACAAGTGTGTGTGTCCCATGTATACATCATGTAAAACAGGTACATGTCAGTCTCAGTACTGCAATACACACTAATGACAGCATAGTAGACCTAAGTCAGTGGTAAGTATTTATTATTGTTTAGAAGATCACACTTACTCTTTCATATCAACAAATACAACTTTGCAGAAAAACTTTAACTGTACAATATATTTTCTGATACAGAATAAGAAACTAATCCCAAGTTCACTGCACTGTCACACTACAGACGTCAGATTACTTTGATGGTACCTGTGTTAAATACTGCATCCTCTAGATAGATAAAGGGTTTGTAATCTCCCAGCAGTCAACATATGTGTCTATGAGGGGTTGTATACAGAGTCATTTAAATATGTCCGTATGTACTTCTGACCTCACTGAACTAGCAGTCTGGAGAAACTTGTACATTTGAAGGCGAGTCCACATCAGTGGCTGACCCTTCTCTCAATGTCATCTTCTCTGCAGCACAATGATGATGTCATGCTCTATAAAGTGCACTTTCAGAGAGTAGGAGCCCCACTGCCATGGTGGCATTTGCATTAAGTACCATGTTCTCTAAATTGTGTAACTTTCTAGGTAGGTTCTAATCTCAAAGCAGTTAACATGTGTGTGTGATGGTGGGGCCATAGCATCACTGGAGGATTAGTTTAACAGATGTGCTCAATTTACTCCCATTTAGGAGAAACATTTACATGGTCAGCTCAATCCCACATCCCCTTTTCTACTGTCCACAAACACATACAGTCTGCAACACACTGATGAAGTAATCCTTTCATAGGTTCATAGGTTCATAAGTAGGTACTAGGCTATCTGCCCGAGGGCATTTTTAAGCCTAGCCAGAGTGTGTCAGCTTTCGCCACCCCATTGATTAATTAACTGAGCATCTGTCAAGCAGAGCCAATGAAGTGATCCCAGGGGTGTATTTTCTGTTACCCATCTACTCGTCAAAGCTTCTCTTGAAGAGTGTTAGTGAGGGGCTTTGCCTAATGTAGTTAGGAATTTTGTTCCAAAGCATGGGGAGCCTCTGTGACAGGAATCTATCCCTCCAGCATGCTCTATTTATTGTTGTGGCGAGGTTTAGCTCACTAGACCACGTGGCTCGCAGTGACTTGGATTTCTTTAGGTGGAACATGTCCATCAATTCTGAGTTGGACATGGCTTTGTGAGTCAGGCAGAGATCACGTCTAAGTAACCGATATGCCACTGAGTACAGCCGGAGTTTTTTCAGTCAGGCTGCTTAGGACATATGTTTGAGGCCAGTGATCCTCTTGGTGAGATGCTTTTGTGGTCTTTCCAGCTGTTGGAAGTGTCTTGTGAGGTACATCCCAAATGGGACATTGTACTCTATGATGGGTCTGATAAGTGACGAGTAGAGGGGCACTATAACCTCTTTATTTCTAGATGCGAACCCCATGATTTTGCAGGTGCCCTCTGTTATTATACAGAGGCCATGGATAGACGGTGGGGTGAGATCGTGGGACTCATCAACTGTGGATTGTCCATGCTTGAGCATGTGGTGGGAGTGATGCAATGGCCACATGGATGTAGGCCAGCAGCACCAACAGCTGGAGGTTGATATGGACATGCAAGGACACCAAGCCGCTCCAGTAGTGGTAGGACCAGCCCCAGCACTGCAGGGTGGGCACTGTCCACACCACAGTAGGCCACTTGCATGTGGCCCTGGCCAGTCCCAGAAGGGACCTGGTTCCAGCGGACATATGTCATCATTAGGGGAGAGGACCATATCATGGTTTGTACCTGGAGGTGCACATGGAACCCCTGGCAGGCACAGTTCTCGTGTCCGTAGCCGGAGGTGGTGAACTGCACATGCTGCCAGGTATGGTCTGCAGATGTCCAACAAAAAACTGTATAGGGCAGCCACATGGCAGAACTGTGTGCATGCATACTCACACACAATACAAGCACAGCTAGGGCAACCCCATACCTACACACACCACATCACCATGGCCATATTAATAATTAAAACCCCTCACTCACATACGTGGTGTCAAATGTATGGCTCAGCCTAGGTCTCTGGCAAACCAACAATACAGCTTGTGCATATGATGATACCTGTGCTACATCCCTGTCATCCATAACATCGATGCAGGGACAGGCTAATATGGTTCTGATGCACACGGTGACTGTGCTATGGTGTACCAATGTACTGCTCTGTAACATGTTGTCAGCAGTAAAGTTTAATCCTTACATGTCAGGAAGTGGCGCTGTCCAGCCATGATGCATTATATCTCTTATTAACACTGAGTGACTGTGGTCTCTGTAATGTTATTTGTTTGTGTTGTAGGTGTCCATGTGTCAGCAGGAGGATAGTCTGCTGTCATATCTCACAAAGGGTATGGCACTGTGGTGATACCTTAGCTGTGCCATATCCTGGGTACAGGTGAACACATGTCACAGGTCTGTATAACACTTACTGCCTGTGCCACATGGCTGATAGGTCTGAGGGTGTTGTATACAGGTAAGTGCATAGTGGCTGCTGTTAGCAGCCCTTTTGTAGTGGACAAGGGTAGTTGTACTGGGTGGTACACACCACACATGTTTGTGTATAACACACACAGAGGCTTTGGTGTTGATGCACTACACAGGGAATACTGTACACATGGATGTATGTACCTATGCAAGGAACCCATTGTAGCCTATGTAATTCCACCAAGCCAGAATAGGCACAACAACGGATTGGGGAATAAGCAGTCCACTAGTTTAATGTCATTGATGATGGTACTGGCAGAGTATATGTCCCCTTCCCCAATGTAACGCAATCTTCAACTCGGTAAACATATGTGTGCTTTATGTGAGTGGCACAACCCTACCCTTTGAAGGGTGACAGGTGCTGTAGAACCACAGATAGTGCGATAGACAACTACCTAACCTGTTAACATGAACTGTACAGTGTTATGGCCAGCTAAGCAGCGGGATACACTCAACAGTAACTGCAATGATGTTGGCTGTGTCCACAACAGCCACACCCAGCTATATATATCAACCCCAGTATCGCTGCACACCTATACAATGGAGAAGAATCCATTTACACATCTAACACTAGTTGTGATGGAATGTATGTCCACAGGATGATACCTGTGAAATGTTAGCATATGCCAGGCAGTTCTTGGACAGATAACCTCCTGGGACATGTATATTTTGCAAACTGAAGTAGAATCCTCCACATACACGCACACTCTTACTTGGCAACACTGGGACTAGACTCTTACCTAGGAATGTAGTGCTAGTGATGTGTGTGGCTTTAATTGCACACACCACACAGCTTTTAGGATGAGGTGTGTTCCAGGTTACATGTTACATGAAGAACATCCTCAGACATGTACAGTATGGTAATGGGGGATGTAATGGTTGTTTATGGACAATACATATTGTAACATACCATAATATATACACTGACAAACACATAACAGTCAGACACACATCTAAAAGACGTGGGCCTTTCAGTGCTAACTGCCTTGTCAGTGTGTCCATTGTGTTACAGGTAGGTTGCATACAGCACATGTATAACTGGGCTGGATAGTGTTATCAGTTACCTGTATGGTTGATCATGACAGTGGTCCCCATACAGTGGTACATGGGACATGTACCGGGAATACCATGGTGTAATGACAATATACCCAGCACCCACACCCCACTGTGGATATTGTACACACTGAAACCCATGATAACACTCTGACATACCCACCATCACACATTGACCAGGACTGCAATACAACCCCTTGTCCATCCCAAGAGTGCTACTACAGGGATATGCATCTAATGCACATGCCAGAGACATAGTAGGGTGATGCATTGTCATGCCTCTCCTACTGTCAGCAACATCACTATCCCTAATACTGTGTGGCAATGCGTATTGTAATAGGAGAATGTGGCCTCAAAATGCTGTACCCTACATATATACACACATGCACAAATACACACACTTGCCAGAACTCAGTGGGTATCCCATGCCTATCAACCCATTTGTCCAACAGGGTTGTGCTGGTACTGCAAGGCCCAGTTAGCCCTTAGGGAGAAGAGTATAACAAGGTAGATGTAATGTCCGTTACAGCAGCAGCCACATCTAACTATGGCAATGGGGGCTGCGGTGGGTGTGAAGGACCTCAGGGTATTACCAACTCCAGGTCTACAAACACACAGACACTGATATTCTCGGTAATGCACACGTACATATTTGTCAGTACTGGGGTGCATCTGTGTAGGTGTTCATAAGTGTGTACCAGACTATTGTCCAAGGAGAGATGGGAAGTGTAGGGGATGTGTGTGCAGTGGTATCATGCCACCTGCCATGTGCCAGCAGGCCATCTATTAACAGATACCATTGGGGTTATCCACAGGGTGAGAGTGACATGCATCAGCCAATCATCTGGGTGTCTCTTTTAGAGGGCCAGTGAGGTGCTCCAGTTGACATGTAGGCAACATGTATTGCATAACATGGTCAGTGTGTATCTTGGAGACCTGTAACCAAGCATGTTCTGTTGACTGTGGTAGTGTAGTTGAGGCATCCATGGCATGTGGTGAGTATAGGGTGTGGATTCCTATCTGTGGCGTTTGTAACATAGCTGGGCATACATGTCAGTGTCAGTCAAGCATATATTGCCTGTACGTATTCAATATGGATACCTGACATCTGCACATCTGTACAGAGGACAGACTTACATCAGCTAGCCAACTAGCTATGCATTAGGATGAATGTGTTGATAGTTAGACCCCTGACACC
>NC_056734.1:24422409-24464909 GCF_019279795.1 Protopterus annectens | reverse complement strand
TAATACAGTACCACAGATATCACAGTATTGGTCCTGTGGAATACAGCAGAGATATGACCAACTCATTTGGACAGCATGACACACTCTGGTCAGTCCAGAGGTATATGCAAAACCCTTTAGTGCAATACTTGTGAATCAAGCCTGACAATGTGGATGTTAACAGCCATGTAAATGGGTATATCATGTA
The DNA here is from genome assembly GCF_019279795.1 of Protopterus annectens. Lineage (NCBI taxonomy): Eukaryota > Metazoa > Chordata > Ceratodontiformes > Protopteridae > Protopterus > Protopterus annectens. Next base: position 24,464,722 of record NC_056734.1, on the reverse strand, counting down.
AATACTATAATACATATGCCCACACAGTTTATGCATTCACACACTCCTGTCTTTCCTGATACATAATAACCAGTGGTGCAGAGGTCACATGGCCACATACTACCCACTAGTTAGTGGCATACATCTGTTCTGCATCCCACTGCTTTTTCAAAGATACATGACAGTTATGGTAGCCCGGCAGCAGTACATCTCACAAATATCTGGACATAACATCACACTGGGTAAGTACACTGAGCTGCTAGGCATGTCACAAAGTACTGTGCAAACTACAGGCAGACTGCCACAACACTGTCCTACATTTCTTATGGGGGAATACACATGTACCTGCAAATATAGCAGGCTCTACAGGCATGTCACAGCACAGAGTAACAGACACCTGTGTGAAATTGCATACCCACAACCAATGTGAACACAGCCACAGCTACATATGGTAAGTGAGCTTAATATTACAGTATATGGAATGTCTGATCAACACCATCCTCATATATGCCACTCACACACTAACCCTACATATACTGGGCCACTATACTGTGGTATGGGACATGTGTGTGTTTGGCCCTACAAACATGTAAGCAGATAGGGTACCATACACTGGAGCAGCATGTAACATCAGATAGAACAGGAACAATGACATCTACCACAGTCTGTACACAGGACAAGGTACATATTCGCAATACACACACTGTCGGCAATCACCATAAGTACACAGACCTCACTACTGTACATACTACCATGGAATGTCCAGGTTTTGTCCTCAAATATAACCCCTACTATACATAACATTTCTAGCAGTCTGATATCTCACTGGCTTGTTATCAGGTATGATGTCAATAAATAATGGTGTACTGAACATATGCACCTCTTACTGCATGACATATGTACAAAGGTTGACAGAGTTGTGGCTGGAGGCACAAACACAGGGCCAATATTGACATGTTGCTGTGATAACCTCATACATTTACTGGTGTAACAGGGTTTGTTGTGACATATATCTTATGAGGGATTTGAAGTCGGTAACCCTCATGGCCATCACCATGTACTGGCTGCAATCCTCAGACTATGCTTCTGCAGTTCTACAATAGGTAATTTGTGAGTAACACAAGACACACAAGACTCCAAACACTGGCTAGTCTGCATATAACCCTACAGGTGGGAGTTTCCTCAACCACATAACACTGTCATGACAGGTATTAAATCATGTAAACCATCCATATCCACACAAACCCTGTTAAACCAGCATTACTTCAAATGCAGAAGAGCAAAACATACATTCTGTAGTCATGTCTGGAACATCCTCCTCCTGTTTGTTTGCCTGCCTCCACAGTGTATGTTGTTAGAGGTATATCCCACTACCATCTGTGATGCTGTTTGCCAAACAACGACATGAAGTCCTGCTCACAGTGAATGGAAAGGGCCAACACCCACATGATGTTCCTAGTTATAGGAGTGTGTTTCCATGCAATTGGCTATAGGAATGTTACCACAGTTGCTCCACATGCAATCAGCTTGCAGGGGATTGCAATTCATGCACAGGCCATCAGCTGATCATGAGCCTCACTTACAAAACAAAAGCTGCTGTCTAAGCAAAGCAGGTGTACTTCTCCACATCTACCAGACAGGGTGTGAGAGAGACAGACAGAGACAAAGTAAGACAGGGAGGGGGTAGGAGACTAAAAACTAAGCACGTTTGTGTCACACACTTACAAGTATGGGGTTTCAAACCCCTGCCTGACTATGTATTGCTATTACATTTCTACACAGTTGTTGTATGTGTCACAGAGATTACATGTTGAGGAGCTGTCCAAAGGTATATTTGATGGTGAGTGACATTAGCAACAGTAATAAAGGAGGGATAAGGTAGGTGTAGTACATGTGCCTGTCCACAAGAACAGGTGTCAAGGATGATACAGCTACACTCTCTCGGGGACTCTCACACATTATCACAGTTGGCAGGGTCAGGATTTGAATTCCTAACTAGTTTGCCACACTACAGTAATGCATAGGTATCACATGCACCACAGAGTTTATCAGGCTTATATATGGGCAAAGAGTATGTCAAGGTGTCTGACATCAGAAGGCATGCTTCAGTAGGCCAATGGGAGGTATAGTGAGTGTGAATGGCATCCAAATCATTATACTCCACACACACACACACACGCACACACACACACACACACACACACACACACACACACACACACACACACACACACACACACACACACACATGTTTGCCAGTACTGACATGGATGGGTACATTGCTTCAAAGATGTGTAGTGTCTGACTGTGCCAGAAGGCTGTACAAGGCTAGGTAAAGGGTATACCTTGGCATCAGGCCACATGATGATGGTCTGTAGTGTGGCTCATGGGTGTAGTCTCTGGATTGGCCCACACAGGTGGGTATTGTATTCACCATCCACTCATCTGGGTTACTATTGTGGGTGGCCAGTGTTGTGCAATACTTGCCATGTATGTGTTCTATATTCCATAACATAGATGGTGTCTGGGATGTGCACACATCCCACATGCATGTTCTGTGACATGTGGTAGTGTACCTGGGGTGTCTGGGGCATGTTGTGTAGACAGCTTTTTATCATCTGATATGCCATTCCTGACCTCATGTGGTGAGAACTGGCAATGGAAACCAGGTAGACCATGCACCTACATTGACAGCATGATACTGGTATCTGTCCATACAGGGCATGCATATAAGGCATGGTATTTCCTTTGTGGGTTACATTTGCTGACTCTACAGTTGTTGCAGGCATCCAGTGGGGAACATAGCAAAGGACCAATTTATGCAATGATTTGCCTATTGTAGGGATGGGACAGAGTGTCATGTCCTCTGTAGTACACTGCAATCATACCCTGGTTACTATTTGTGGGCAATATATAAGGAACTACCAACATAGTGGTTGTTGCCTAGTCAAGTGTGTTTGTGTATGAGACATGGGTGGAGAGTGTTCTCTGGGTAATATAAGGGTTGCCTATATTGTTCCTCAATCCATGATGTCACATGTAGGGTTATGGATTGTCTACACCAGCCTCTCTGCTGTTTGACATCTATTGTCCTTGTAAGGTGGACATTGTGACATATAATAGGCCCACCATATAAGAAATTTGCAAAACCCACTTCACAATGAGTTCTGTTATTACACACTCACAGCTACCTCCATACAGGCTACTAATGACAAACACACACACAGAGTCTGGAAGTTGCCATGTTTGGGATTAAAACTCCTACCTAACTAGTACATCATACTATAGCATTACACAGTTACAGCACATGCCATGGAGCTTACTGGGCTAGTTATTCCCCAAAGGTATATTTCAAGGTGAATGACATCATCAGGCTTGCCAAAGTAGGACAATGGAAGTTGTAGTGACTGTGAATGGCCTCAAAAGCATTGATCCTTACACAGACAAACAAACACACATGCACACACAAAGCTTTAGAATTGCCATGTCTGGGATTAGAACACCTATCTAACTAGTACATCACACTACAGCATTATGCAGTTATAGGAAGCACCACTGAGCTTACTGGGCTACTCTTTCCTCAAAGGTGTATTTCAAGATGAATGACATCAGCAAGCTTGCCAAAGTAGAGCAATGGAAGTTGAAGTGACTGTGAATGGCCTCAAAAGTATTGATCTCTACACAGACAAACAAACACACACAAAGTTTTACAGTTGCCATGTCTGGGATTAGAACTCCTACCTAACTAGTACATCACACTACAGCATTATGCAGTTATAGCACATACCACGGAGCTTACTGGGCTATTCATTCCCCAAAGGTGTATTTCAAGGTGAATGACAATAGCAGGCTTGCCAAAGTAGGGCAATGGAAGTTGTAATGACTGCGAATGGCCTCAAAAGCTTTAATCCCTACACAGAAAAACAAACACACACACAAAGTTTTACAGTTGCTATGTCTGGGATTATAACTTCTACCCAACTAGTGCATCATACTATAATATTACTCAGTTATAGCACGTGCCATGGAGCTTACTGGGCTATTCTTTCCCCAAAGGTGTATTTCAAAGTGAATGACATTGCAGGCTTGCCAAGGTAGGACAATGGAAAGTATAGTTCATAGGTTCATTCATAGGTTCATAGGTTGGTACTAAGCTATCAGCCCTAGGTCCTATACATGCCTAGCCATGACAATTCCCTGGCTATGTCTTCCCACAATATTTACTTCCCTGGACCCCTGTCTGGCAGGGTGACTGACATGATCCCTGGGGTGAATTGTCTATCTCCCATCTAATCGTCAAGGCTCCTTTTGAAGAGGGCCAAAGAGGCACTCTGCTTGACATGTATGGGCAGTCTATTCCAGAGTCTGGGGTGTCTCTGGGTCAGGAACACATCCCACCATCATGTTTTGTTCATTGTGATGGCAAGGTTTAGAACCCTGGAGCATGTGGTTCTGAGGGATTGGGATTTCTTTAAGTGTAGCATGTCCAAAAGCTCTGGGTTTGACATGGATGTTAAGCAGAGATCACCTCTGAGTACACGATATGTGACAGAGTATAGCTGGGTGATTTTCAGATGGTCGGCATAGGGCATCTGCTTTAGGCCTGAATTCTTTTAGTGAGGTATGTCTGCAGCCTTTCTAGTTGTTGCAGATGTCTTGTGAGGTACATACCAAACAGGGTGTTGTGGCCTTTACTGGGTCTTCTGAGAGATGACTACAGTGGACAATGGCTTCCTTTTTCTGGATGAAAAGCCCTTAGTGATGAGGTGTGATACATAGGTGGATTCTCTGACTGTTGTGGCAATGTGGTTATCAAAGGTGAAACCACTGTCCACCTCTGTCCCTAAGTCTCTTATCACACTTTAGGTGTTTAGTGTACTGCCACCTATGTGGCACTTCATGGGTAAATGTCACTTCCCAAAGGGGATAACTATACATTTCATGGCATTGAGCTTGAGGCCATGGCTCAGGCACCAAGGATATCTTTTTGTAAAGCCCTTCTGTAGAATATCCACATCATGTGGGGATTCAATATTGGCTCCCAGTTTGCAGTCATCTGTGACCTTTGTTAGCCAGAGTCCCTTAGTGTTGGCCAGTACATCAGAGCAGTAGATGCCAAACAAGAGCTGTCCCAGGACTGAACCCTGAGGTACTCCAAATGTCACTTGTCTGGGGCTGGATTTGGAGTCAGCTACTTTTACAGTCTGGGTTCTGTCAGTACGGCAGTTGCAACCCATTGGGTGATGTAGGGATTAATGGTCAGCTTAGTACATTTATCTATGATTCCAGAGTGGGGGATGGTGTAGAAGGCCTTGGTGAGGTTCAGATAGGCTGTGTGAACCGCCTTACCCTCATCCACAGCTCTGGAGACTGATTCAAAGATGTTAATCAGGTTCAGGAGACATGATAGGTCCTTCACAAACCCAACCTGGGTGGGGTCCAGTGTTTGCAGGTTGCCAGTGTCTTTGTTTATAAGTTCCATGATAATACATTTCATGGCCTTGCAGATCAGGCACGTCATACTGCTGGGGTGGTAGTTCTCAGGATCAAAGGTGGATCCCCACTTGTGGACTGGGATAAATGTAGCTGTGCACCACTCAGTGGGCACTAAGCCTAAGGTGTGGCTATGATTAGACATGGCACGTAGGTGAGATGCCAGTTCATTTTGTAGTTCATGTAGTACACAGCTTGGGATGTTGTCTGGTCCCATGGATGCTGTTTTCTTAGCTCTGGACAGTGTGTTTTTTACCTGTGTGGCCATTATTACCAGAATCTGGCAATCTTTCAGTATTGAGATTGGCCCTTTAGGGGGTGGGAGGAGGGTGCATTTGGCACTGAATCAATCTGCCAGGATTTTGGCAATATTCTTGAGATCAGTGTATTTAATTCCATCCTGTTGTAGCTCAGAGCAGATATGAGCATTGCCATTTAGATTCCTGACATAGCTATGGGATGGCTTGCAGTTGTCTTTGGCATCTTTGGCTATATTATGTTTGTAACTAACTTTGGAGGATTATATGAGGGATTTCAGCTTCTTACTGAGGCTAATAAGGGAGTATTTTGCATGCTGGAAATTCCCTCTTTTCTGCAATAGTTTCTTCCTTTTGTTGTACAGTTTGTTTATGGCAGGGGACCACCACAATGGCTTCCTTTTCTTGGTGGGGAGTGTCTTGGTTCTATTTGGAATGGCATGATTCATGCACTAGTGGATTTGCTCATACAGTGCCTTAGTGTAGGACTCAGCAGTCATCCTTTCAGTTCCCATCTGCATGGGTGTCATGACGTTAGTCACATCTGACATGTGTAGCATGAAGTTGGCTTTGGAGATGTGTGTTATGGATGTTTCCTTACTGGGGTGAGGGGGAGGGATGTGGATGTTATGGGTGATTAGCTTATGGGCAGACCTGACCACCAATGAGGTGACCATAAGTGTGGAGTATTGATTTCCCATTTTCGTAATGACCAGGTGTAGGATACTGGAGCCCCTTGTGGGACTATGGGTTACTTGAACCAGGGCATTGGGAATTATGACTTCCATGTACCATTGGGCACATATGGTACACAAGTATTTTCCCCAGTTAATGGCAGGATAGTTGCAGTCAGCCAGTATTAGGGTGTTTGGTTGTATCATAATATTTTCCAGTATGTTTAGGAAGGTGTAGTGGGAACCTTGGGGCATGGTGGGGGATCTCTAGCAAGCTATACAATTTGCATTGCAGTCTTACCTAGTGTTAGTTGCACCAGGAGTATTTCAGATGCATTGTGTTGGGCAAGTAGCCTTGTGGTGTGAATATCCTTGGTGAATATAGACATTCCTTCACCTTTAGAGTTTTGGTCCTGGTTTTGTGGCCGACAGGTGTGGTAAGATCTGTACCTGGTATTGCAGGGGTGCTCTCTGGAGCCTTGGATCAGGTCACTGTTACTTCACAGATATCGATGTTCTCCATTTTTCGGAGTGCCTAGTAACTGTGAATGGCCACAAAAGCATTGATCCCTACACACACAGAGTTTCACAGTTGCCATGTCTGAGATTAGAACTCTTACCTAACTAGTACATCATACTACAGCATTACGCAGTTATAGCACATATCACAGAGCTTACTGGGCTACTCCTTAGCCAAAGGTGTATTTCAAAGTGCATGACATCACCAGCCCTGCCAAAGTAAGGCAATTGAAATTGCAATGAGTGTGAATGGCCTCAAAAGCATTGATCCCTACACAGACAAGCACACATAGTTTTACAGTTGCCATGTTTGGGAATAGAACTCCTACCTAAGTAGTACACCACACTACAGCATTGCACAGTTATAGGATGCACCATGGAGCTTATTGAGTGAATCTTTCCTCAAAGGTGCATTTCAAATTAAATGATATCAGCAGCCCTGCCAAAGTAGGGCAATGGAAATTATAGTGAGTGTGAATGGCCTCAAAAGTATGGATCCCTACAAAACAAACACAAAGTTTTACAGTTGCCATGTCTGGGAATAGAACTCCTACCTAACTAGTACATCACATTACATCATTACGCTGTTATAGGACATGCCATGGAGCTTTTTGGGCTACTTCTTCCCCAAAGGTGTATTTCAAGGTGAATGACATCAGCAGGCTTGCCAAAGTAGGGCAGTGGGGAGTGTAGTGACTGTGAATGTCCACAAAAGCATTGATCCCTACACACACACACACACACACACACACACACACACACACACACACACACACACACACACTATATCTGGGATTAGAACTCTTATCTAACTAATACATCACACTATAGCATTACGCAGTTTCAGCACTTGACACAAAGCTTATAAGGCTACTACTTCACCAAAGGTGTATTTCAAGGTGAATGACATCAGCAGGCTTGCCAAAGTAGGGCAATGGGGAGTGCAGTGTGTGTGTGTGTGTGTGTGCATTGGCCATAAACCATTCATCTGAAAGCAGACACACAACACTCAGGCATACACAGGTTTATATTTCATAAGTATGTGTATACAACTGCTAGATGAATAATGACTTGTACAGTCATGTTACACAGTTATCACAAGCACCACAGACACTATCATGCTGAGGGATACCAGTGGCAAATGCCTACAGTGATTGACATTTGCACATCATGTGGTTTTAGCCAATTGGATGTGTGCTGGGTGGGACAGGCCTCATGATAGGAGGCTGTTTGTCAATGTCTGTCATTCTCTTCCACACATCTATGTATGTATAAGTTTGGCATATTATAGTGTGTTGTCCTTGGATATAGCTGTGTATTCTTATCCAATGTGTGTGCAAAGCATGACTGGTGTGCAGTGTGGGGTGTGTGCACAAACATCTGTGACTATCAGATATGTATAGTCCACTATTGTTGCCAGACATGGGCTTCATTTCTGTTAAGTGTGGGAGTGGGAGCATGCCCAGTATGACCTTTCATTATTTTGTTGTCAGACACGGGCTTCGTTTTTCTAAGTGTGGGAGCTTGCCCACTATGACCTTCTGTATTGAATGTGCGAATCCATTCCAGGTAGGTTATACTCCAGTGCAGGCTTTTGTGTTCTACACCTACAGCTAGCAACATGTTTATGTGGGATATCTGTAGATCGGTTGACAATATGGGGTCAAAATGGGCAAAGGATAGTGGATTACTTTATATAATTGCGTCTGTGCTGCTTCTGCTACATGCTTTTGGTGTTAGCAGAGTTATTCAGACATATGTACTGTTTTACACTATTATATTTTATGTCATCAGCTACTGTCAGGAATACATAATTGCTTACAGTAATTTCCTGGGGAACACAGGGTGAATTAAGCTGTGTCCAGTATTGTGGTCTGCAGCCTACATATTCTTGCACAATTATGCCATTCTGGAGAGGAAGCTCCAGACACTTGCTGATGGGTCTGTGTAAATGGTTCAGCACCTCAGTACAGTGGTGGCTGAGGAACCCATGCTTGTACATCCATCAGTGTGACAGTATGGCCATATCCTGCTGTGGCCATACCTCACAGCTGTACAGATTCACACAGGTTACCCAGATGCAGGGGTCATATTTCTGGTCATTACCATTTCACATTGTGGTTTACAAGCAGGTTTGTAGCCACCCATTCCTGTGTTTGCAGGCAGGGATAGTATGTGCACACTGCTGAGTTTCAGACTTAACACACTCCATTGTGTCCATGCTCCTACCCTCCTCCCGTTATTCTAGCCTCTTTCAAACATTATGCAAATATTATCTGATAAGCTCCCTATAGTTATCACTTCATCCGAGCAGTATTTTGGTGTTGGTACATAGTTCATGCAGTAGGACATGGTGGACATGTTACTGGGATTTGTTCACATGACCTTCCATTTGGGTTCTGGGGACTGTGTTATGTTGTTATTTGGAAGTTCATGACATGACATCCATTGGCAGTACAGGTGAGACACAGGCCTTTGGCAGAGGACTGTAGGGCATTTGGTAGTGATGCAGGCCATCTGTAGCAGACCGTTGCATTGTGTCACTCCTAAAGTCCCAGACTGCAAGCCACTATATTCCCCTGGGGTGACAGGGTAGGTGTGCAAGGTGTTAATGTTAATAGTTTCTGTCATTATTGATCCAGTGGTGTGGATGCTGTCAGGGTGCTGCTTACAGCTAGGGACACACCTGCATGGGACACCTCTTCAGCATACTGCATTCTGTGGCTATTTCAATACAGAGGTGGGGGTCATATTGTACTCATTCCCAACAGCAGTGATAAGACCTGTGAGCTACCTGTGGGTGATGGTGGGGTGAGCTGGGTGCATGTGTGCTATGGACACTACTTGCAGCTGACTCACAGATATACATGGGACATTCCAGTTATGCTGGCTTCTGCAGGGACATCAGCAGTTTCTCAATATTTCATACCTGTGACCTTTGTGGTTTGACAGTGTTTGGCCAGATGACATCAGTATTCCATACTACAAACCCAACTAATGTGCTGCTAACCTGTATGTACAATTCCAAAGGTGTGTCCATTTGACAGTAACATTTTATACACTGTCTGTCTAGGGTACTTCCACCTGTGTACTGTTTGTATGTCTGGGCCCACATTCATGCCATGTCCATCTTTCATATGGTGACAGATATTACATCCACACAATTACTATGGCTTACTGCTGGAATGTGTCTTGCTGGGATGCATTGTGTTTGGCACTGCAGTTGTGAGAACCTGGCATGTCATTGACAGTACTGGCCAATGGCCACCAGGACAAACCTCACTATGCCTACATGCTGACTACTCTCACACAATATACAACACACACCAACCTAACACACACAGCCCTGCATATTGTACATGTGCTACAATCTATCCTGCTACTTTGGCCAGCTCAGGTAATCTGTGCTCCACTGTTATTATACCTACTCATACATGTTACTACATTTCTACATAGGATTGTGTGTGGGGGGCGGGTAGACCTGACAACTGTACACATTTGCTATGACTGTACTGGTATTTCAGTTACTCCATTTCATTCTGTATTCTGACCTATCATGCAGACTAGAGGCATATCAGTGTACTACAGTTCTTAGGTTTTATTGACCTACATTTCAGTTTCAGACTTCTTACCCTTCAGAACTAACATCCCACTACCTGACCTGTTGCAGTCTGTCTGTGTAGGTCTGGAGGGGGGCTGTTATCCATAGCAATCAATCAGAGGCCTTAGCACAGCCTTTCTTTGTGTTTGTCTACGCCTGTCCTGCTGGCTGAGACTGTTGTTGGGTATTTGAGCCTCCCTGACCGGCATGTGTGTGTCCTATGGACACACATTTGGCCCACCACATTTCCTGCAGTGGGTTTTGTCACCTTGTCTAGTACTAGCTACTGTGGTGACACCAGTATTTGTTACAGATTTCATGCTACCACTATAGGTGTCTACTATCTGCTGGCAACTCATTCAGCCACCCAGTTCCCTTGCATGCTCACATCCATACCATAGATACAAGTAACACAACTTACTACTTCATTCAGCAATTGATAGGGAGAGTGACTTAGCTTGTGGCTGTGCCAGTATTGAGGATGGTGCTGGAGGGCTGACTATGTCAGAGACACATAGTACACTCCCTATGCATTGTTAAGCACAGGTAATGTCATGTTTGGCATCCCTTTTACTGTATGTGTGAGTAAGAGAGAGGTGTCATTCCCTGGGTTACTACTGTGTCAGTGTATGTGCCATGCATTGCCTCTTTGACAAGGCCTGGACATACTGGGGCATGCCTCCTTCTGCCCATTGGGGCAGGCTCAGGTTGTTCCTCCTCTGAGTCACTTTGTGCCTGTTCAGGCCTTGGCAAGGGTGGCGGGGGTGGAGGTGGGGGGTTGTCTGGCCCTGCCCACTGCTGTTCCTGCTGCAGCTGTTTCTGCAAGATCATATTGTGTTGCATGGCACATATGATGACAATTTGGGTACATGTAGCTGGTAAGTACTGCAAGGCTCTACCGGATATGTCCAGGCACCAGAACCGCGACTTGAGCATCCCAAACACATCCTCTATTATGATTCTGGTCTGTGCGTGTGCCTCATTATGGAGTTCTTGTTCAGGTGTGTGTGCATTTCGGATTGGTGTCATCAGCAACGGCTCCAGTGTGTAAACAGCATCCCCCACTAGGTGGCCATAATGGATGTCCCCATTAGCAAATCTCTGGTACAGCTGCATCATATGCAAGATGTGGGAGTCGTGATAGCTTCCAGGGCAGCCAGCACACACATTCATTATAATACCCTGGGCATCGCACACAACCTGGCAGTTGATGGAGGGGAAGCCCTTGCGGTTAATGTAGACCCTACCCTGCATGCCGGGTGGTGCTTTGATTTGTATGTGCGTGCAGTCTATAGCTCCCACTACCTCAGAGTATTCTGCTTTTTGGTGGAAGAGATGCATATTGCTGGTCAGTGCCTCACGGGTGTTGTGGAAATATACGTGCTCACTGGCATGTGTTGACATGGCATCCAGGAACTGGTGGAGTAGCCTGGATGCTGATGCCTGTGAGATCCCCATGATATCCCCAGCTGGCTTTTGGAAGGTACCTGTGGCTAGTATTCTTAGGCCTACACATACCTTGGTATCCATGTTGGTTCTGTGTGTGTGGCGTTGCTGGCACAACTCAACAATTTTCTGTAGGAGGTCCCTGTCCACCCTATAGCACTCCACTATCTCCAGCTCATGTAGCCCCTGGTAGGTTACCCTGGGACTGTACACTCTTCTCCTTCCCCTCACTGTGGGTAAGTTATCAGCATTCTCATCCTCACCACACTCAGCCTCTTCACATGTTGATTTATGATAGCTAATGCAGCTCTTATCATTTTGTTGCTTTTATTAGGTAAATTTCCCCATTTGTGTACACCGGAGGTGTAGAGTTTGTGGGAAAAAACAGAGGGAAAGATGTTTGCATAGTTTATAGTAGTGTACTGGGCTGGGCTGCTGCCTGTGTAATTGGCTGGTTTTGATACATTTCACCTTCCAGCTATGCTAGTTCTCCTTGATTATCTTCCTACTGCTGTTTTCTCTTCACATTGCCTTCCTCTTTAAGCCCCAAGGCGCATGGCTCAAACACAGTATTCAGATGTGCATGGAGCTGCTATTACCTGGTTTACTTTTTTTTTCATTTAAAATACGTTGCGCGACACACACACCCATTTAGGCAATGTAAAGAGTGCTTGATAGCTTCAGACACACACTCTTGTTTAGCTCTGCTAAGCTAAGAGCAAACCCGAGCCACAGGGCTCCAATAAGCATACAGTATGCCTGACACACCCCTCTGTGATGTCAGCTAGCTCTTAAGCTTGCACCATGGTCTTCCTGCACCTACACAGTTGGGTGCAGGCTAGCCATGAGGGGAAATCTGGGATTCAGTATCATTCCCCTTATTTGCACATGATTGCCTGCTAATGCCTAGTTACAAGTCCCACACTGAGTCTTCCCCCTTAGCAATCATTATTCACTGGCCTTGTTGTCTTCTGCCTGGTATTGCCTTTAATGGCAAAATTGTGATTTTGCAGAAAAAGCTTTTTTCAGGGTTTTTCTGTTATTTTCTGGCTGATCCTGTTTGTGTGCCACTGCCCTGCGCTTAAACGGCTGAAATCGGCCAAAAAAAAAAGTTTTTTTTTTTTTTTTGCCAGTGGCCATATATTTGGCTATTGGCACGCTTTACATGTTATATACACCATTTATTTGGAGCTGTCATGGCTCCATTTTGTAGTTTGCAGAAATGTACTTGGTTAATAATTGAGTACATTTCTGCAGGTTACACTAGTCCTGCATGGATGGCTGCCAGATTCTGGGATCGCAAATTCACCTCATTTGTATGGTTTTCACCTGCAAAATGGGTAATTTGCATACAGGAGCCGTGTCCATGCTGGAAGTAGGGCAGGTGCTCTTGTGCACGTCCCGGGAGCTGTTCCTGGATGTCTCGGCAGCCATATTGCCTGCAGCAGCTCCTGCACTATTCCTGCACACCGTGCAGAGCTTGCTGAATCCTGGAGAATTTCTGCTATGTTTCTGCAGGGTACAAGCCCCCCCTGCACCCCCCATGAGGTGGCTTTGCCCCCCATAAATTAAATAAACCAACTCCAAGATCGCACTACAGTGGAAAAAAAAATAATTTCCTAACCTCACTGTATCACAATCACCATACACTGAAGTTAGGAAATTTTCTTTTTTCCACTGTAGTGTGATCTTGGAGTTGGTATATTTAATTTACAAGGGGGTGCAGGGGGGCTTGCCTCCATGTAGAAAAGTAGTAGAAAGTCTGTTTGTTAATTAGGTGTTGTTGTAGGTTGAGGGGATCTTATTTATTTCTGCAATGTAGTTTTCAGTGTTATGAAGCACACTTTCAATATTCTGAGTTTTCACTGTTTTGGGTTTTCAGTGCTTTAAATTTTCGATGTTATGGTCTCAATGTTATGAAATTCAACGTTATGAAATTTCAGTGTTATGAAGTAGACTCATATATACATACATATATATATATATATGTGTGTGTGTGTGTGTGTGTGTGTGTGTGTGTGTGTGTGTGTGTGTGTGTGTGTGTGTGCATGTGTGTGTGTGTATGTATGTATATATATATATATATATATATATATATATATATATATATATATATATATATATATATACACACATATATATGCATACACATATATATTTATATATATATATATATATATATATATATATATATATATGTATGTATGTACACAATCGCACACACACACCACAAAAAATCATTGCAAATGAGCTCTTCAGTTTACAGATTTTGCAGATTTCTTTTCTGCTTTCTTGCTTTTCCATTTTATAGTAAGAAGTTTGCAGCCTATGGCTCCTGGGGTAAATTTAAAGGATAACTAAAGACTGTGACAGACTGAGAAATCTTTTCACTCATGCACACACTCAAAAATAAACAATACAATAAAGGAAGTGAAAACAAATTGTGACCTAACACATCCCTTCAAAAATCCTTTAATAAAAAAATCAGTGCTGTTGTCCAATAGATAAATAGATTTCTTCATTTAAGGGATCACATTCATTTATCTAATTAAAGAATGAAATTAGCTAGACCTTTGTACTATGTAACGTGTATTTGAAGATAGTTCCATAGAATGTGTAGGTGCCTTGTGATCCCTGAATTGGGACTTGATGATGTTTTGTTATAGAGTTTGGTCTTTTTTATGAGTTTCAATCAAGGAATTTTTCTTTTCATGGAAAAAAAAATGCAGAGAGCAGAGCTTGACATAGCTCAGAAGCATAGGCTTAGATCACCTTGAAGGAATCTGCATGTCACAAAAAGCAAAGAATAGATTTCTAGTCTAATGATGTATGAATAATTATACATTGAATGATTTTGATTATAAAATGCTGGAGTCTTTAAACAGGGATAGCTGCTCTCTATATGACAGATGGAGCATTTTATGATGAATCAAGGGAGGGCAGAGTAAAGCGGAATTAGGATGTTATGATAATATCATATATGTGCTGCTTTAAAGACAGTTTATTTTCCATACAAGCTGTTAAATATGAGATTCCAAAGTCATGCTTAAGGTGAATTTCATTTTTCAAAGTTGACTGTGATACATTTCTTTTAGTTTAGCATAAAATGGTGATTACGGTATATTTTTAGTGTGGTTGAGGCCTTCTTGTAGTATTACTCAATCTATGCAGGAGATTAGGATGATTCTTAACTTGCATCTGTCTGAAAATTTAGTGAGCCAATGGTTATTGCCAGTTATCTTTTATACATAGAATTGATTTTGAATATGATATGACTTAGGCTAGGACATTGTGCAAAAGATGAAATGTAAAGAGTCTATTGATTAGATCAATAATTTGCTCCATAATTTTTCAGATATGGTTACTGAAACTCATGGAATATTCACCTGGATCATGAAATGAACTGCTCTCATTGAGATGGATGACTATGGCATTTTTTTTCCATTCTTCAGGTACGTCTGCAGAAAAAGTTTGTCAGAGAATGTTTATGGGATGATTTGGCTATGTAATGCTTCAAGTTTTACAGTAAGAAATCAGATATGTTGCCTGGCCATATGAAGTGCACGAACGGGTCTACTTCACTTCGACAAAAACTCATTTGGTAGAATTTCATTTCACCAAGACCAAATCGCCAAAAGTTGAAATCACTGATAACTCATTTGACAAAAACTCATTTCAACAAAAGCTTATAATGCTGCATTTTAAAAATACTACATTTTATACCATACACGTGAACACTTACAACACCAATGACTAACTCTTTTCAGAACTTAAAAAACACTTACTTACCCTCTTAACAGAAACCAGAGAATATAAAACCAAACTAGGTAGGGGGCTATGCTACCCATGCCCCCCACACTCCCCTACTATATATACTAACTCTAGGATCACACTACAGTGGGGAAAAGGACATTTACCTTTTAAATGCCTTACAGTACTCTACACAAATAAAATGTAGTATGTTGAAATGCAGCATTGTAAGCTTTTGGTGAAATGAGTTTTGGTCAAATGAATTTATAGTGATTTGAATTTTCGGCGATTTGGTCTCGATGAAATGAAATTTTACCAAATGAGTTTTCGGCGAAGTGAAGTAGACCCGTACATGCATATGAATGTATGTATGTATGTATGTATGTATTTATTGATTGATTGAGTGATTGTAGTAGTATAGAAATCTGTCAATACTGATGATGGGAGTTGATTTGAGCTGATATGGGAGCCTGCAAGAGTAGTAGGTATACTGAAATAAGAGCAGATTATAGTGTACAATATGTAGTGATGTCACAGCATAGCAATATAATACTGAAGATTTGGTGGTCATAGCTAAAAAGGCTTTATGAGTGTCCTTAGTGTTGGTGTATATCTTGTCATGGCAGGCAACCTTGGTGATTCTCATTGTATCCTTGATTTTTTTATTCAAGTCTCATGAAAACCATCTACATCTGTTTCAAACTCAGTACTGATGTCTAAGGTCATGGTGCTACTGTGTGTGTGTGTGTGTGTGTGTGTGTGTGTGTGTGTGTGTGTGTGTGTGTGTGTGTGTGTGTGTGTGTGTGTGTGTGTGTGTGTATATAATATAAATATATGGGTTACATTCATAATGTTGAACAGATGAAATGCAATGATTTTATGTCGACCAAAAAATGCTGAAATTCAAAATACCAATGAAATCGTAGTACAATGGTACTGGTATTTTACTTTTTCCTCACTGTAATGTAATTTTGGATTTGGTATATAATATTAGCAGGTGCTTTGGGTGGAGGGAGGCTTTCCCACAGACATTGTAAGTGTGCCAAATATTTTGGTAGTTTGAGTTTCGACCTTTGTGTTTGATGTAACACTCTTCTACTTTTCAGCCATTTCACATTACGAATGTGTTATATTTATCATTTTTTTTATTTTTATTTATTTTTATTTATTTTTTTATTTTACATTTGTTAACCGGGAGAGTCCGACTGGATACATGTCCATTTTCAGCGGAGGCCTGGGGAGAAAAGCTCCAAGTACATAACAGACATATGAACATTGTTAATGCAAAAAAAGGAAGATAGTTGAGTTCTAAATACAATATAAAGATACATCACATCTTGGGAAAAAAAAACAACAGCAGCATATAAAAAAAAACATAGGTCAGTTACAAAGGCAGGCGCCTTGTTAAAAGCGTTAAGGATAGTGAGGTAAGAGAAGGGTAAATGATAGTGGATAATCAGGTTTGGAACAGGGACATTGCCAGAGAGTATTGAGATGGGGTTTAAGCTTTTTTGAATTATAGGAGTGAGGGTTCTGAGGTGAGCATGGTCGGTAGGGAGTTCCACATTTTACCTACAAAGTTTGAGAATAGAGAATCCCCAGCAGAATTATTGGCTTTGGTAGTTTGAGCTAAGATCTTATTGGAGGAGCGTAAAGATTGCAGGTTAATATAGGGTGAATGATGTTTTTCAGAGCTGGTGTTTTCTCTGGGTGATACAGTATCTGGTGAGCCGTTTTGAGTTGGTTGAAATGGAGATGGCTGGAAAACTCTAACCACCCTAGTTGCTTCAAGTTAGTGCAGTGGTGCATTCTAAAGGTGGAATTTGTGGCAAATCTAGCTATGTGATTGTAACAAGAAGCAAGTTTGTTAAGGGTTGTCTTGTTTAGGTTTGTAAAGAGGGGGGAGGCATAGAAAAGAATTGATGGTAGGTGTGTGCTGGCAATTGTAATTTTAGCGTGAGGAGTGAGAAAGTGTTTTACTTTATAGAGAGACAAGCTTTTTATTGACGGTTTTGATGGTAAGATTGAAATGGGTGTCAAATTTAAGGGAATTATCAATGGTAACACCTAATAGCTTTGTGTGAGCTTCTGGTGATATAGTGATTCCATTGGAGGATGTAATAGAGAAGGTGGGGAAGAGTCTTGTTAGTGGGTGAGAAAGTAAGTAGTTTTGTTTTGTTGGGGTTGAGAACTAGTTGTCGACTTGAGAACCATTTTTCTATTAGGTTGAAGGTGTCTTGGGTTGAAGCAGTGAGGTCTGCCAGGTTGGAGGCAGTGCTGATGATAGTCGAATCATCTGCATATTGAATGCATGTGGCATGGGGGGTGATTGTGGGCAGGTCATTAACAAAGATGGTGAAGAGAAGAGGGCCAAGAATAGATCCTTGGGGAACTCCAAGTGTAACAGGTAGGCATGTAGATAATTTGTCCTGCCATAGAACAGCCTGTTGCCTATTGGACAGGCAGGATTGGAACCATTTCAGCGTGGAATTGCTGAGTGATAGTTTTTTTTAATGTATGGAGGAGTTGAATGTGGTTCACCATATTAAAGGCCTTGGAGAGGTCTAAGAAAAGAGCAGATGATAGTTTATTATTGTTTCTGAAGTTATTGATGGTATTAGAAAAGGATAGTAGGGCTGATGTGGTACTGTGATTTGGCCTGAAGCCATGTTGGGAGTTAGCTAGAATTTTATTTTTGGTGAGGTGTTCCATCAGTTGTTTGTGGACACACTTTTCCATAATTTTGGCCAGGGGTGAGAGTATAGCTATGTCTGTAGTTGGTTAGCTCTAGTGAGCTACCACCTTTATGGAGAGGAATAATGTGGGACATTTTCCATATGGAGGGGATGAAGGCTTCTGACAAGGTACGGTTTATGATTATGGAGACGGGATAGGAAATGGCCTCAGCTGCTTTTTGCAGAAACTCAGCTGGGAGAAGGTCAGCTGCTAGCTTAGTGGGTTTTAGTTTTTTAAGAAGAGATGTTATAAAGGATATGGGTACTGGATCGAAGGTCTGGTCATGGTCATGGACAGTGATTAAGTCAACATATGTTTAATCAACAGAATTTGGCCAAACTAACAGAGGTTAACAGGTGTGTGAGTTTGCTACATTACTGGGCCTGGGGAATGTGTCCTTTCCTTGACATTGTGTGATCTCAAAATAAGAAAATAAAAATAGCAAAGGCTGGGGAGTCATGCAGGGGTGATTGCCTTCCTGCAAAAGCAATTATTTGGCTTGAGATTATCTCTTTGCACATGCATAGTGATGTGTCAGTATATGTTTGGGATCTTTTGTTGTTGCCATTAGTGACATTAACTTTGGGCTGTTTTTTTTTTTTTTTGATGAAAACACATACACACACACACACACACACACACACACAAACACACACACACACATACACACACACACACACATATATATACATATATATATATATATATATATATATATATATATATATATATATAAATCTATAATGGATTTTTCAGTGCAGCCCATCAACCAGCAGTTTTTGAAAAGCAGTAGAAAACTGTAAAACCCAAAGAACAAATACAGACAAAGGAAAACATAGAAACTCCGCTCAGACTGTGATGGTCATTTAGAGACTGAGCTTCACACTGTACATCTATGAACCACAGGTCTTACCAGTGATGCCCAAAAGAATGAAACTATATGCCCATGTTAGAGAATAATTACCATATAATTTCTTCACATTTTATTATAGCCCCAATATCACAGCTATTCCTGAAGCTTATATTTGATGTTACTGATAGAATAAAACAAGTTCTTAGTGTTTAATTTGCTATAATATCTTTTTATATTGTTAACAGACTTATTGTAAAGACAGCAGAAAATATAGACTCATTTTCACAACATTTATGTTTATCAAAGCATATTGCTGACTTACTATCCTATCCCTGATGTACCTCCTAACTAGACCCTTAGTTATCAAAACAAAAGTCTGGAAGTAAAGAACTCATATGTGATTAATATTAATTTGTGTTGCTCTGTGTCTCCAGGTGACCAACTCTTTTGATCAAATCTGCAATGGTATAGCATTTATTATGCAATAAAGGGTTGTTACTATTTAAGAAGAAAGTGTGCTTATTGGACAGCTCAGTCAACATGCCCACTGTCTATCGAACATATTTCAATAGAAAGATGTTCAGCTGCTAAAGTCTCCTTCAGAAAACAAGCTTTCTGTTGGAATATACTCTGCATCTAAAATAATCAGATAGAGTTTACCACTTAAGCAGACACGAACATTGTGCAAACTCACAGATAGTTGAAAGGTATACCTCACCATCACACACAATCACTTAAATTATATTTTATAAAACAACTGGCAAATCCAATTGTTAAAAAAAAAACACTTTGCATCCAACCAAATTAAACTGCTCCTTACAGCACAATAATAGAACCCTACTAAAAAAAAAAAAAAAAAAGACAAGTCTATCAGCGCATAAGTAATGATGATTCTGCAAAGAAGACACCTCCCCAGAGTTCAAAGCCCTCATCATCTGATCACACCACCATGTGTCAATCCTGCTTTACTCACACTAAAAAATATTTATTCTTGTTAGCCATAATAAAGTATGCATGATACCAAAGGCAGTCAGTGCATTCAAAGCACATTAATCAGGAAGCTGGGGGGGGGGGGGGGGGTCTGATGAATTAAAAAGAGTAATGAACAAAACTAAACATCATTTTGTGATATTTGACTTAGTAGCATATATATATATATATATATATATATATATATATATATTTATATATATATATATATATATATATATATATATATATATATATATGAATAAGATCTCATCTTAGATATCTGTAAGAGACACTGTACAGTTCAAATATTTTAGTTTTTCATAATAACTTAGATTTTCCCATTCATGGATGCCCTTGGTATATTTCTGCTGTACTCCTTCCAGTTTACTCATACTTGCCTTCTTATAGGGTTTCCATATTGTTATTCCATACTCGTTTGGGTCTAATGTAACTAACAAACAATGACTTCATTATTTTTAATTTCCTAGACTTTATAAATCTTTTTATACAATCTATATTCTATAAATATCATTAACCAATTGGTTAATATAATTAGAAAAATTCATAGCTGAATCTACCCATATACCCAAGTCATTAAATGAGTGTACAGTTTCATCACTGTGCACTGTATTAAATATTCACCTTTCAGTTTATGTCTCCCAAATCTCATATGCTTATTTTTTGATGTATTTATCAGCATATTATTCTCCTCTGCCCAAATGGTCAATTTAGTCAAGTTATTTTGCAAACATGCCTTATCTGTAACACTTGTAATCAGTTTACCCAGTTTCAGGTCATTTTCGTATAGACTGTAGAACACTTCAGATGAAAAAGTTAGGTCAGAAAGATACAATCTAAACAAGTAAGGGCCTAGGACAGAGCCCTATATGACACCCTGACTATAACCAAGGAATTTGCCTGTCCAGTTGCTGTACACTACTTGCCATGTCCTATTTGTAAGCCATGCGGCTATCCATCTTATCAAGAGTACATCAGTACCTAGTTGTACTGATTTATTGATCAGTGTTTTGTGTATGGACCTGTGAAATGCTGAAGTTAAGTCTATTTATTTTTATTTTACATTTGTTTACAGGGATAGTCCGACTGGACACTGGTCCATTTACAGCGGAGGCCCAGGGAGAAAAGCTACACAATTAGATTAACATCAACATGGTAATACAAACAATCATATAGCAGTGATACCTGAGGTAAGTACAGACACAAAAAGTCTCAAAACAATCCAGTCTAAACAATAAACAATACATCAGCAGTAAGTGAGTAAATTTAGAAATATTTACAAATATTTACAAATATAGAGAGTCAGATACATCAACGCTTCAACACTGATTAGTGAGATAGGATAAAAGAATAAAAAAATCTTATGCTTAGACATGACATGTTATGCAATTTCAAGTTGACAGTAAGATACCTAACTGCAGCATATATACAGTAGAGATAGAAGGAAGGAAGGTGTAAAGTGTGCTGAGATTGTGATTCATGTGATGCATGGACATAACCATGTATTCATAAGATGTGATCTGAGAGCATTTTTGAAATGTGTGCTAGTGGGTGCAGAGGTCATAGGTTCATAGATTAGTACTAAGCTAACTGCCCTTGCGAGCCATTTTTTAAGCCTAGCCAATTATCCCTTGTGAGACTCAAGCCCTGCACCTTGTGTTTGCAAGGCAAACACCTTAACCATTAGGCCACCCTCCCAAACCAGGTCAGAGAAGGGGGGAGTTTATTCCAGGATCTATCTATGGCATGAGAAAAAAGAGCATTCCCTGAGTTGTTGTTAGCTTTAGAGATGCAGAGGATGGATTTCTCAGTAGAATGGAGAGGACGATTGGTTCTGTATGGAGAGAGTAACTGGCATAGTGCTGTTTTTTTTTCAGGATGTCTAACAGTATTAAAGGCAATGACTAGCTGGTGGTAATTGAGTAGCAGGGGAAGTTCTAACCATCCTAGTTCCCATAGAGATTGACAGTGATGGGTTCTGAAGGTGCAGTTGTTAGCAAACTTGGCAATTTTATTGTAGCATGATTCAAGTCTGGTGAGATCACATTTTATGACTTGGGTAAGAATTGGCGCAGCATACATTCGAGTGGAGAGTATAGGGGTTTGACCTAGAGTGATCTATGCCTGTTCTGAAAGGAATTGTTTATGCCTATATAGGGTTCCCATTTTTTTGTGGACCTTTTTTATGGTTTGTGAAATATGGACACCAAAGAGTAGGTTATTGTCAGTTTCTACATTGAGGAGTTTGGTATGGTCAGAGTGAGATATGATGGTACCATTTTTGGAAGAGATTGAAAAGGATAGGGGGGGGTAGGTATAGATTTGTTGGGGGTGAAAAGTAGAAATTTTGTTTTATTGGGGTTTAGGATTAGTTGGATATCAGTAATCCAACTTTCTACTGAAGTGAAGGATTCTTGTGTGAGTTGTTGTAGAGTGGAAAGCAATGGAGCAGAGCAGATAAGAGTTGAATCATCAGCATACTGTATATGGGAGGAATGCTGGGTGGAGCTGTGTAGATTGTTGGTAAATATGGAGAAGAGTAGTGGGCCTAAAATTGAGCCTTGTGGTATGCCTATCATAGTTGAGAGTAAAGGAGATTGTATGCCTTGCCATTGAACTGATTGTTGCCTATGTCACAATAGCTTTTAAACAGGCAATAGTGGAAGGGGAAAAGGATAGGGAGGCCAGGGTGTCTAGAAGTTTGGAGTGTGAGGCCATATCAAATGCTTTTGAGAGATTTAAAAATATTGCAGAAACAAAATTATTGTTATTTCTGTGAAGGTTGACCTGGTTGGTTAAAGAGAGTAGTGCAGTTGTGCTGTGATTTTGCCAGAACCCATGTGTGGAGGAGGGAAGATTGTGTGTGTTTAGGAATTTCATGACTTGAGAGTGAATACATTTCTCAAGCAGTTTAGATAAGGGAAATAGAAGGGCAATAGGATGGTAGCTTGAGAATTTAGAAGAATTGCCATCTCTATGAAGTGGTATAATATATGAAACTTTCCAGAGCTGGGAGATGTAGGCTTGCTGTATGGAGCGGTTGATGAGGATAGAAACTGGGTAAGACAGGGATTCAGAAGCACTTTTTTTGGAAGTTGGCTGGTAGACTGTCAGCTGCAAGGGTAGCTGGCTTTAGTTTTAGGAGGAGTTTTATAAAAGTGGAAGTGGGAACTGGTAAGAGAGCAAAGGAGGGGATATTGTCAGTGCATCTGGTGGGTATATGTGTATGGTTGTTATTGGATAGCTGGGAGGATAGAGTTAGGATGGAGTCTGTAAAATAGTGATTAAACTGGGATGCTATTTATTTGGTATTGTTGTCTGAGGAGGGGGCTGGAGTGGTAATTTTTCCTGGTTTTAGAAGGGAGTTGATAACATGCCAACATTTTTGGGGGACTTTTGAGTGTTTGTTTTGGACCCTGAGGAAATAGTCCTTTTTGTCTAGTTTTGTTTGTTTCTTGGCCTGATTTCTGAGTTGTTGGAAATTTTGTTTGGCTATGTTAGTGTTATCCCTTTTTCAGATTTTCCAAGCTTTATCTCTAGTCTTTAGTAAGGCTCTTGTGTCCCTACTCAGCCATGGTGCATAGTTTGCATTGACTCTGATTTTTCTAATGGGTGCAACTTTATTGAGGACATTTAAGAGAGTACTACTAAAGTATTCAATGGCTTGGTCTAAACCTTGGGTTAGTAGTGGTTTCCAGTTAGTTTGTTTTAGAGTAGAGTTTAGCTCCTGTATATTTAGTTTATGGTCATCTCTAACTTATCTAATGGTTATGGACTCTGGTATGCTGGTGTGTTTGCATAGGAGAAAAGTGGAGAGATGGTCACTGAGACCATCTGATAGACAACCTGCCTGGTAGTTTTGTTTGGGGCAACTGATTAGTGTCCAATCTAGAATGGATTGTTTATTGTTTTTTTAGAAACTCTAGTAGGTTTTTGAATGAGTTGTGAAAAAACAAACAGATTAATATGTTTAGTGGCGTTGTTAGAATTACAGACTATCCAGTCAGTGTTTAGATCACCTAGTAAGATAGTTTCTTGTTGCAGATTCTCTGAGGTCCACTGTAATATTTCCTCAATAGTAGGAGAGTTGTTTCCTGGGGGAATATAACAGCAAAGAATATATATATTTTTTGTTATTGTTTAAGTATAGAATTGTACCGAAGATTTCGGCATTTTGAAACTTGGGAAGTGGGATTTGTAGAGGTTTCATTTTGAGGTTATTTTTAAAGAAAATTGCAATTCCACCTCCCTTCTTGCTTACTCTATCTAATCTTAAGATATCATATCCTGGTAGGAGGCTTTCTTTGTTTTAGGTTTTTAGCCAGGTCTCAGTGATTGTTTGTATGTCAGGGGAGTAGTAGGTTATAAATGCATTTAGGTCAGGAAGCTTATTGGATATGCTCCTGGTGTTGATGTTGAGAATTATCAGGTAAGAGTTTTGTTTGATTGAGGGTGGGGTATTAAGTGGACTTGGGTTTGGGTGTTTGTCACCTAATATAAGTAGGCACTTTGTGATCAGTAATTTGTGTTTAATTGTATGTGCTATTTCTAAGTTGAATCTGAATGATATTTTAGTAGCATGGAATGTAGTTATGTGGAATGTATGTATGTGTAGTATAGAGCTGTCTCTAAATAGTGTGGGACTGATAGGAAAGTTTATGTGTGAGTTTGTCTTTATGGAAGTATGTGTAGTTTGGAATAAAGTGCTTTCCAGTGGAATGTTTTTCTGTATACAAGTGATGTTTGTTAGGTATGTAAGGGTTAGGAAGAGAAATCCTAAGGTGATTTGTGCTTTTGTGGGAGTAGTAGTTTGATGTAAGCATTGCTATGGTTTATAGGTTGAGGTAGATGTAAAAGCATGGCTAGTTGCTGCTTTGTGATTGCTTAAGGCAAGGAGCTAGATAGTAGGTGTGGATTGTTTAAAGGAGTAGAGGTTACTGACTGGTTTAAGGTGTGGTTAGGTGATGGGTTAGAATAAAAGTAGGAGTAGTAGGGGTGGGTGGGAATTGGGGGAAGGGTAGGGGAATGGAGTGAGCCATAGGCGAACGAATTGGGGAAAACCAGAATGTGAGAGTGCGGAACCAATCTGTATGCAGGGTGTGGGCAGAACAGTGATAATAAGAAATGAATGGGTGTAAATATATCACAAGTTACCTGCCAAATTCTCTTGTAACTTTAATTTGTTTCTGTTTTCTTTTGTTTGTCTTTTATCCTATAAGTATAGTTAATAAGACTATTAGATTATGAATTCAGTCAAAATGGCTGTAACATTATTCCAGAGTACAGTGGTATCAGTTGTTGCAAAAAAACAGAAAAAGAACAATTAACTTACAGCAAGCACACTTCACTAGAGGGGAGATGACTACAGAAGAGAAGTATTAGTGTGTTTGAAAGATGGTGCCATTGTTATCAGGCCCTTATATAATATCTGTCCTATGCATTCCTAGTGGGGGGAGGAGGGGAGGGACTAATTGCAGGAGGAGTCCTGTGGGAGTGATTGACAGGTCTCTCAGCCAGATTCTGGAGGATGGACAATTCAAACAAAGACAATCAATTGACTCAAACTGCAGGTAAGTGATATGGAGAGAATACCAAGAGAAGAGATGAACTACAGTTAAGTAAATGGCAGTACAGTTCAAGAGGGAACTAAAACTAGCACAAGTTAATTATTTCTGGTGATACTTAATTCTGGGGTAGTGCAGTTTAGTTTGGAAGTGGATAGCTATTACCATGCAAAAATAGTCTAATATTGACTGGTCACAGATGAAACTGGGGAAAAAGGCACAGTTGGATGTAAAAGCCATAGATAAAAAATAAAAAAAATGGCTTGTAACTCAGAGAGATGTACAGGATCCAGCAGTGTGTCATCATGTAATGTTTAAAATTGGGTCTTACAGGATTGGAGTTAGGAGAACTGGGCTAGCGAGACAGGCCTCTGCAAGTGTGCATGCTTTAAACAACAAAAAACTTTAGTATATAAAGGCAATAACACTTAAGTCTTTATGTTGAAAGTTAAGACAATCATTGCTTCTAATATGAAGAAAAGTCTTGATTGCAGTGAAACCTTTTTAATATTTTCCCTGGAATTGCACTTAAACTCAGCAATAGTACTATTCATGTTTGGGGGGGGGGGGGTGCACCTTCAGCCTAAAATGATTAAGCAGATTGCTTCTAATATGAAGAAAAGTCTTGGTTGTGGTGAAGCCTTTTTAATATGTTACCTGGAATTGCACTAAACTCAGCATAGTGCTATTCAAGTCTATATAAATTACATCACAGCACAATTTTTCATTCATAGCTGTTATTATATTGTTAAAGGACATCAAGTTACAGGTGGTAATAGATTTATTTTCCACATATGCAAGCTGATATATGGTTTCTAGTCCCAACCTATCCAGATCTGACAATAACTTATCCAATATTACCTTCTCCATTCATTTTCCACAACATGAAAGTAGACTAAAGGGTCTAAATGATTCTAGGTTTGTCCTACTCTCCTTGCCCTTAAAGAATCTCCCCATATTTATATGACCTAGTGAATAATAGCTATAATAGTAGTGTAAGTTCTTGCTGAAGTGTTCTCAGGTCATTGTTACTAATTCTGTCTCATCCCTGCACTTTGTTTGGATCCAGATTGTGCAATAATATACTAGATCTCATTGTCACAAACATGGGGACAAAATGCTCCACACCGGAAGTATATCCCTCATTGGTGAGATCTGATCATAAACTAATCTCACTGGAAATCCACATCCCGCCCCCACCCCAAGCAAAAAAGACCATAGTGAAGAACTTCTCTAAAGCAAACTTCACACTACTCAAGACTGGTGTGGTATCCTTCAAGGCCCCTGAGCCAGAGGAAACCACAACCCAAGCTGCGGAAGCCCTTACAAATGCCTTCTATGAACACCTCCAGGACTGCATGGATCAGGCAATCCCAAATAAAACCAAGACTCTTTCCACAAAGGGCAAACGTCCAGTCTGGTGGACCCCAGCCATTAACAAACTTTACAATAAGAGGAGAAAGCTATTACATGATAGAACAAAATCCATAAAAGGGAAGTCACCCTGATCATTATTAGTAAAAAATACGAGCACTCATAAAATCAACTAAGGCCAATTTTGAGAGAAAAATTGCCATGGATTCAAAGGACAATCATAAGGCCTTTTTCAGCTATGTTAGGAACCTGGGTGGAAACTCCCAGATATGCTCAGAATTAGTCCAAAATGATACAAAAATCACTGAACCCACAGACATTGCCAACATACTGGCAGACAGGTTCAGTGCAAACATCACCCCCCTCTCCCCAAAGGAGAGATAACTATCCCAGCCGAGTGTAGCCTCCCGGACATCTCAAATGCGCAGGTGAAAGCTGCTCTCTCTAAAGCTAAAAACACAGCATCAATGGGACCGGATGGTGTCCCCGGCTGTGTGCTACACGAGCTAAATGAGGAATTAAACCCGCACATAAGGCAGCTGTTTAATCTCAGCCTTACCACAGGATACGTGCCCAAGGAGTGGCGACGGCAACTGTGGTCCCACTCCACAAAGGCGGTGCCTCACGGACCCTGGTAATTACCGCCCCATAAGCTTAACAAGTCTAGTCTGCAAAGCTATGGAGAGGATCATAATGGAGCTCATAAACAAAGATATAGGGGACTTGCAGACATTGGACCCGACCCAGTTTGGCTTTGTCAAGGGAAGATCATGCCTTTTGAACTTGGTTGACTTCTTCGAAACAGTCACCAAGGCCATTGATGAGGGAAAGGCAGTCCATACAGCCTACCTTGACCTTGCAAAGGCTTTCGACACAATACCCCACTTGGGTATTGTAGAAAAACTTACCAGCTTAAATGTAAACCCATATGTCACAAGATGGGTTGCAAACTGGCTTAAGGACAGAACCCACAGGGTTAGAGTTGCTGGCGCTGTGTCAGACTCCAAGCCGGTCACAAGTGGTGTCCCACAGGGCTCGGTCCTTGGCCCCCTATTGTTTGGCATCTACTTCTCAGAAGTACAGGCCAACATGGGAGGACTTTGGCTGACAAAGTTTGCAGACGACTGCAAACTGGGCCATAGTGGAAAGTGCATCGGACACGGATATCCTTCAGAAGGGACTCACGGAAACAGATAGCTGGTGCCAGAGCCATGGCCTGAAGATAAACGCCAAAAAATGTATAGTCATACCCTTCGGGAAAAACAAGGTAACCCCAAGCTACCATATAGGTGGCAATCCACTAAGCACAGAAGAGGTTATCAGGGACCTGGGGACCCAGGTTGACAGTGGCCTTTCTTTTGACACTCACATTGCTAAAGTGGTTAGAAAGACCTTCTACATTGCCCACCTGATCATGAAGGGATTCACATCCAGATCTAGTGAGGTCATTGTTCCCCTGTACTCTTCTCTTATCAGACCAATGATCAAGTACAACGCCCCATTCGGGATGTATCTCACCCGACATCTGCAGCAATTGGAGAGACCCCAAAAGTTCCTCACCAAAAGGATAAAGGGACTCCAAAATCTGTCATATGCTGCCAGATTGAAGAAACTCCAGCTCTATTCAGTCGCATACCGTCTACTCAGAGGTGACATGTGCCTGACATACAAGGCCATGTCCAACCCGGAATTAATGGACATGCTCCACCTCAAAAAATCCAAATCCACCAAAACCACTAGAGCAAGCGACTTAAACCTTAGCACGGATATAAATAGGACGTGCTGGAGGGATAGATTTATCACTCAGAGACTCCCTATGCTGTGGAATAAAATCCCGGTCCATGTGAGGCAGAGCACCTCGCTGACTCTGTTCAAGAGAAATCTAGACCTGTGGATGGGAGATCGTAGGTTTACCCCAGGAATCATCTCTGTGTCACTGCTGGACAGAGGCACAACAAACTAATGGGCACAGTATTTTTTCATATAAGGGGTGGCGTCAGCCACAATAATTTGGGCTAGGCTTATAAATGCCTTAGGGCAGATAGCCTAGTATAAACCTATGAACCTATGAACCTATATAATCTAATTTGATTCCAGCATGTGGGGTTACCTGATGTCACTAGGAGAACTTATCACCCCTTTTCTGGAGCCAAACTGCTTTGCATAACATTTTGTAAATATATCTATACTCTGTTGTGTCTGAGAATACATTTAGAATCTACACACACTTTATCAATTGTGTGTTGTTACCCCTTCCACATCTTATGTATCTATAAAAAGGTTTCTTATTATGCTCAATATCTTTATATAAAATGTCTTCACATTTTTCTTGATCTTGTCTTACACTATGCTTAATCTGTTTGTCCAGCTTGTTTATTTCAGTTTTCAAAGTTGTAGCTCGACCTCTATTCCATTTCTTATATTTTTTTTGTCTCTAACATTAATCAGATATCTTGTTTTTATGAAAATATATCCCCCTGATGTTGAATGCCTAGATCCTGATGTTAAACATTTTTTACTTTTTGCGCTCAAACAATTTCTCTTTCAAAACTTTCCACATTCCGTCTGCAGCTTTTCCACTGAACACCTCACTCCAGTTAGTTTTACATAGTGACTGTTTTGCTTTCACATAATCTGTAATTAACCTTCTGTGCATTGGTTTAGATTTCAGTTTGGCAGAATTATTTAGCAACAAATTAACCTTAATAACCCTATAATGACTGCACATCAATGGTGGTAAAATGTGACTTGAAGTTACAGTAATTTCTTTGGGAACGCAAACAATATCTAGTATGTTCCAACCCCTGGTAATTTTTTTTTTTTTTTTTACAATCTGAAACAATTGTTGTTCCTGAATCTACTCTGTGAATAATTTCCTTACTAACATTGTTGAATCAATATTATTCCATTTTTTTTTCTGGTAAATTTAAGTCCCCAGCTAATATTATTCTTCCCCCCTGTGTTTCATGTAAGAAATGTATGAATTCCTCTAGGTCATCTGCACTTGACTTTGCTGGTCTATACATTCTAACAATTGTTATGTGTTCCAGGGTTGTCTTTATTGTCACAGTTAAACAGTCTATAGTATTGACGTTATCACTGAACATGTAATAATCACAGGTCTCATAGCTATCTTTAATCCCTATCATAACACCTCCACCTGATTTTTTGTTAGAGAGTCTGTTAGTAAAAACATTTATATCCTGACAGAATTGGTTTCTAGTCATTGTTCTTTAATCATGTTTCACAAAGTATAACAACATCAATCTTGTGTGAACATAGCAAATTTTCCAATAAAAACACTTTATTATTAATGTTCCTACATTAACAACCATCACAGATGCATCAAATGTTACATTTGGATATGGGATGCACTCTAATAAGTATTAGGCATCATCAGGAATAATGTAATCATTTCCTTTTTTTCTGATGCTGTTACACATTGCTATCAGAAAACTGTGGCTAGAATAAAGTTCTTCCCCAAAAATTGAGGAATGGAAATAAACCAGTTTGTCCAAGGACATCTTTGTGTGAGGATCAGGTAGGAATAGTAATGGGAGTTAAGATGGTAGTGGAAGGAAGTTAGTGTGGCGTGGATGGAAGGGTTAAATTGGGAAAGCAGGAGCCTTGGGAGGAAATGAGGTAAGTGCTTGGAGGGATTTAACTGGTTTTGTGTGAGTATAAATGGGTAAGCAATCAGATTTTGGTGTGAACTTGCTACAGTGCATGACTATGTCTGAGAGGACCTGTAGGTATTGCAGTGGTCAGGTAGGCCTTAGATTAATAGATGTGTGTTGGAGGGAGTCTACTTCACTTCACCTAAAACTCATTTCACTGACTTTCATTTGACCAAGACCAAATGATCTAAAGTTCAAATTACCGACAACTCATTTGACTCACACTCATTTCACCGACTTTTAAGCTATAGACATGATGTGGGTGTCCCTGCAACTGTGACTTGCTTGTGATAAAATGAATTACTGTAACTTACAGTGCTGACTGTCAGAATATTGATAGTCATGTAGAACGTAGTGTTGTAGTGTTTCTAAAGGTGGATATGTCTCTTTACATTTTTATGGGACATATCTAAAGTAATATGGTGGATGTTTTGTGCATTCCCAGCAGTAGTGGCAGTGTGTAGAATACTGTAAGGCAAGTAAAAGTATATGCCCTTTTCCACACAGTAGTGCAATCCTAAAGTTAGTATATATAGTTAGGGGTGTGTGGGGGGCATAGCCCCCACATTGGGCAGTATTGGGGGGGTGTACCCCCCATCTAGTTTGGTTTTATATTGTCCGGATTTTGTTGTGAGGGTAAATAATTAGTTTTTAAGTTCTTGAAAGAGTTAGTCATTGGTGTTGTAAGTGTGCATGTCCATGGTGTAAAACCTAGTATGTTGAAATTCAGCATTGTAAGCTGTCAGTGAAATGAGAGTCAGTCAAATGAGTTGTCAGTAATTTGAACCTTAGGTAATTTAGTTTCAGTTTAAAGGAAGTCAGTCAAATGAGTTTTAGGTGAAGTGAAGTAGATCCATTGGGGGTGGGTAATAATTGGTAGTAATTTTTTTTTCTTCCTTTTCCAGTCAGAGTATGGGGAGGCCTTGGTAAAATTTGTGGTAGAAGTTCCTGACTGATAAGGATAGCAGCCTGCATTTAGTAGTGTTGCACTCCCACAAAAAAAAAAAAAAAAAAAAAAAAAAAAATAGACCTCTCGGTGCAGTTTCACAGGATCTCTGCAATTTTATTCATGTTGGACAACTATTTATGAATCTTATGGGTCTTGGCAAATTTGACATGTGTTGTCACTAAATAATGCAATACAGTTGAGATAAGACTTCAGATTGGGGCATGTGTTCATAGGATTGTATGTAAATCTAACTCTGCATGCTAGCAACTTGCTAAGCCTATATGAGCAATATGTACATGGATCACTGTTATTGCCATTTTGCGATCCAAGAAAAATTTCAGAGGTCAGGTTTATTGTTGAATTAAAATTTAAAGCTGCACTCTTTTCCATGAAGCCCCAGTTTGTTGTGCATGTAGTGAAGGAAAAGTGGATTATAAAAAACAAAACAAAAAAAAAACTAATTTCCCATTTTGTTCGACTTTGTCCGATTTCTTAAGCTAAGAGGTTGGGTGTGTTCATTAGGGGAAAAGAAGGGGAAGGGAAAGGATGATGGAAAAATAAAAATAAATAAAACAGAAGGATGTGGGGGGAGAATAACAAAATAAATATCATTTATAATAGTGGTAAAATCTGGGTTTTTAGTTTTGGTGGGCATGACAGAACCTGTTGTTGATGGACAGTTCATCAGTTCAGAAAGTTGCCTTGCCTTCTGCTTGCTGAATTCCTGAACTGTGTGTCATGCAGAGATTTAGACTGGGATGTAGCTGTCTGAGGGTAAGGAGTAAGTGTGCAGATATGAGTACTGGTTTTATATATTTTGACTATGAAATTAGAAGGGTGGTAGCATGACAATGTGGGTTTATAGCTAAAAACTAGACCGTTGGCAGTTATGTAGCTGCAATAGGGGAAGGAGGTAGGACAAATGTTCCACTGGGGCACAGAGGCTTAGGAGGCAGAGGGAGGTGTAGTCAGCAGATTTTTTTTCTTCCTCCGTCTTCTTGTAGGCACTTACTGTTGTCCTTTTTTGGCAGATGGCTGAAGCACAGAGCTTACTGTCCATTGCCTTGCAGGCAGAAGGGCTTTTCCAGGAATTGCCATCCCCTGAGTCTCCAGTGACTGAAGTACCTGGAGAGTCCATTCAGAAGAGTCAAAGGCAGAGCTTTGCTCAGTGAGGTCACAGGTAATAATACACTGCCCATTTAGGCATGTCAGAGTTGGTGGTGTTTGGAAGCAGTACAGGGACAAGTGATGATGAGGTATGTCAGAGGCAGGGTAAAGCCAGTTGGCACAGCTGAAGAATGACAAAGGTTTTGGGGGGGCTTTTTAGTGAAGGGGGACTGTTTCATGAGAAGGCTTTTGGCTATGAGGAGGTTTTAGGTTTGATTATGGGAAGATGTGGTTCTCCACAAGTGGGGTGGAGTCACATCAGCATGAGGTTGAGTCTGACTTTGGGATCCAGCTGGGTGATTGGTTTGCTAAGCAGGCCCTGGGGCAAGTGGAGGTCTTTTAACCCCCAGACATACTGCTCTTAGTTAAAGGAAAGATCTGGAAAATGGAGTATGTTGATATTTTGAATTAATTAATGTGGATGGGATTCAACATCTGACAGAACCAGAAATCGCTAACAGTAAAGACTTTTGATGGCTTTAGTGGCCCTGAGGCACAGACAGACAAGTAAACTGTAGCCAAAGGTGTGGGAGAAGTGGATGTTAGGCTTCATTTATTACATGGTGGTTTGGATGGAGAAGGATACTGCCTTTGGCCTTACCACTTTTGGCTTATTTTCTCAGAATCTGTGAGGCACAGCTTCTGTGGGCAGGGAATGCCTGGTTGTGGTATGATCACAGGATTTGGAAGAAGAAGAAGAAGGTAGTGGATCAGTCACTTGTGTTGTGATGTGAGACATCCTGGCATTTGGCTAGTAACTATGGTACATAGCTTTGGAGCCATTAGAAGGGGGGTTAAGTTAGAAGGGGTTGGGAAAGGGGTATACTGGGCTTTTTAATGTGGAGTGCTGATCATGGGTGGTGTGTAGGATTTTGCACACTTGTTTGAAGTGTGTGGGTATGCATTCAGCTGTGCAGGTGGCAGATGGAAAGGTACATTGGATAATTTGAGTTTGCAGCAGCCTGGATTGGATGAGTTACCTTTATTATTTCTTGGATTTCAGGGTAGTTAAGGCAGGGAGAATTTTGGGGGCAGAGAAGGGAGTGTCCTTTCTTGGGTCAAAGGAAAGAATGGGGGACACATTTCCCATTAGCATACAGGTATTGTGTCAGCTGCTCATGCAATCTCCTGATTCAGCAGTTGCAGTCGAATTAATAGATTTTTTTTTCTGAGGGATTTTCTATTAAATCAGGGGTGGGAAGAGAGGGGTCAACTTGTAGGACTCTGCATTCCTTGCAAGGGAAGGAAGAGATTTTGGAAGGCTTGGTGGAGAAGGAATGGCAGGTGAGTAGGTTATTGGGCCAATTTGATATTCCTCCCTTTAACAGCTGTAAGATTTCTCCATTGTAGTTGGTTCCAAGAAACTTGGCAGGGGAATTATTTGATTTACCATTGGTATTATACCAAGAGGAATTCTGTGTATGATTTTATTTTGGGAGATGATGTAAAGTCAGTTATGCATCTTTGGGTGAAGCTGTGCAGGTCATTTGGGAGTTTACAGACCCATGGTTGGTGAAAGTGGATATTGACTCCATTTTTCATTTAATATAAGTGTAAGAGGAAGAGTGGCTGTTGTTGGACAGGGTAGTTGGGTTTAAGTTTACTTTGCCAATGCTATGCTGATTACATGCTCAGAGATCTGTGCTACTTTAAGACATTTAGCACACCTCTCCATTGGATTTGGCAGCAGTGGGTGGGTTGCCAGGAAGCAGAACATTATCTGGATGACTGCTTAAGAGTAGGTGAAGGGTTTGACAGAGCATTGGAAGCTATGCGCTTGTTTCTGGGAATGTGTGAGGAGCTGGGTATTCTGTTGGCTAGGCAGATGTTAGAAGACTCAAACAAAGCATTATTTTGTCAGATAACTAGTGGATGCAGGTCATGGTGGGTTTTGTTTACCAAATACACGTTTGTTCTGTGGGGAAATCTAAGGATAAGTTGCAGATTAGGGATGTCATGGAGCTCGTTGGGCTCCTGAAGTTTACATGTTGGGCATTTCACCCAGGTCTTTCCATTTGTGGGTTTGTGGGCTTTTTGTTAAATGGTAGAAAAGCAAGCATCACTGAATGAGGGTTAATAAGTTGGTGCATGCTGATTTAGCATTATGGTTGTCTTTTTGGAGCAGTTTAATGGTATAGCTTTTTGGCAGGTGGATTGGGTTGTTTAAGGGGAATTGCAGTTGTTTATAGATGCATCAGGAAGTATTGGCATGGGGAAATATTTTGGGAGGGAATGGTTTGTGGCTCACTGGCTGGTAGGATGGAGGGACGATTGGAGGAGAGACATTAACTGTTTGGAGTTAGTTCCAATTTGGCTGGCATTGCACAGCTCAGATGGCTTAGTGTTAACCTGCTGTGGCTATGGTGTGCAGGGTCCTGGGTTCAAGACTTGCAAGGGCTGATTATTTCATGCTGGAGGGACAGGTTCCTAACCCAGAGACTTCCATTACTCTGCAAAAAAACTACCCATTCAATTCAAGCAGAACACTTCAATGGCCCTCTTTAAGAGAAATCTTGTCAAGAAGATGGGCAATAGGAATGACATCCTGGGGATCACTTCACTGGCCTTGCTTGACAAGCGCACTGGGAACTAACTTTGGGTGGCATGATGGCAGGGAATTTTCTTGGGCAAGGCAGCTAGGCTTATATAGGCTCCAGGACCATTAGCCTAGTACACACCTACAAACCTATGAACCTATCGAAGGTCTAGCAGTAGATGTTGTGGGGTATCATTTTCATTTGGACAGTATAGCAGTAGTATGAGCTTTTAAAAGGAAGGTGTATGGTAAATTGCAAGATTTTGTTAAATTTGTGTTGCAGCTGCCTGAGGAGGAAGAAGTTTGTTCGGAATGATTGTTAAGATATTTGATTCAGTCTCGGGAACAAGATAAGACAGTTCAGTCAGTCAAGGTGGACTTAGCTGAGTTTATTTTAGTTGCATGGGTGGCAGGGTTACATGACTCAAATCCTGGACTGTGGTTTGGATGTTGATGGGTTGGAGTAGGGTAGGTAGGCTGAAGTCTGACACACAATGGCCATTGACAAGACAGGTTTTGAATGTTTTGTTGTGGGGATTAGCATTGGTAAATGGAGATTCATTAGACTATGCTTTAGAGTTGTTAAGGCATTAATAATGATATTTGTTTTATGGGTGTATTATGGAGCTCTTAGGGTGTCAGAGTTGTTTTGGTCACTAGTTTGGCAGGACGTTTCAGTGTTTTTTGCTTCTGTTTGTATTTGATAGTGTAGATATAAAATGGATCAGTTGAGGAAGGACAGGCAGACAGTATTGGGAAAGGACAGGAATGACTGGTTGTGTCTGGACATCATTTTGATCAGTAAGGGGCAAGGTGATGAAGTGTAGTAAGTTTGTATATATGCTGAGTAGAGCTTTTCAGTGTTGGCTTTCTGGGAGAGAGGTTTCCACTCATTCTTTGTGCATTGGAAGCATATTGGATGTAGCAAGGGAAGGCAGATTAATTGAAGTCATTAAGATGGTGGGTTGTTAGTCATCAAATGATTTCCTGTCTTATATTAGATAACTGGATATGGTGGCTGGCTTACTCATTTTGGTCATTCCTATATCCTTTGGGCATCAAAAGGGGGCTGTAGTCAAGCCAGATGGCACGCAATTGAGTTGGCATTGTTTTGGATGGCACTGGGCTCCTTAGAGTCCTGGTGGTACATTTGGCAGGTAACAATTTGTGAATAATGGCAAAGTCACAGTGGGTAGATAGGATAAGTGAGGATATGTTTATTTTAAAGAAGTTATGCACTGGTATATGTATTGTGTGGTCGGAGGTAGTACAACGGTTATTTTGGCTTTGGAGATGGCTCATCAGTTTGTAATTTTAGACTAGTTAGGCAACTGGCTTTTCTGGCTATTTATATGATAGAGCATTGGGATGTCAATGGTAAGGATCCAGTTTGGTTCAGAGAGGATGGAGTACATCTGAATGATTTTGGTGGGACCTCTTTAATGTACAGTTAGGTTTGATTTGTTGAAGGTTTTGGAGTGAATGAGGAGGAACAGCCCCCTCTGGTGTTGGATGTTTAATTCAATGATTTGGGAAGGAAAGTAAGCGATGGGACACTGCTTCATAAGTAGAAGTAAGTGAGCGGAGGTGAGGACACTGCTTGATAAGTAAAAGTAAGTGAGCAGAGGTGAGGCCGATCTTTATTTGGTTAGGGTGATCGAGGATACGCTTCCCTAGTAAATGGTTATATGGATGTTCATGCTGTGATCAATAAATTAAAATATTGTTCAATAATGTTATGTTAATTGAAGTTTAACAAATGTTGTTAAATGCCATTTGGTGCGATGTGTTTATTGAAGGGGACTGGGACAAATAATTCAAGAATTATGTGTGTTTTAAAAAACTATGGTAAATGTTTGTTAATCATTTCATCACGGGCTAAGTAATTTTTTTTTTCAGTTTTGCTGTTTGAAACAGATTTAAATGGCAACTATGTACCTAGCAGAAAACAAAAAAATTAATATGGGAATAAAAATTATAATAAGATGTAATGAAGTGACCATGGTGCAGCATTATTCTTCCATAATTGTCCCGCACTCTCAGAAACAAGATCTAAAACCAATGCTTGCAAATAATGCATCTGATTACAAATGTCAATGAACATTAGTGATTACAGGAATGTAATTCCTTATTTCAGTTGCATTAATATGCTAATGCAGATGATATTTCTCAAATGTAATGTTCCATGCATAATTCCACACGTTCCTGCTGTACAGTGCTTCAGCAAGAAACCATCTAAAATCCTTAGCAATGGCCTGCTGCTGAATATGCTGGGGTTTATTTGATAGCTTGATTGATATGCTGGTAGTTTCCATAATTCAAGCATGCAAACACTGTTGTGTGAGTAATGGCATAGACAAAAAGAATAGGAATGCTTGACATAAGTAATGGGCTCCCCAATCCTGCCTTTTCAAAGTACATCTTGTTTCTTTCTATTTCTGTATACCAAAAGCATATGCACACAGTGGCTTGACAATAAGTTATTTTTTTTCTGTGAGCTGTAAGAAATGCTTCCACTTATGCTGTTTCTTGAAGTCTATCAATCTTTTTTTCACTGCCTTTGTGTTAAGGCATCCAAGTTATCAAACTTTCTTCTGATGATGTAAATCTCTCAGTACTGCCTGAGTAAAGGAACTGTGTAATCAGATTACCTCATATTTGTGAAGTCATCTTTTCTATTCTTAAACTCTTTGTTCCAAACTTTACTAGCAATACTGCTCAAGACATCCTGCATGTTTCTATAAATTTGGTAATAGAGTTTGCAAATTATACCATATTTATATTCTTGTTTATTGTACTCTGCTAAGACAAATTAGTAATATTCATGGCTAAAGAATAATTAAAACAATTTCTTGGTGATGCCTAGATGGGCAATAATTAACAGGTAATTTTTCATTTTCTTCTAAGTAGGTTTTATCTGAGGAATCCTATTTGTCTGTAGCAGATATAAAGACTTAACATCCTTGCATTGAATGCTTAATGGAATGCTGGATAGGTTACCATGGAGACAGTGATAATTATATTACTCTGTGAAGCCTGGCAGTAGGCCTCACAAACATATGCTCTGTAGCACTGAACTAGGAAGGGCATTTCTAGGGGAAGATGGCTTCAGATGATTTACTGGCATCCCACATTA
This sequence comes from Protopterus annectens, assembly GCF_019279795.1. NCBI lineage: Eukaryota > Metazoa > Chordata > Ceratodontiformes > Protopteridae > Protopterus > Protopterus annectens. The sequence goes on along the minus strand of NC_056734.1, from coordinate 24,426,021 downwards.
TACACATTCTTTACTGGAAACAGAGTGCTAGTCCTGTATACCTCCCTATAGTGCTTACTTGCTAAACTTATGTTTCAAAATGAAAGTTTTTTTTTTCTAAAACTTTCCCCTGTTAATGTTGGAATGATGAATGAGATTTGGAGATGTTGCCCACAATGTATAAGCAATATTGTAAAAAAAGATACCAGAATTCAAAGGCAACAAAAGAAGTGATATCTCATAAATACAGCAATGTCTAAGTGAGTGGGTGGGTATTATAAGGGAAAAAATGGGCCACGCAGGGATATTGTGAGTACTGACTCTCCAAGCAGAGGGCCTCGTCGCTGCTCAGAGATTCATTATTTTTTTTATAATATCCACAATGGAAGACATTTCTGCAAGTAGAAAATGAGTTTTTATGTGCTTTCTTGAATGACTATATTTTATATAGAGTACTTAACAATTTAATTGCATTCATTGATTTATGTTGTATAATTACTTAGCTATTAATTTGTCATATTAGTGAGCACCTTTTACCTTTTTCAACAATAATGTCCATTTTTACTATATTGTTGGATGGTTAGTCCTGTTGCATCTCTGATGATATTCTATCATTACAGTACTGGTTCTTCTAAATTAAATGAGGGAAGAATAAGACTGGATTTAGGCACCAGAATGTTGCATTCTGATGTGGTTAAATGTTGCATTCTGATGTGGTTAGGTCCCAAGTGTAATAGATGCAGTCATTTGTCAGTTTTTGTGTTGCATATTTCCATCTGTGGTAAGCACTTTAGTAGTATGGTCATTGGCTTATTTTGAATATGTGCCTCTGATTTATATATATATATATATATATATATATATATATATATATATATATATATATATATATATATATATGAGTAGGTGTATGACTGAAGGTTCTGATATTCTGCATCATGACTTAACTATCTGTTAAAGGTAACAGCGATGTGTTTTCTTGAGTAATGCCTTGACTGGTATATTTCAGACAAGACCACAGAAAGCTAGATACAGTCACAGGGATAGGAGATAAGTGCAATTTAAATGAACAATCATGTAAGAGTGTATGCCTAGCATGTCGGTGGAAATGTAAGTATTGTGGTCTTTATTACATATATACAAAACCTAATCTTATTAAAGTTCATTTAACATCCCATAAAGCTATATATAATTTTAGACATCATAGCATGTGATCAGAAAAGGAAATCAAAAGCTTATATGGCCTTACTTCTTATGTGTGTCTTGTCACTTCATTTGCACATCTGGGTGAAAAATCTAGCATGCAACTACCTTTCAGTTTTCCTGCTCTTTCTTATCATGCACTATCAGACTGACAGTAGAGATACACCTGAAGCTGCACTTATAATCGCTGTCTGTCTTGTTTATACTGTCTCAATTTTTCACTTAGTTCAACTATTTCAAACCCATTGCTATGCTACCTTTAAAACATAGGGCATACATTCTCCTACCCGGCTATTCAACAGTCGTCTTCAGAGTTCTCTTTCCTACTCTGTTCTACTATACATATCTTGCAGTCAATAGGGATAAGGGTTTATGCAATTATCTAAAGAGATACATTTTTGAAGCCGTAGAACTTGAGGAAAATAAAATAATGTATAAAAGGAATAGATGTCTGTTTGAAATTTAGCAGAAAGCTACTGCAAGAGTCAACAAAATGTATCCACATAGTTTCAGAGCTCGTCACTTTATCTTATTAAAGTCTAACAAAGTGTTGTCTACATCTGAGTCACTGGTCGTTCTCTATAAAGTGATACAAGACCTCAGCATTTCAGTCTCTTTAGCTCATTTGCCACCCTTTGATTCAGTGTATAGTTATCCTTCAAACAAACCAAATAGCTATGATAGTTTGAGCTACATAGCTGCAGCATATCCCTTCCTGTAATGAGGAATGTTTGCTTGTACTTACACTTTACCTCATACAAACTATCTAAAACAAGATGGTCTGTCAGAAAGGTAATAGTGGAAGTACCATGTGCATACATATGGTTAGAAGTACATTAAAAGCATGTTGACAAGTTTTGAAAGAAGTTCTTTAAAGAAAGGAAGTCAAACTTTTCCTTTACAATTAGCAAACCTACTGCCTAAGTCTCTTCTTGCATGCAAAGTATCTGTTAATAGCTAAGAAGCAATTGCTATACAGTTTTGAAATGGGCCCTCTGAAAAGCTGACTAAAAAAATGCCAATGGCCTACTAGATAAAGTATTTGCCTCTTAAACTAGGCACTATGTGACTGGGCTGTTTTTTTTCAGTCTGGCAGTTAATGCAGGTTATTCTGACAATGGGTTGTTAATGAGCTGATTCCTGTAGTTCAGGGTTTGAATCAGTCAACTTCTGTTTGTCTGCTTTGTCACAAAAGCAAGGCACTTAACTAGATGAGGATGATCTTTTGGACCACATACCTAGTAAGTATCCATTTTTCCAAAATTACAGGAAGATACACCCAAAATCTATGAATGATAAAACTTTTGAAGGTTCACTATCTTGTGAGTACTTACATGTTAGTAAGAGATAGGAATTTAAGCAAGCTGTGCAGCACACATAATAAGGAGCTATCCAAAATCTCTAATCTGAAAGCTTGTCTATGTTGTGATCTTGAAGCACTGGACTTGCATTTATTATTGTGTGTGTGTGTGTGTGTGTGTGTGTGTGTGTGTGTGTGTGTGTGTGTGTGTGTGTGTGTGTGTGTGTGTGTGTGTGTGTATGTGTGTGTGTGTGTGTGTGTGTGTGTATGCTTTTACTAGACTAGAAGCTGGCATATTACATCATAAAGTTGAATAACTGCTTGTTGATCATTTCTAAGTTATTATTTAGTTGTTTTACTTTTTTAACAGATATGGAATATTATTGAATTATGCTCTAGAAATGATATGTTGTTACAGATTCCAAGAGATCAATCATGCAGTTTTATTACAGACACCATAAGCAGTCAGCTATGCTGCATTGCCACCATATGGGGAGTTTGGCTTCCAAATAATTTAAGAATTACCCATTGTGTTTACAGGCTTCTATATAAACTCCTGCATATGGACAGCTGTAAATCATTTTATCTCTTCATTGCCTTGGTACTGCTTTCTAGATCACTTACATCATCTGACCCTTCTTCTATAACAGTAACCATCCCTCACTATTCACTCAGCTGCACTAACAGAATATAGTTACTACACTAGCTGGTATGAGAGTACTTTTACTACAAAGCCAACTGTATTAATAAACTATTTACTCAAAGACTTACATCTCCTAAGTGCCATGGTTCTTGTCTTCATCTAAATAATTTCATATAATTTAATGGATTGCAGAAAAGTGCTTCTTTCTTATTGAAATATATTTGAATATATTTCTGACTAACTACATTAGTTAGTCGAGTTAATTGTCAGTTTAGGGTAGAATGAGCTAGAACTGAATACCCTGTAGTATTCAACTTGAATCCTTCGTATTATATTTGTCTTATTTGTGACTCAGATCAAGTCATTAAATCAGGTATTACTCCTAGGCCAGCAAAGAAATTTAAATTGTTTAACAAAAATTACATATAAGTGTGTGTGTTTATATATATATATATATATATATATATATATATATATATATATATAT
>NC_056734.1:24417409-24419909 GCF_019279795.1 Protopterus annectens | reverse complement strand
ATATTTTCATAAGTTGTTGACATTAGCTAGCAATTGTGACCTTGTATTAATATCACAATATTTGGTTGTTAAATGCTATCTGTATCTGAACTACACAGGAATGGCATGTGGACAAATCCACTTCTAATTAATGGATAACAGCTAACTTCAATTATAAGTATGGAAACATGGGGTGGCAAAGTTGGAAAAAGTTCTCTTAATAAAAATTTTCTGCACAAATTAAATGACATTCTGGATATTTTCATGTCACTGTAAGGATCTTATTGAACCAATAAAGACATGGAAGATGAGGGGTAGCATTTTGTATTAGAATCCATTTCCACTTTATTCTAAGAAGTCATATGATTTCTAAAGCAATTCTAAGTTTACAAGGGTGTCAAATTTTTAATAAAACCCTGTTAAGATATTTTAAATTAGCTTTTTGAAGGATTTACAATGTAGTTTGCATATTATAGAGTACTTTAGACAGCAAAATTATTTTAATAATATGTAGTCTATTCTCAAACGTCAAAAAGAAAAAGCAAATTATAGACCACATTATTAAAGTTTTTTAATGATTGTAATATTATTCAAATTGCTAATTATATGAACATTTTTGCCAGAACTGTATTAAGACAAATTATTTTGAAGACTCCAAATTATGCTTATATTTGCTTTTAATTTCACCGTTAATTATTGAATTTATTACCAGTGTATTAAGTGTAACTTTAACATTTTTAAGCAAAACATTAAGTGGAATTACTGATTAATTTATGTTAAGCATCATGTACAAAAAAGAAGTTGTCAACTTTTATTTATTATTATTGAGAGATTCATTAATATTATTTTAGCCTTAATAGGTATGACCAAAGGTTCTATAGCCATGGCATACATAAGATGCAATTAAGCAAAACTTGTTTTGTACTCTGTTACCTTCAATATTCTGAGATAAATAATACATATTTTAGTATGTATTAAAGAGTCAGAAGAAAAGTTCTTAAAGATAATAGTAAAGGAATAAACAAATTTAACATATCTTAAAAATGAAAGCAACCATACCTAGTTTACAGAATCAAAAGCCTGAGCCACATCCAGACTAATAACTTCACTTGTTTATCATACACTATATATTTCAAAACCAGTGAAATATAATAATTTCCAGCTACAAAACAGGCCAATGACTAACACAAATATATAAAATGGAATATTTATACAACTGCATTATGTAATATTTGAAACATTCAGTATGCTGCACATCTAGGATAACTCAGAACAACAAATTAATAAATGGACACACACTCTAAAATTACATTTTAATCAGAGCATATAGCTGAATGTTAAGATAATCTAACCATGCTCAGGCAATATTTATTTTTGTTTATAAGGGTAGAGCAGTAATCTCCATGAACCTTTTTCAGACTCAGTTTGGGAGCACTGTCTGGTAAAGTGACTGTTTCACAAAGTTGGGCAAGGGTGGTTCATAGGTTCATAGGTTCATAGGTTCATAGGTTTATACTAGGCTATCTGCCCTGGGGCATTTATAAGCCTAGCCCGATTGTGTTTGGCTTATGCCACCCCTTGATTTGAGTATACTTTGCCCTTTTTAAAATTTAGTTTATTGTGCCTCTGTCTAATAGTGACATGGAAGTAATCCCCGGGACAAACCTACGATCCCCCATCCACTCATCAAAATTCTTCTTGAAGAGAGTCAGTGAGGTGCTCTGCCTAACATGAATTGGAATTCTATTCCAGAGTGAAGGGAGCCTCTGGGTTATGAATCTGTCCCTCCAGCATGTTCTATTTATTTCTGTGCTGAGGTTCAAGTCCCTCGAATGTTCATAAACAAACTAATATACAAAAAAATGTTATATTCTCAGATTAACTATTGAAGGTGAATTTAAGAATGCATGCAGAAGCATAATGGCAGCCACAAAACTTATTTAACTTAGCCAGATCACTTCACCTGATAAAGAAAAAAATATAATCCAGGATTCTTAAATAGGCATTCAAGCACCGCTTCTGGGGAAAAAATCTAGTGAAAATGTAAATATTCCCACTGATGCAATACAATATTAGCAAAAATGAGAGCACATGTTGCTTTCATTGGTAGTCCTAAGATCTCTCTGAAATATTCACCTTCTAGTATAAAGACCTGCATCTCAGCAATAATTCCATAAAAAGACATACAGTGTTAACCATATCATCACTCAACCCAGTGAGAGATGTAATAAAGTCTCTAAAGCAGTCATGGCCCTTTTCCTGGGGAATGACTGTAAACAAATCCTTGACATGCATCACTAGAATGTCATGCTTTTCACACTTCATACCTCGGAGTTTGCTAAAAAGACCCATTTATCCTTCGGAATATTATGAGGTTTGCCTAAAAAAAAAAAAAAATCAGTTCAGAGTGAATAAAAACAGCTAGTGGTTCAGTCCTTGACCCCCCCCCCCCCCAGCAGCAATAACTGGCCGTAACAGTGGGGGTTGTGAATGGTTTGTGTATATTTGGAATGCCAAAGAT
>NC_056734.1:24187409-24412409 GCF_019279795.1 Protopterus annectens | reverse complement strand
TCATATATTTAAAACATAAGCTAATGGCTTTTTCATAATGAAATATAAATGGATGCATACAATAGATACACAATAATATTCACAGATGGTTCACAATAATACTACCACCTCAAATGCAAAGGAAATGGCTAGTATCCTAGCTACCAAATTAGGTCCTTATTTTAATCCAGCTACAGTTATCACAGTTCCTCAGACTCCCAGACACCCTCTTTAATTTCTATAATATAAATCTGGTTAGGCAGCTCAAAATCTAAGAAGTCTCATCCGTGGGTTTAGATAACCTACTAGGTTGCCTGATTATCAGTGCCAAATTGGGTTATCTTAACCTCTTCTTAACCTTTTTAATCTAGACCTCTCCACTAATTACATTCCTAAAGCATAGATCATAATCATTGCAATCCATTGTTCAAGGGTTGACCAAAAATAGGCCCTGGTAACTTAGACCCATTAGTCTCACAAGCCTCATATGTAAAACTACGGAAAGTAATATCTCAAACCTCATTAATCTGGGCATTTAAAATCTCTTAATCTGGGTCCCTCATCAATTTGGCTCTGTCGAAGGAAATTTCTACTTCTATAATCTCACTAATTTCTTTGAAAAACTCATTGAAGCAATGATTAGTGATTACACAGCACATACATTATAACTGGACCAAGCTAATGCCTTTAAAATTATCCCCCATGCAGGCTTTATTGACAAACATGTAGATCTGGACATTATCCGTATTTTGAGAAGTGAATAGCTAATAGGTTGTTTGACTTAAGTCAAATAGCATTGCAGATGCCACTTCTGAAAGCCAAAAGCGTACCAGTGGCATACCACAGGGCACAGTGCTGGGCCCTCCCATATTCTCAATCTATTTCTCAGCTCTCAGGACAACAGTTATGGCCTATCTTTGTCTACGTTTGACAGTAAATTGGGAGTTCTCATTTAGCCTTCTACTGACTCATAATTGATTCAGGCTGTGTATTGAAATGATTGCACTCTAAATGCTGAGTGTTGACAAGCCCCCACTCCAAAAAAAAATAAGACAGAAAACAGTTAATAGCAAATCTTGAAAATTGCTCTTCTCCTTAAAACTTATTTTTGTAAGGGGGACACGCTCCCCATCCCCTGCATTTATGTATACCAGCTCTAAAATTACCATAACTCAGAGAAAAGGGAATATTCTCATGAGATATGACATCTTAGAAATAGTATATGTATGTCTGATCTTTTGACCATTCAGTGTCCATGTTTTGGGACTTGGTCTAGTGTATCCTGATATTTCAAATGGTTACCATTGCTTCATTTTGGGATAGGTCATGTAAACAATTGTTGTAAGTCAATGGTTTCAAATTAAATCTGAAAACATGTAGTGTAGTTAATTTTGCTAAACAAAACATGCTCTCATACCATATAGGTGACACAGCCTTCTAGTCAGACACCATTGTAAGTGAACTAGGCACTCTTATTGGCAATTCCTTATTTTTTTTTTTTTGATGATCATGTCACCACAATGGCCTTCAGTCTGGATTATTTAATTTGCAAAGTCGTAGTTTACCTTTCCTCACATCTTGTCCATCCCTTTATTGAATATAATTACCTTTTTACCATGTATTTCTCTAAACATGCAACATGACTTGAGAGAGCTCAATAGCTTCAATATCTTAGTTGTCAGGATATAGAAAAATCTGAGCTTAGACTTTCAAGCTATGAAGATCCAACCCCATTTGACCTTCTGTTCCTTCACAGAGTAAATTGTTCATCAAATACCTGGTTAAAGGCAATAAATCTTATTAACAAATAAATAAGACTCTTTAATGTGATTGATTCATATACCAATGTATCTCCAACATCAAGCAAATTAAGACTCTTTCCACCTTAAAGGTGAACCTAGATTATTGGAAGATCAACCTCAGATTTTATCCATGTCTATCCTGTCCTGCGCAGTTTGAGGCCAGATGGAATTTTTTAATATGGGTTATTGGTTAGGCTTGTAATGATCTACAGACTAATAGCCTAGTGCTTATCTATGGACATATCAAATTACATGATATACATATTATACTATGTATTTAATAATGAGGTTGCATCTACTTTGTTTTATTACATATGGTAAATTTATAATAATGGACTACTTATTACATTATTATTTTTTATAATTAGTAGTTATAGGAGCTTGACTCTCCAGGCCTTCCCTGAATGTGAGACTTCACACTTCATCAATCCCACTTAAAATTATGTAAATACATTTTGTTTTTTTTTTTTTTTGGTTGATTGGTTGGCTTTCCTGTTCTTAGGGGGAATTCAAGAAAGCCTACATGGATTAATTTTTTTGTAGACATACTGGCATGTAGCTTAAACAGAGGTAAACAGCCGTGTGATCCAGTAAACACAGCTGAGGTGTGTGGACGAGCATGCCAACATGGAAGTGTCCATGGCATGCAAATCACCTCATAAGCAGATGAATTGCATGCAAATGAGGGTGCTGGAGTGATCCAGCAAGCAGATAGGTTGTCCTTCTAACCCTGTGTTGGTGTCCGAAGTGTACAAAGAAAATTTCTGGGTACAAGAAATTAAAATCTGAACAGGGGCTGTAAAAGCCCAGTTAGAATGTTAAAAATAGCATAGCAGGTACACATATGTACAAATATGTGAGGTAAAGCATTATAGGGACTTGCATGGAGTATGTAATATGGTAGATTTCTGTGTTTGCTAAGGAGGCAGGCCCTGGAATAGTGTAGTATCCTTGTGTGCACGGATCTGTATGCAAATGAGCTAGGGTTACTGAATATTAAAAATGGGTTACCATGTCCACAGATAAAATCTGTGTAACTCTAGAAATGTGTTGGTGTTCACAGAAGAGCTAGCTGACATCAAAAGGGGGTGTGTCACTATCTGTTTAAGCACATTGGAGATCAGCAGTTCCAATTTGCTTGGTGCACCTCTCAGCTAAACAGGGTGGTGTACCTACTGCTGCTAAACTTTGTTTAACTTTGAGACACATCTTTTAGCTGGTTTGAGCTCTGTTGAGTGTTCCCATTCATGGCAGTGTGTGTCTATTGACAGATGAGCATTGTTTACATCTGTAGCGCTGGTTTGAGTGCTTCGCTGCAGTGCTTAGCAGGGCAGGCTCTTTAAAAAACAAACAAGACAGAAAATTGCCTGGAAAAGTCAATCATGTAAAAATTGCTGATGACCCTTCTCCCACTTAAACTGGGCCATTAAAACCCCTCAATGATGTACTTGGCAGGTTGAATGCATCATAGTTAGCCAATCACACAGGCTGTATCTGCAGCAGAGCACTATAAAGTATGCAAACCCCCTACAATCTGATTTTCCCCACTACACTGCACTATTGGAATACAGACTTGGGAATTTTAACTGAGAGAATGCTAGGGGCTGCTGCAGCTCTGCTACATTTGTATGTGCTAGATGCTGAGGTTAGTGCTGCTGCTGCTGAAAATAGCCCTAGATTGAGAAGAAGAAGAGTGTTCAGGTCCAGGGTAACTTTCCAAGAACTACATGAACTGGAGATTGTAGAGTGGTACAGGGTGGACAGAGACATACTACAAGAACACACTACGCTCTGCCACCCTCAACTCAGACCCAGAGCCAACAAAGGTGGACCCATCCTAGTGGAAACAAAGGTATTTGTAGCCCTTAGGGTACTAGCTACATGTAGTTTCCAAAGACCAGCTGGGGACATGAAGGGGGTCTCACAGGCATCAGCATCCAGGGTACTCCACCAGTTCCTGGATGCCATGCTATCACATGCCAGTGAGCACATGTATTTATCCTGCACCCCTGAGGAGAGAGACAGCTGTATGCATCTTTTATACAATGTAGCACACTACCCTGAGGTATCGGGTGCCATAGACTGCACTCATGTACACAGCAAAGCAACACCTGGTGAGGAGGGTAGAGTCTATGTCAACTTCAAGAGGGTATCACTCCATCAACTGCCAGGTCATGTGCAATGCCCAGGGCATTATCATGAATGTGTATGCTGGCAGCTTTGGCAAGTTATCATGACTCCCATATCTGGCATGCATCACAGCTGTACCAGATGTTTGCTAAGGGGGTATCCCATATGGAGATCTACTGGGGGATGCTAGCTATACACTGGAACCATGGATGATGACAACCCTCAGAAATGCACCCACTCCCATAGAAGAATGCCATAATGAAGCACATGCACAATCTAAAAACATCATAGAGCATGTGTTTAGGCTGCTCAAGTCACAGTTCCAGTGCCTCAATATATCTGGTGGAGCCCTGCAGTACTCTCCAGCCACATGTGCACAGATGTTCACAGTATGTGCCATACTACACAATATGATCCTGTGGAAACAGTTACGGCAGGATCATCACAGGGAAGGGACACACAGTCCCCCACCAGTGCCTCGGTCCACACAGCCACACCCACAGGGGGACTCAGAGGAGGAACCACCTGAGGCTTTCCCTGTAGGCAGACATAGGCATGCCCAGTGTGCCCTGGCCTTGGCAAAGTAGCAATGCATAGCACATTCACTGACAACCTAGGGTCCTAGGGACTGGCACCTTACTCCAACTCACATACATAGTAAAAAGGATGCCAGCCACACCACACAACCTGTATCTTACCATGTATTGGCTGTGTACTTTGTACATCAGACAGACTCAGCCCTGAAATACAGGTCTCTCAACCGCTGTGTTCACATGTAAGTCACTCTCCTTTACAACTAATGTATGGGTACTAGACTAAAGTAGCATATGCATGGGCCTGCTGCATGTATGCAAGGGAAGAGAGTGGGCTGCTGGGCTACATGCAGAGAAGTGACATCTACGTAGGACAACAAGTACTCTTTCCAATACTGAGTACCCATAATATCCATTAGGCCACATGGCAGAAGAACCACAGCAGTATGCAAGGGAAATGCCAAACAGCGAGCTCATAGGTCAGGCACATGACTGTCAATGTCAGAGTCCCCTAGCCCCAACACATCACTGTTCCTATAAAGCTGCAGTACCAGTATGTTTACAAGGATATATCAGCAGACCACACAATTCCAGGGCTGTCACAAAGAACCTGGCCACATGTTCTATTTTCCACAAAACACAGGAATCACAGCAGGGGGTCACAGTGTATGTCTGCTGTTGATAGTGTGAATACTTAAACCCCACTTTCTGGTATCTGATGTGGCTCACTGGACTAAATACATTAGCATGGTTGATGGTGTTGATGGTTCAAAGCTGGCTGTACCTACAAATTTGCATGTCAGGTACTTATATAGTAGGAGTCCCACAGACTGTCAATATGCCACAATCTGTTATTTATTTATTTATTTATATTTGTTTACTGGGAAGTACTGACTGGACACAGGTCTTTTTTCAGTGGAGGAATGGGGAGAAAAGCTCCACCAGTGGAGGAATGGGGAGAAAAGCTCCACATAGCAGTTAATAAGCAAAGTACAAGAGTAGTTGGATTACAGTAATAAAGAAGACCACAAATGATACACCGAAAAATTAGTTACATTAGATGAATATACAAAATAAAGAAGTAATGTTGGATTTACATTGCAATAGTAGACTTAGCATTATCTGGCTAGAAATCAGGGGTTGGACAAGGAATTAAATTGACAGGGACTACTAAGATGAGACATATTCTGTACCAGGCTAGTAGGACCTCAGTCATGTATACAATGTTGAGGAAAAGAGTTCAAGAAAGTAATAGTTGGTAGGCATGAGGCAAGTTGAGGTGGGGTGGGGGAAGGGGTGAAGAGAGGAAGATGGAGGGATTAGTCTGGATTGGAACAAGGACAGAGCTAGTGTATTTTTAGGTGAGATTTAAGTGCGGTCTTGAATTGACTTCTAGAAGTTAGTGCGGTTATAGAGGGGTGAAGATTGTTCCATAGTCTGGATATGGCACAGGAGAATAGAGCATCACCTGCTGAGATTTTGGCTTTGGTGATGAGAAGTAGATTTTTACTGCTGGAGCATAGAGATCTAGTGGAGCAGTAGGGTTGGAGGAGGTTTTGAAGGGATGGTATTTTAAGAGGATGGCTTATTACTTTCTAGGTGAGTGAGAGTTGATTCAGGTGAAGAATTTGAGGGAGTTCAAGCCAATCAAGTTCCCTAAGTGAGATACAGTGGTGGCAGCGATAGGATGCTTCAGTAACAAATTTTGCAATTTTATTGTAGCAAGCCTTGAGCTTGTTTAGGTCTGTCTGCCTAAGGTTGGTAAGTATAGGCAAGGTGTAGAGTAAGCTGGAGATTAGTTGGGAATTGGCAACAGAAATTCTAACTGTCTTGGTGAGGAATTGTTTGTTTCTATACAGTGCACCTAGCTTTTTGTGTACTTTTTTATGGTAAGAGATATGTGGATGTCAAATCTGAGATTGTTGTCAATCTCCACACAAAGTAATTTGGTGTGATCGACTGGAGAGATCATGGTATTGTCTTTGGTTAGAATATTGAAGTGGGGATGTAGATTGAAAGATGGCAACAAGATGACGACAAGGGAAATCTCCCAATCTGCACTGTATGCCGATCTCCATTCAGGATTTTGAAGTTTTAAATCTTTGAACATACGATCTTCAATCATATGAGATTGAAAGTTTTGGACTTCGAAATTCTGAACGTAACCCACAAATATATATATATATATATATATATATATATATATATATATATATATATATATACACACACACACACACACACACACACACACACACACACACACACACACACACACAGCTACATAAATGTGTAGAGTGATATATGTCTATAACACAATCACATAACACATACTCACAGCTATTATGTCCCTGATATATATATATATATATATATATATATATATATATATATATATATATATATATATATATACATACATGTGCATGTGTGTGTGGGGATGTATGAATATCTACACTTACATGCAGACTGCTGTGGTTATGTGCACCTATACACACAACAGTTTTCTGATGGTAACAGACCAGGGCCGCATCATGACAGAATCCACCCAGCCACAAAACCCTGCACCTGTGGAATGTCACCCTGTAGACAGACAATGGTGAGCAGGTGTTGCATTGTGCAATATCCTTAATGCAGGACTTGGACAGGCCAAACAGTCACTGACCAATTGACCACCTAGCAAACTGGCCATGCATGGTGAAACTGGTATCTGTACACACATAGCATGGGTATTAACAGGTACCCCACTACTAGGACACTAGGTACACTAATAACATAAAGCAGGTCCACTCTGCAGGCCACACATGCTGTGTATTACAAGGGCACTTTGCATAGTCCACAAGTACTGGGATGCAGCCACATATACAACAGATATAACTGGTGGCACATGCAGCAAGTGCTGTGAGCTATAGTGTGTAATAGTAAGTAGATAGGCATTCTAATCTCACATCAGACACCTTATGTGTGTAGATATTTCCCTTGCAGCAGTATAGACATGCCCCCCTGGCCTATTTCTGTGCAATGGTTACTTGTTTTATGGCCCTGTGACTAGCGTCCTCCTGAACATTGGCCTCTCTGTCAACACCTGCTGATATCATCCACCTTAACAGCATTGGCTGACAATCTAAAAACAGAGAAGCCCTGTGGCACATGTGATAAGTACACAGTGCTATAGTGTATACAACAAGATAGGTAGAGGTTCTAATCTCACCAAAGTCAATTCTGTGTATGTGTATGTGCGTGTGTGTATAACTATATCTCCTTGCAGCAGTGTACACATGCCTGTATCGCCTATTTCTGTGCAATGGCTATACATTCTAAGGCCCTGTGACTACATGTCATCCTCCCCATTGGCCTCTTTTACAAGAACTACAGATGTCATCCACCTTAACAGCACTGGCTGGCAATCTAATAACAGATACGCTCTGTAGTGCATGCAGTAAGTACATAGTACTATATTTTATACTACTAAATAAGTAGGGGTTCTAATCTCACAACAGAGAGCTGTGTGTGTGTGTGTGTGTGTGTGTGTGTGTGTGTGTGTGTGTGTGTGTGTGTGTGTGTGTGTGTGTGTGTGTGTGTGTGTGTGTGTATGCGTATAACTATATCCCCTTGCAACAGTGTACACATGCCTGTATCGCCTGTCTCTGTGCAATGGTTATACATTTTAAGGCCCTTTGACTGTCACCCTCTCCACTGGCCTCCTTTACAAGGCCTGCAGATGAGATCCACAATCTAACAAGAGATATGCTATGTGGCACATGTGATAAATACATAGGACTATAGTGTATATGACCAGATAGGTAGGGGTTCTAATCTCGCAACAGGCAACTGTGTGTGTGTGTGTACAACCAGGTGACACATATCAAGGGTAGCAGACCTTATCACAGGGTATGCATGCATGATTACCCTTACTGCCACCATTGTCCCTCACACACTGTTCTACACATATGCACCCAGATAACCATGCATGCTTACAGCCGTACCTTGCTCATGTCATATAACTGCTGTGCTGCTATGCCATCCTGTGCCACTGTATTACCACAAAGTCTCCATAGCTCAGCCACTCAGACCCCTGGAACAGAAACATACACAGTTATGTGAGATGTCTGTCAGTCTGCAACACTACCAGCAGTCTAACAGGATGCAACAAACATACACAAACTATAATGTGAATGCATGACTCATGGCAACATACAGCACCTGTCATACCCATCACAGCTTACATGGCACAACACTACCACACTGCTAAACTTACATGTAAAGTAATATAATCACCCTGTGCATCAGACACATATTTGCATGTCCCTGCAGCAATGGCAGGTATGTGGCATAGGTATCATCACATGCCCAGGGTGTGGTGTGGGGGTGCCAGTGGCCTAGGCTGTTGCAAACAGTTGACATGTGTATGTGTTAGGATGGGGTGATGGTTAGGTGGGCCATGGAGAGGTGCCATGTGTGTCTTTTGATGGCTTGCATGTGACAGTGATGTGTGAGCATGTGCATGTACACAGTCAAGTCCAGTGCTATCCCTACACATGTGTATGTTGGACAGTTGTGGACTGTACATGGCTGAGTGGAGAGTTCACCATCTCCAGCTATCAACATGGGAAGTGGCTCTGGCAGGAGTGGCACTGGCACCACCATGGCCAGGGTCAATGTAGTGACTGATGGTGACTGCTGCTTGCTGAGCCGGTATCCCCCACAGGGCCAACAAAGATAACATGCCCATGGCCTGCCACATCATGGTGTTGACAGCACACTCCCTTCTGTGATGCTGGAGGTACTGCCACTATGTCAGCGTGAGTGTCCTTGGTGATGAAGACTCTCAGCAGATGCTGTTACTGACCTATGTCTACATGTCCAACACCCTACTCCAACCAGATGTACCAGCACAGAGAATGTGCAGTGAAACAGTGACACTGTCTCAGCCTCTGTCTGTCCACTACATCAATGAAATGATCTATGGCATTGCCAATGGGTTGAAGGCAGTCATGGATATCAGACTGTGCTGCATCCATAATCCTGAGCATCCATCTGATGTTGCATTTGGAACATGCCTGTGTCTCCATGTTAGACCAAAACATGTGGCAGTTAACCCATGATGTGACACCTGTGACAGGTGGTGGATGGGCATCAGTCCTCCTCCAAGCACCCCTGTCAATCTGCTTGTGTGGGACCTCACCAGATCTCTGGCTATGGCCAGTGTCTACACATACTGGTACCATAGTTGCCACACTGTTCTGCTCGATGTCACCACATTCTGACTGTCCTATATCTGTGGACTCAGGTGACTGGGTATGTATGGGCATACTTACTGTGTGCGGGGGCAATGAGGAAGGAAGTGGGATATCAAGCCATGGGACAGATTTATTCCCTGACAACACTACCTGTGCCTTACTATGGCCACCATCATCATCATCAGAGTGCGACGAGACACTGACATCAGGTTGTGAGAGGAACAGACTCCAGCCCCCACATCCACCTGTGAGGAGGAAGGCAAGATAAGTACATCACTACCTGCACTATTATGTATGGTAATCAACACAGACACATACATGTGATGAGCCAGAACTGCATTACACATCACACATCTCATTTCTGATCCCATGCATAACAAACAAACACACATATGCATACAAGACAGGCCCTTTATAACATGCACTGCAGCTACATCCAGTTAATGTTGCTAATACAATACACCTCTGAGATAAGCAATGTCAGTGTATCTGATAGATCTACCCCTAAAACACAGAGCACCCTTCATGACCATACGATGCCAGTTATAGTACCACTGCCTCAGGTATGTACTATCTCCATATTGTGTGTGAACAGGCATCTGTGAGTAATTGCCTCCTCTATAGCAGGCTGCATAGTCCTTCACAAAATTAAATGCAAATGTGTTAATGTTCTTGAAAATGCCCGACTGTGATTACCCATTCAATGCACTCCAGTTAGCTGATCCACAATGGAACATACAACCTAGTCTACTCTGGCTAAGCATAACAGCTGTGCCTAGTTCAAACTTGCAGCCCTTACCATTCTTAGGGTATATATCATCTGTAAAACAGTAGTATCACACTTACCAGGTACAAGACCTTGGACTCTGGCCACACCTGATGGACCTTTGATAATGTGAGGGAGAAGTATTGTCAGCAATACCAAATGTGGCATTGTTATAGGTAATATGTGCATATATCCACATGTACAGTAACTAATGTGATACTGCCTAGATTGCTGACATTTTGCATATGTGTGCAGAACTGTGCATTAAAATCAACCCCCACCACATTGCAGATAAACCTGACACCCATGTGCTGGTATGCACAGGCTGCTACAATTACTGATACAGTATTACAATGATGAACACAGGAAGCTTACCTGGACCCTCCTGTGATGTGGATGCTGTAGCACTCACCTCCATGATATATGGGGTGATGGATGCTTCTGAGCTGGTGGTTGTTCCCAGGTTCACCAGGAGGGCCTCTATGGCTGACCATGGTTGTTCTACTGCAGACCCTCCACCAGTGGCAGCACGGCACCTGGCCACAGCGGCTGCACTTTGCCATGCAGCATTGACCAGCTGTGGACCGTGTTGGGACTATGGACAGCTGTGTCCCAGTGTCGGGCCTGCTCATAGGTCCTGTCCTGTTGGCTTATCTGGTTGACTGCCATGACAAGGTCAGCCCACAGTGCTGCACATTCTTCACAATGCTGATGACCCCTTGACAGGAGAATATTATGATGCAGTCTGAGGCCATCCAGGATAACATTATTTTCAGTGGCTGAAAATGGTGACTGCCTCCTTCGATACAGCCTTCCTGAAACACAACAAGAGGGGAGCACATCACAGGACTAGATGCATGGACACCCACTATCAGCAGACCCTGCACAACCAAAATGGCCTGCTCTATCCACTGCTACCTCCCACATCATGCTCCGCAATCTATCAACACACTACGTATGTGTGTCTATCACCAACATAGTAGCAATACCAGTTATGTCCCAGTGTGCAGTGACAGAGTCTGATTAATATCTCCACACCCATCAATGCCATCTACAGTGGTGTGTCCCTATGGGCACAGTCCCACTATTATGTCATACAGCCACTGTCAGAAAAATAGGTGTGTGTTATTACAACTATATGGGGACAGTCCAGCAACACCAGTGTGCCACAATGACAGACAACAATGCAATCCTGCTGTACTATATCTTCCCTGTAGGTATCATACCTCTCCAGTCCACAGCTTTTTGTGCAATGTGTACGTGTGCCTGATATATGTGGTCCTTTTGGCACACACATGTGGATGTTTGGCAAATGATTGGCTAATAATTGATGGATGCTGTCAGAATATAGAGAATCTGGCTGTCATATGCCAGACCCCTCAGAATACACTTATTCTACAGTAATATTGGTTAGTATATTTATAGTATTACTTTGTATGGCCAATATGAACACTCTGTCACTGAGGTTGGGTCTGTGTCCCCCCACTAATAATGGCTATGAGCTCAATACCTGCTGTAAGTTGTTGCATGCTATGTCAGCCATAGCTCTCAAGTGATGAGGTATAATTGTCAACAAAACAGTGACCTAGTTAGTGTACATCAGGGACAGTCAGGGACACCTTTACAACATCTGCAACATCTGACCTATTCCTGTGTGACATTCACAGACTGAGAGGAGCTAAATGACAGTACATCATGTGATATGACAGCTATGTCCAACCTTATTTACTGTCAATATGTGTAACTCATATTCCACTAGCTTTTGTACAGGGGCAGACCATTGTAGGAGGGAGTAAGAAGGTAACAGCTGTGATTTGATTCAAAGCATGCACAGGTGGGAGGCCTGCCTGTAGCTGTTGGACAGCAGAATATCACCACCATGGCATTCCCATAGATGAACTACAGACCTGCTGTTGTAATCCCTACTCACCATACCTCCTTTGTCCCATCTGGGTACCAGTATATGGGGCATGTATTACATCCCTGGTAGAGTGATGTAATCCTTTTGAGAATAAATCCTCAAGAAATGTCTTGCTAAATAGTAGTCTGTCTTGGTAAGGCAACAAGTAGACTTGTTTGGCATAGGTAGTTGATTGCCTTTTGTAGGTAATTCTCATTAACAAGTGATTGCCTGTGCACCAATCTGTTGCTCAGATGTGCTAATTGCACCCAAAACAGCTGGATTGCACTTTTATTATCCAATGACATGGCTCCACAGTACAATATGTACGGCCTTCATGTAGGCCTTGGTCCCTTTCTTAGTCTATGAGATCAACTTTAGTGAGGTGTGGAGACTACAGCATGGCAAAGCATAGGTACAAATACTGTCCACTGTTGAGATTTATGAGGTATGTCAACGGTTTTGCATGCTGTATTTGGCCATTGTCCCATGGCATTGTGATTATCTGTCAGTACAGTGTTAAACACTGTGGGTTGAGATCAGTAAGGAGAGAGAGAGTCATGTGAGTATCAGACGTCATACCCATCAGAAATGCATTCTGATGCAGTGGCTGCTATTCTATTAGCTCAATATCTTTGTAGTGGCAACCTGTGAAACATGTCCCTGTCACTGGACCTTTGCCCCCCCCCTTTATATGTGTTTTTGTCTGGCTCCCTTGTTCTAGGGGGTTGTGAGGTATGATAGGTCTGTAGCAGGTGGCTCAACATACAGCTGCATATGTTGCAGGCTACAGCCTAGGACACATAGTGGGAAGTGTGAACACTTTGGAGGACAGCAAGCAGTGTCAGCTCTGCCATTACAGCAGAACCAGGATGTGGGTACCCTTTACGGTCCACTCGAAGGATGTGCTTAGTGTACATCTGCTGTATAACAGTGCCAATGACAGAGTAGTAGTGGACATATAGTTAGGCTACACAAATATGTGCAGCGTGTTCCTACCTACAGGCCTTTGACATGTAAACATGGGTAGCGGTTAATTCAGTAGCAGCAACCTGTGTGGGTTAAAATTGCATGACTCATTCATTATTTGCTGTAGTCGCAAGAATGTAATTGAAGTGCAACACACTGAATTCAAACCCAGGACTGTGGGTGGCAAAAATGTACTGCATACAAGGCATTTAACAGACTGAGCTACTGTGTCAGTGCTGCAGTAGGTGTATTTGCAATATATATGTGCATGCATACAGTCAGAGACACACATCTGCATCAATTATATTAGCATGGCTTTCAAATGTAGTTGTGCAGCAGGATCCCAGTTGGACACATATGTACTTTGCCATTACTGCCTTAACAGGTGTGTTTTAAGATGTTGTTGCTGAAAGGGGATGGTTACCTGCTGTCCTACATGTCAACCAGTTAGAGCAAGAGCTCTGGACAAAGTCATACATACAAGTGAGGCAAAGGACGAAAGCTAGGGACAATTTTTATATAATGCTCCTACAAATGTCTAATGGTGACAGAATAACAGGATTTGCATTAGCATGTGTTTTCTGAAGGGTATGAAATTTGACACTCAAATGTCTGTCATGATTTCCTCACCTCAATCTTTGATGACTTGTGACTACTTTGCCAGAAATACACAGTGTTACGAAACCCAGGCCAAAAATACCAGGCAAAACTCTTGACAGTCTCCAACAATTTGTATAGTTGACAGGTATGCCTGTTTTCCCAGCCCATGACATAGACCCATTATTATGTATTTGGCTATGTACTGGTGTAGTGTTTGCATCACAGTCCCAGGTACACACTCATTTTTTGCTATTATAAATACTTGCAGTCTGACAGTGGCAATCAGGACATTTTGCTGGAATCACCTGTGTGAATTCAGTGCTGAGTGGCCTAGTGGGCTAATGCACAATGCTGTAGTTGACAGGGGCCTGGGTTTGAGATGTGACAGGGGTGAGTATTTTACTGATCTGCCTAACACTGTGAAAAACACATACGACCATTAAGGCACTTTTAAGCACTGTTAAGCGGGTTTGTGCATGTTTGCTCAATGTGCTGCTTAGATCCACTTAAACCCGCTCTAAAAATAATTAAAGAAAAGAAAAAGGGGGTGATAGGACAGTGGTGAAATGGAGGCAAATGGGGGAAAAACATACTGAAAGGCAGGTAGGGCTGTGCAGGAAGAGTGTAGGAAAGGACCATAGCTCTACATTTCTTGTACAGCAACAGCTATGCAAGTATTACAGAATTTGGAATTTGTAGCCTCATACCCCAGAGATAGGGGTGAGGGTGACATAAATGCATTCATTAATTAATGTAAGAATTAGTTGTGTCTGTTGGACACTTGCAAAATGGAGAGCTATGTATGGATATATATATATATATATATATATATATATATATATATATATATATATATATATATATATATATATATATATATATATATATATACACATACCTATATATATTTTTTTTTTTTTTTTTTGGTAGGACAGTTGCCCACTTTTTTTTCTTTTTTTTTTTTTTTTTTTTTTTAAGGAGAAAGTGGAATGTTGGGCAAGGAATGTAGGTAGGTGTGGCGAGGTAAGTTAGGTAGGAGAGGTTGCATTTGCAGACATATAAGACATACAAGATAGCTGACAGGGGTGGTGTGTGACACTTGAGGGGTATAAACACCTTGGACAGGGAAGGTGTTGTGGAATCTGAGGTGCATGTGCCTCCAGATGGCAGCAGCATGACTGAGATCCCCATCCATGGGCAGTTGACACTGCTCCTTCACTGCCCTGAAGGTTGCTGTGCTGGAGTCTCAATCCAGTGCATGTGCTGTTCACAGCTCCTATGAACAATCCTGCACACCATAGCTGGTAGATGATCCTGGTTGACAGCATCCCTCTGCCCCTGCTCTCGGGGGGGGGGTGAGCCCCATCCTCTAAGGTGCTTCCACCTGAAGTTGGTGCAGGGACAGCAGAGGGGGCAGCACCAGCTTGGGTCCCAGACGTGCTGGTGCTGGAATCCCATGCCACGGCAGGCTGAGGTAGAGTAGGTGGATCACCAGGAGCCGGCCTACTCTGACGTGCTGTGGTTATGCAGGTAAACCAATTCATACTAGTTGAGTTATGAACAAAACCATTGTTATTAATAACAGCATGCCAGAACATTGCAAATAACCCCATGACAGTTCAATGCATATTATGTGAAACAAAACAATATATAAAAGAATAGTCAGCATAATAACAGCATGTCAGTAATAGTTATGGCATATGGCCAACAGAATAGGTAATTTAACATAGTAATACATAACATTAATAAAACACATGCCCCAACATAACATTTATGGAACAGCATATGTTAATAGTAAACCATAAACAATATATAGCAATAATAATTCTATGAAAATAAGGGATGGGGAGAGAGAGAGAAATACAGTCCATTATGGGCTATATAGTTGACTACAGTAATGCTATCTACTCTACAGGTCTTACCTTTCTTTATGTGCAAATGTGCCCTATAACTGCTGTAGCATGTACATACCTCTCAAGCTATCTGCATGGGACACTATGGGCCAAGCAGTAATACCTGCAGGTGCACAACTGCAAAGAACACTTGCACATCAGGTGGACCTATATAACTACCATGGTGTACTGTGGGCTGATGTACTGTTACTCTGATATTGACATATAACCATGTCAATGATACATCTGTGACAGAGAGATTACACAACAGTAATTGCATTCTGTGATAGCATGACACTTGAGAGACATGCATGTGTACAGTCAAGAGAGTAAACCCCGTTCATGCCTTGCTTGGCAGGCATGGGGATAAAAGCCAATAGCAGTGACTGCAGGGGACATGTGCATCACATTTATTGATTTACAGCAGCAAACATTCCAAGGCACAGCAGGCATACAGCCATATGAAGGGGACGCATTTTATTTATTTATTTTATTTTATTATATGTTATTATTATTTCAGGTATTTCCATTATTTTATACATTAATATGACATTGGTGGCAATGATTTCAACAGTCTGTGACATCTGAAAAAAACACTTATTTACACAATTATATAAGCTAGCTCGGGTCTATATAATTTATGTGAATGAGCAGAATGTTGACTCACCTTTAGTCAACCCATATTTGTTGAAGCTGCACATCATCGAACATCCAAATCATTGATTTCTTTCTAAGGGAAAGAAATCAGTTGGCCGTTCTTTTAAATCCATCCTTTTCCTGACTGTAGTGCGATTTCGGAGTTAGTATATTTAGTTAAGGGGGTGGGGGGGGCAAAGCCCTCCACTTTCATAGTGTTTGTTTTAATGTGGTATGCATGGTTGGGGTTCCGATGCTGTGCAGCTTCGACAAATATAGTTTGATTAAAGGTAAGTCGACATTTTACTTGTTCGACCTTATAATATAGACCTGCTAGCTCACCAATGTACCTGCAGTTCCTGTGGAGAAAATGAGATTTGTAAACAATAAGTGACTGCTAATGTAGTATTTCTGACAGGCATGGGGATAGAACCCAATAGCAGTACCTGCAGGGGACAGGTGTGTCACATGTAGTAATTCACTGCAGCAACCTTTCCAAGTCACCAGCAGGCATACAGCCATACATACCAAGAGTACACATTTTGTATTTATTTGTTTTATTTTAGTACATTTTATTATTACTTCATGTATTTCCTCTATGTTCTGCATTAATTGCACATTGGTGGTAATGATTTCAACAGTTTTTTGACATCTGAAATAAACACATATTTACACAATGATATAAGATAGCTCACCCATTTACCTGCAGTTCCTGTGGAAAGAATGATATCTGTAATCAATACGAGACTGCTACCATACTATGTCTGGCAGGCATGGGGATAGAACTCAATAGCAGTACCTGCAGGGGACATGTGAGTCACATGTAGTATTTGACTGCAGCAAACTATCCATGACACACCAGGGATACAGCCATACCAAGAGTACACATTTTATTTCTTTTATGCTAATATGTATTATCATTCCTTCATACATTTCCTTTATTGTATGCATTACCAGGACATTTGTGGTAATGATTTTAACAGTCTGTGAAATCTGAATAAACAATTATTTACACATAATATATGCTACCTCACCCATGTACCAGTTGTCCCTGTGGAGGGAATATATGTCATCATAACGTATCTGAATCAGTAATATTTATTAGTACATAGCAGTGGATTCAAACCCTGGTCTGTGTGTGCAAAAAAGTACTTCATACACGGCATTCAACAAACTGAGTTATTTAGTCACTGGTGCAAGATGACTGACTGATATTTAGCTAGAGCTCACCTAGAAACAAAATATGACTTGATAGCACTACTACAGTGTTGTAGTACACTGCAGTGACAGTTGAACACACATGCATATAATGCAATCATGAGAGAGATACCATGTAACATATACATCACTAAGTAAAATGCAGGTGTACAAAATATATTGTTTCTGGGTTGAAATAACAGTCCTAATTCCACAAATATTTCACAACAGTGTATTACAGATACCTTCATGCAGTTATTGCAATGGTTTTGACTTTTTCTTGCATAACAGTTGGCATTATGCAGTGTAATTCCACAGTTATTGCACTACAAATGTTTTGTACATTACTGGTTTCTGCTCTAATCTTTTTCTATGTTATTTGATTATAGATAGCATACTACATCTGTACTCACCACACTAATGGCACAACCTGGCCAGGAGCCCTCTGTGCACCTTGCTGTTGTAAGATCTCACCTCTGCAGCTGTTGGGAATGAAGCACACCATTATGAATACCAGTTTAGCAGACATTCAAGAATAAATATTGGTGAAACACAGGTCAACATACACACATGTGGAACATTGTCTGTTTGGAATTCTTGGACCCAAGCATCCAAGAGACTCCTCCTTCCTTTTTTACAGATCATCATGGTGGTCACAACATTGCTCACCTGTGCGGGGGATACCAGTTGCACTGGTGAGGTACCTTGCTAGCCAGTCCCAGGCCTCTGCTTTGTACTCTGAGCCTTAGTAACTTCCCTGCATGAGCCAGTCTTCATTGTTTTTGACTAGGAGTCTAACCATAACCCTGGACTCCTCAATACCCACCGTTGAGCCTGAAAGCATGAGCCCTTTCTAACACCTGCCATTGTATCCTTTAGAGACAGAACTCCAATGGATTATGGTGTATTCTAGCCTATTGGGCATAATATACCCCTTTTTCCTGTCCTTAAGCACCACTGGGCAATATTTAAAAATGCAGTGCATAGCTTAGAACCATGCATACTGGCTCAGCTCGAGTGAGCAGTGCTTAAACTGGTAATGCTTGGCATTGCTTAGCAGTGCACAAACAAGCTAAGTGCAGCCAAGCGGTGCCAAGCATTGCCAAGTGGTGCTTAAACAGAGGTTGTTTAAGCAGTGCTTATCATGGCTTAGTACAGCTTAGCAGAGCTTAGCTGAGTGCAGCAGATCATGATTTAAAAAAAAATTAGCATAGTTTATCTTGCAAAAATAATTGCTTAATTTCCCTTCCATATATTCAAACCGTACCTACTGCACAGAAGGTCATAACTCTATCCACTTGGCTACATGGATATGTAGACTGGTGCTATACTTTTACATATACCTCTCAGCTATGTTTAAGCACTGCTAAGCGCTGCACTGCACAAACACGATAAGTTATACTTAAACTTGACCTTTGGATTCATAATTAAATGCATCTGGTTTCTATTTTAGATGTCTGGCAAGTGTCAATTGCTACACGCTGCGCAATGCAAACATAAAAAAAATATTAAATAAAAGTTAATACATATGCATACATTGCTAGACTGCACTTTGTGTTACTCATCTATGGACACAGTCAGAAACACACTACCTACTCTGTTTCAATGGTCATGTTTCACAGCTCTCCCTCAGTAACACCCCTTCATTAATAGCATGGCGCGCTACTAAGGGAGAACCATGTACACAGCCACGGTACCTTCCATGTAGGCTGTACACTTTGCCTACATGGATTTTATTATATCTGGGAGCTTCTCTATTTGCTGTGTTGGAATCATACAGATTTTCCTCTAGACAGTTTCATCCATACAGTTGATCTACTGGTGTTCCTTTGGCAAAGTCCATTTGGGTCAGAATTTCCTAGGGAACTGGTTATGCTGCAGCTGTTTTGGGCAGCTATAGAATGACTAACAAAACATATCAGGGAATTCTTAACTATGAAGCTGATCATCCTTTCCAGTCTTGTTCTATAAAGATATCAAAGTCAAAGGTTTGCATACCTTGGTGATTATTGCAATTTGTTTGGTATATTTTTCACCAAGAAGAGAATACATTTTCAATAATTCTGGCAAGTTTTAGTATTTGTTCTTAGATTGCTATATTTAGAACTGAGTTACATCTGTAGTGCAGGTTTTCTAGTATAAATTTGAAACATTGGGGGGCAATAAAGACTCCTTGTTAGCCTCAATGGTGGATATTTAGTCCGGAATATATATTAAAAACAATTTCAGGCACTGCTTAATATCTCAAATGTATAAGATTATGTAAGGTGTAATATATACAATCCTAGTATATTGTTGGCAGAATAATACAGATAATAAACAATAATCTTGTATTATCCTGCTATACCCAATAACCTGTACTCATACATGGTTCATTATATATTTTTTTCAAATTAAAATAACTGATAGCTTCTTGTTACTGAAGCATTGACCTACACACAGAAATGTTTTTTCCTATATCATTGTAAAACTAGCAGAAACATATCCATAAGAGGGAATATGAGAAATTATCTGGTGTCCAAGTCAAATTTCTCATAGTTCATATAAATACAATTTCAAGTTAAATCTAAAATCATGTCATAAACATAACCAAACCAGCCAATAAAATCCAATTAAGTAGAACTCATTTTTCTGCCAGACAGTACATTTGCTTCTGATCATTTTCTGTGTTTTTCCCTAAAACATGTAATATATGAATGATGAAAAAAAGTAAAGGTGCTGTAACATAAGACTGATGTAATTTATTTGTCCAATGATATAAAAAATGGAAATCATATCAGATACTCAAAGAGACATGCATGCTTTTCCAATACCTCTATGTGACAATTCTGCACTCATTCCCAACAGCCTTGTTACCATTTTAATCCTTTACTAATACCTCTATATGACCGATTTCTGTTGATCGCAGAACAGGATTCTTTGCATTGTAGCATTACTATATGCACTGCATTAAAAATGGTAGCCTACTTAAAGGCATAAATAGTAACCAGGTAATACCAAGCAAATGTACTGTTTGCATTTCCTAACAAAGATTGTTCCTCTGTTTGTAACTTAGAAGAAAATGCCTGCATTCCATACTAGTTTGCCAGAAGAGCAGAAGGAACCCTCAATGAAGAAGCCTAAATAAGTATACCCATACTTAAATATGTTCTAATACACTACCTTTTGTTTCCTGTATTTTTCAAACTCTTTAACCTGTAATATTAAATTTAAAACCTGCGTTGCAGTATAATATGTAGAATGTTACACAGAATGAATTCTTTGTTAAAATGGCAAGCTGCTACATCTCATTCTTAAAATTGCAGGAGTTATCATAAATCTTTATTATACTATAACACATTTTTTCAAACTGTTAAATTTAGCACGCTCAGCCCAAAGAAAACTCTATTATGAGTTTTCCTTTAATATTAAAAAAAATAATTTCAATTTCCCCAAACCAAAAAAATAAATAAATAAATACATTTAAAAAATGACTGTACCTCAAGTACATATACCCCGGGATTCATGAAGCGTGCGCCAGGTGCAGGCGAAGCATTGGCATTCCAACACCAAATATGGGCGGCGAGCGATTCAGGTATGTGCTGTTTCTAAGTGCACTACCTGTGTACGCTATGCCCGCACAGCTCCCAGCCCCTGTATACTAATTACCCCATTTGCAGCAGTGTAGCATGCAAATGAAGGCATTTAGCAATCCAGGAAGTGGTGAAGGCATAGTGTAAGCATGCAGAAATGTAAACCGTAAAAAATGGTTTACATTTTTGCAAACATAAAATCAGAGCCATGACAGCCGGCCAAACACATGCATTATATTGTTAATATATGCCAATGGCTAAATATATAGCCATTGGCATAAAAAAATGTACAAAATATAAAAAGAACATTTAATTTTATTTTTCACACTATTGCGAAGTTTAAGCACAGGGCAGAGGCGCACAAACCGGATTGCAAGGAAAATAGAAAAATATAGAATAAAACTGCAATGTAACACATATCATGATTTCCCCATCATAGTCAATGGCAGGCATGTTACACCACACCATTGTGCAAGGGTTGCTAAGGGGCTGTGATACTGTTTTGCCCTGTAGCTAGGAATTAGTAGGCAGTGCCATGCAAATGAGAGGAGTAATAGTGAATCACAGATTCCCCTCTGGTGTAAGGATGCACCTCACAGTGTAGTGTTATAATACTGAGGTTATAACACTGAGATAAAAATAACATCAAGAGAGGGGTGTGTCACCTTTGCTGTAAGCAGATTGGAGCATTGCTAATCTGGTTTTCCTGTAGCTAAGCAAAGCTGCAGGATAGGGGTGTGTCGAATTGGCCATAGCTATGCTTAGCTGAGAGTACACAAGGTAACTGAGTATGCATGTGAACAGAGATTAAAATGCGCTTAAACTCAGTAAACAGGTTTGCGCAGCGTGCACCGGAGCTGAAACAGAAAGGATATAGGAAAAAAATAAGGAAATGCTGTAGCAGGGAAATCGGATTTCAAATGAATAATTAACACCTAGGAACCTAGAGTGGGCCATTGACAACAGCTAACAAGGCTGTTAGCAGCTACCTACAGAGCAAGAAAGAGGAGGGGCTGTACTGCAAAGAAAACAGTAAAGTGTCACAGCAGAATGAAGCAGATTTGCATTATATCAGCTACAAGACGCATTTTGCAACACAGGACTGGGTATGGAAAGTACAAAACTAGAAAGACGGCAGGTGGAGGCATGCCTGATAATGGGAGGGGATCCTGGTATAAAAGTGAATTAAAGGGTAACAGATTAATCAAGGCAGGCAAGCATAACTCCACATTAAAGGCCCCACACTTGCAGTACTCACTGTAAAACCCATAATTAAGATACCCTGCAGCAGGAATTACTCATGCACACCCAATGACATCAGCAGTATCCATAGTACAATAGTATAAAGTGTAAAAGCACCTCACACACACTTGTGTATTCCCATACACTCTGCACCATTGATGTATATAGATGGGGAACTTTTAATATGTACATGTTAGGGTCTGCCATAGCTTTGATCCACCAGCATGTGTTGGAGACTGAAGGTGGTGTGGAGGATGATGCTCACAACCTCCCCAGGCACCAGAGGAAGAAAAGAGTGTTCAGACCCAGGGTAACCTATCAGGGGATACATGATCTGGAGATTGTAGAGCATTACAGGGTGGACACGAACACACTACAGCAACTTGTGGAGCTGTGCCGGCCATGCCTCAGAGACAAAAAAAAAAAAAAAACAGGGAACCCATCCCATTGGATACGAAGGTATGTGTAAGCCTGAGAATACTAGCTACAGGTACCTTTCAAAGGCCAACTGGGGATATCATGGGGATCTCACAGGCATCAGCATCCAGGGTACTTCACCTGTTCCTGGATGCCATGTTACCACATGCCAATGAGCACATATGCTTCCCCCGAACGCAGGAGGAGTTGGCCAGCAATATGCATCTCTTCCACCATGTGGCAGAATACCCAGAGGTACTGGGTGCAATAGACTGCATGCACATACACATCAAGTCACCAACCGGTGAGCAGGGTAGGCACAACATAAACCGCAAGGGATACCCCTCCATCAACTGCCAGGTCATGTGCAATGTCCAGGGCATTATCATGGATGTGTGTGCTGGCAGCCCTGGAAGCTATCATGACTCACACATCTGGCATGCCTCACAGCTGTATCAGGTACAGGTATCTGGTGGCTTCTGATCTTTAAAGTGTTTGGATTGTATCAGGTATTTGCCAGGGGGGACATCCCATATGGCCACCTGGTGGGGGATGCTGGCTATGCACTGGAACTGTGGATGATGACTCCCATCAGAAATGCGCACACACCAATGCAAGAACGCCATAACTAGGCACATGCACAAACCAGAATCATCAGAGAGCATGTGTTTGGGATGCTTAAATCACGGTTATGTTGCTTGGACATATCTGGTGGAGCCTTGCATTTCTCTCCAGGCATGTGTGCCCACATCTTCATAGTATGTGCCATGCTACACAATATTTTTATTTTTATTTATTTTATTTTACATTTGTTGACCGGGCTAGTCTAACTGGATATATGTCTGTTTTGAGTAGAGGCCCGGGGAGAAAAGCTCCAAGCATGAACAGTAACAAAGTTAACAATATATAACAAAGACATGTATAATAACAGTACAGAGGTAGCATTGGTTAAAAGAAAAAATATAGTATTAAAATATTGACTATAGACATTATGTTTAAAGTTAAACTAAATAAAAAAACAAGTATACTAAACACAAGTTGGGTATGAGCAAAACAGAGTAAAGTCCTTATATTTTATCCTATTACTATGAGAAAAAAAAAGAGAAGTAACTAGATTTGGAGGCCTAGGTTAGGGGAGAGGGGAAGGGGTATGAGCAGGAGGGGAAAAATATTTCAGTCTGGGTCAGCACAAGGACAAAGCCAGTGAGTTTTGATGTTCTTTAATATGATCCTGTGGAAACAGCTGCAGCAGGGACAGAATGGTGAAGGCCCTCACAGCCCACCAGCATTGCCAAGGGCCCCACAGGCACAGAGGTACTCAGACCACGAACACCCTAAGCCAGTCCAAGTAGGCAGATGGAGGCGTGCCCAGTATGCCCATGCCTTGGCAAGGAGGGAACGTATAATACACACACTGACAGTGTAGGCACCTAGGGACTGACACCTTTCTCCACCTGCACACACAGTACAAATGGATGGCACACACACAAGACTACCTGTAAATTGTCATGTATAGACAGTCTACTGTGTGCATCCAACATAGGCAGCCCTCAACTATTGCACAAACAACAGTCATTGCTACAAGGTAAGTCAACACCTGAACAGTAAATTAAGCTATCAGCATGTGCTGATACTGTATGTATAGGTTTATAGGTTCATAGGTAGGTACTTGGCTAACTGCCTGAGGGCATTCATAAGCCTAGCCAAAATGTGTCAGCTTTTACCACCTCATTGATTAATTAACTGTCCCTCTGTGGAGCAGAGCCAATGGCAGGATCCCTGGGGTGTATCTACTGTTACCCTTCCACTCTTCAGGGTTTCTCTTGAAGAGTGTTAGTGAAGGGCTCTGTATAATGTAATTAGGGGTGTAGTTCCAAAGCATGGGGAGTTTCTGTATCAAGAATCTGTCCCTCCAGCATCTTCTAGTTATTGTTGTGGCAAGCTTTAGCTCACTACAGTGTGTGGCTCACTGTGACATGGATTCCCATAGGTGGAGCATATCCATTAAGCCTGAGTTGGACATGGCTTCATTGGCCAGCAGAGATCATCTCTGAGTAAACGAGATGCCACTGACTAAAGCAGGAGTTTATTAAGTCTGGCTGCATAGGACATATGTTTGAGGTCAGTAATCCTCTTGACGAGGTATGTTTGTGGACCTTTCAGCTGTCAGAAGTGTCTTCTGAGGTACATCCTAAATGGGTTATTATACTCTATGATGGGACTGATGAGTGATGAGTAAAGGGGCAATATAACCTCGGTATGTCTAGATGTGAATCCTTTAGTAATCAGATGGCCTACATAGAAGGATGTTCTAACTAATATGGAGATATGATTGTCAAAGGAGAGATCACTATCTACCTTAGTCCCCAGATACCCTATTACCTCATCTGTATTAAAGTGGCTGCCACTTATGTGTTAATATGTGGGTGTTTAGTTTTTCCAAAATGGAATGACCATGCAGTTTGTGGCACTTAGCTGGAGTCCATGACTTTGACACACTGTGTTGGTCTCTCTGAGGCCCCTTGAAGGATGTCTGTGTCAGCTGGACTGTCAGTTATGGCTCCCAGTTTGCAGTCATTGCCAAACATGGTCTGCCATAGTCCACCTGTGTTTGCCTGTACCTCTGACAAGTATATGCCAAACAGTAGTGGTCCCAGGACTGAGTCCTGTGGGGCACCAGTTGTGACTGGTTAAGAGTTGGACCTGGAAGCAGCTAGTCTTACCATGTTGGTTCTGTGTGTAAGCCTGTTGGCAACCCATCCTGTGATGTATGGGTATATGTACAAGCTGGTGAGGTTATCAATAATAACTGAGTGGGGAATGGTGTCAAAAGCCTTGGTGAGGTCCAGGTAGTATGTGTGAACTACCTCTCCCCTCATCTAATGTCTTGGTGACTGTCTGTAAGATGTCAAACAGGTTCAGTAGGCATGATCTGCACTCAGCCAAGCTGACCTGGGTTGAGTCAAGGGTTTGGAGGTTAGCAATGTCTTTGTCAATGAGTGCCATGAGGATGCGCTCCATAGCTTTGCAGACCAGGCTAGTCAGGCTTATGGGGTGGTAGTTACCATGGTCAGTTGTGTTTCCACCTTGATGGAGTGGAATAACTGTTGCTATGCACCATTGTATGGGCATGTAGCTTGTGTAAAGGCTGAGGTTGAAAAGCTTAATTAGGTGGGGGGATTAGTTTGTCTTGTAGTGTTTGAAAGATGCAGTCTGGGACACCATCTGCCTCCACTGATGCTGTGTTTTGCCATCTGAGAGGGCCATTTCCACCTGTGTGTCTCTGATGTCTGGGATACTATACTTTCCAGGTTTTATTGTGGGCTCTTTAGGGAGTGAAGTTTGCACTGAATGTATCTGCAAAGATGTTGGTGATATCAGTAGGTTCAGTATATCTTGTGCTATATTGCACCAGCACAGTGCAAATCTGTGTGTTCAAATCCCTGCCTATTTTCCTGTTGATGTTAGCCTTGGATTATTTCATGAGGGACCTATGTTTCTTACTAATACTGGTCACGGATGTCTGCCCTTCTTGGGTTTTGCTGTTTTTCTGGACTACTGACCTACTTCTGTTGTATAGCCTGTTTATTGCAGGGGTCCACCAGACTGGTGTCCTTGTCCAGGAGGAGCGAGTCTTATTTTATCAGTGATGGCATGATCCATACATCCTTGTAGGTGCTTATAGAGTTCATTTGTAAATCTTTCTGTATCTTGAGTAGTGTTTTCCCTTAGCATGGGAGCTGTCCCACCTCTGTCTTTAGTAGTCTGAATTTAGGTGTAGGAAAGGTATTCACTGTGGTTTCCTTGGGTGGGGGAGAGGGTTGGGTGTGGAAATCATCAATGAATAGTCCATGGACAGATCTAACCAGTGACCGGTTTACATCTGCTGTGGTGAACCTGTCACCCATGTTGGTGATTACCACTTCTAGTATGTTTCCATCTCTCGTTAGAGAGTTTATCATCTGACACAGGGCATATGAGGTGAAAAATTCTAGGAAGCGCTGGGCCTGGAAGTGAGTACTCGAGTAAGTTTCCCAGTTAATGTTAGAGTAGTTGACATCGACCAATACCAGGGTGTTCAGTAGGACTGTCATGTTTTCCACTGTCTCCAGGTAGGAGGAGTGGATGTCCTTGTTCATGGAGGGTGATCTGTAGCAGGCCACAGTTTGCATTGCAGTTGTGGTTGTTAGCTGCACATGTATGATCTCAGAGGTATCATGCTGCCCCACTAAACTGGAGGTGTAGGCATCCCTGATGAATATGGATACAACCCTTCCATGTCTGTGTCAGTCCATGTTCTGTGGCCGAAATATGTGGTATGGGTTATAGTCCGGTAGTGCTGGTGTGCTCTCAGGAGCCTTAAAACAGGTCTCAGTTACTGCACAGATGTTGACATTGTCCATAGGGAGGAGTGCTGTGAGTGCGTGCATGTTGTGATTACAACCCCTGGCGTTGAGTAGCATAACCCTCATTGATTTCGCTATTGTGCTGTTTACGGAGGTGGGATTCAACTTTGAAACTTCCATAAAAAAGGCCAATAGCGTTGGCCAGTATTCCAAAGCCTAAGGCTGAAACATGCAAGCCGGTATGTTATTGTTGCATGCATGTTTCCCATCAGTGCTTGTTTCTTATCTTTCCTGTAGGTAACCTACTGGTAAGCAATAGAAAGCCTTAAACTTATACAAGTCTTCTAGCTTCCAAGATAGGCTTTTGGAGTGATTAAGTACCAGTGTTCTGTATGTTCTTGCTGTATTTAACTGTTTTCTGACTACATGGTGATTTTTCACTGTATATTGTGATCTGAATTCTCTGTTTATTCACATATTATGTCTGTGATGGCTTGCACTTTAGAGGTTCATAGATAGGTAGTAGGCTATCTGCCCAAGGGCATTTAGAAGCATAGCTACAGTATGTAGGCTTTCTCCACACCATTGATGAAGTAACTGAGCCTCTGTCAAGCATAGCCAATGAAGTGACTCCAGGCAGAGTTGCCGGAAGCTGTTGAAGACTGGGGTGGCAGAGGGTGATAGGGGCACTTAGTGATCTAAAGAGGGCATGTTAACGTGAAAAATCAACACCATTCAGTTTCTCCAACAGGTCTTGCAGCTATAAAACTGGAGGGGCTCCCCCATCCCCTGGCTGTATGGTTCTGGGACACATGATCCCAGGGGTGTATATTCTGTTACCCATTCACATATCAAGGTTTCTCATTAAGTGTGTCAGTGAGGGGCTATGCCTAATGTAGTTAGGAATTTAATTTATAGTCTCTCATTTCATTTGTTATGTTTTTATTTCAAGAGTAAGTGAAGCTCAGTGGGTTTGGGCACCTCCGCCCTTTGCTTAGTCTAGCTTACACATAGAAATCATCTAAATAGGAAATAAGCAAAAACAACATTAATATCAATAGTGTAATGGTTACAGCATTTGCATAGTATCTGTGCATTCCTGGCTCAAATCCCAATAAAGTCAGAGATTTTTTTCATGTTAAAAAGTATATCTTAACCACAGCTTGCATATCTAGGTAGTATTCTTCAGTATAGTAAACATTTGAAGCACTCATATAAACCCATGGGTGCTGGAGAGTAAAGTCAACAGAGAATGTAATGTTATGTAAGCACATAGTGAGATGTTACTTCAGTGAAATGTATATATCCTGAATAGTTAGCAGATGTGGCCGTGTTTGCGCACACACGTTATATGCTTTAAAGTTTGTTTAACTGTTGCTTCAATGTCACACAAACACTTTTAAACATGCTTACAACTGCTTAAAGAGCCTTATTCTGGAGTAAGACACATTATTAAAGCATCACAGGTGCTGAACCCTGGACCATGCACACAACAGTCATGGGACGTACCACTAAGCCATCTGAGCCATATACATGTTTCATGGTCTTTAGACTATACCTTATACTATAGGCATTCCACAGTACTGCCCACAAATGGGACAGTCACTTTGTGTACATATGTACAGTACATTGTAATGTACTGTAGTTTGTGAATCAACATATACAAGTCTACATATGTATAACTGTTACAAATGAATGCTATATATATATATATATATATATATATATCAGTGATGTCTGCACATAGATAGAAATATATATATATATATATATATATATATATATATATATATATATATATATATATATATATATATATATATATATGTCTACAGTTACATCTATAGCTATATATAGAAATATCTATGAACACACTTTGTGACACAGAAGTAATACAAAGGAATTGAAGTGTACACAAAACACATGCAGCTCTGCTATTATAACTATTAATATTAACTTAATTCACCATAGAAAGGATGGTTGTTGTGTATGTGGAGATTAGGGTGGGGGGATGAATGATGGGTAATGAAATTATGCATCAAGGAGAGCCTAGGTTGGATGTTCAGTAAGTGAACTGGAGGGGTATACATGGAGTATGGGGACAATATAAAAAAGAAACAAAACAAGAACCATTCTCATCCATAATACACCCTGTCAGGTCACATTGCAACACTTAATTCCACAAACATATGAACATTAACATGTATCATACATATGTACACCAACTGTCACATTTGTTTTCAGTAGTGAGGAATGCCCGTAGTAAAATGTATATTCTAAACACCATAACATTTATAGATATCTCAGATGCCTTAGTGGTAAAATCAGTGACTGTGGTGTTCATGGCCCTGGCTTCTAGACCTGCAAGGGCTGTTAATTTATTTTGAGGGCCAGAATAAGGGCTGTCGGATGCAGGTTGATTAAAGTACTTTTAAGCAGTTGTAAGCGGTTTTGCATGGTTTGTGCGATGGTAAGCGGCAGTTAAACAGATAAAAGCTTCACAGGTTTAACCTTTGCTTAACATCGCGTAGACAATGGGCAAACCTGCTTACAACCACTTAAATTTGCGGTAAGCACACTTTCCCTAACAGTGCCTGTTCTGAGAGGTAAAATAATAACCACTTCCAGGATTAAAACCTGCAATCATGTACACTATCCTCACAGTAACCCACCACTAAGCTACCTGAGATGTACCTATACCAGCTGTGTATTCAGACAGGTTAAAACGCAAAAGGGAGGATTGTGTGGAACTAGCACAAGTAAAACCAGCTGCAAAACACGAACTCAAAAGAGAAAACTTGCAGAGAAAACCAGTTTAATAAAAAGCAGAGCTTTCGGGCGTAACCCTTCTTCAATACTAATACATTCAAACACTAAACTCTAGAAGCTTAAATACAGGTCTAAAATCACATGACCAGCAGCCAAATGAAATCATGTGACAGAAAACAAATTAAAAATTAAAGACATATACATATAAATATATTAAAAGATGTGTAGATACACAGTATAAAATATTTACTTTACAATATTACGTAGCTTAACTAACACAGGTTTTAAACTGACAGTGCTGTTTAAACCAGGATGAGTATCAGCAGCTAATCTCAATATCCATTCAAATTCTTTGAGCTCAAGGCGTTGTTGACATCACCACCTCTTTCATTTGGACATAGAGCATCAATCACTCTAAACTTAAATGTATGTGTTTCACCACAAGTTTTAATATGTTTACATAGTGCATTATTGTCACAATTTCTCCTAATTTCAGAATTATGGTCTATAACACGTTCCTTAAGCTTACGTATTGTTTTTCCCACGTAAAATGAACTGCATGAGATGCAGGTAGCCAAATAAACCACAAAAGTGGTGTTACAAGTAGCTGTAATTTTAAAATTAAATACTTGTCCATTGGCAGGATGAGTGAAGATATCACTACCATTCCCTAAGATGTAAGCACAGGCAACACAGTTAAAACATGGAAAAGTACCAGTTTTAGCAGCCAATTGTGTATAACAGGGTCTATAAAAATCTTTAAAACAGAGTAAACTTTTAATCATCCTCATATTTTTATATGTAAAATGTGGCTTGGTGCCCAATATAGTTTTTAGTTCATCCAATGCCATCAGAATGGGCCAGTTCCTGTTAATAATTTGTCTAATTGAACTTGACCTACCATTAAAAGTTGTGACGTACCTTATTTCATGTTGAGTAATGGTGTTATTACACTGACTATCTGTGAGGCTTGACCTATCTTCCAAAAAAGTTGGTATAAGTGATGTCTGCCTAGCTTCCATTACATCAGATTTAAGCTTGGATAATAAATTCATATCATATCCACTAGAAAAAAAGTCCTCTACCATATTATCAAGTTGTGAAACAAATGTAGTATTATCAGTAGTTAGTCTACTTGCTCTAATAAATTGAGATTTTGCTACACCTTTAAAGACATGTGGCGTGCATACTACTGTGATGCGATATCTTCCATTACTACCATCCTTTGTATAAATACTAGTGTTTAATATGCCATCATTCAATTGCAGTTTGACATCTAAAAACATATACTGCTGTCAGACACATCCATTTTAAATTTCAAAAGATTAGTACTAGAATTTAAATAATCAATGAAAATATTCAAATCATCCAAAGTACCATTCCATATTAGTAGACAATCGTCTACAAATCGCTGATAGAAACTAATGTTACTAAGAAATAGATTTTGTGCATTAAACAAATAATTGCATTCCCATTGGTAAAGCACTAAATTAGCGTAAGTATTTGCTACGGATGTGCCCATAGCTACGCCTGTTAACTGAAGAAATAAGGTATTATTAAACATAAACACATTGTTCCTCAGAACTACATCCATAAGGCAACAGACATTGCTAATGAGCCTATGGTCAGGACTAGGTTGAGAAGACAAAAATTCTCTAAGTAGTTCTATTCCCACATCATTGGGGATAACTGTGAAAAGGGACATGATATCAAGCGTCACTAAATAATATTTCTTGGTATTTAAATCAGTTTTACATTATTATACCATACCCGTAGCTTTGACAATAAATCACAAGTATCCTTTAGAATAGAACTACATTTAGGTAAATAAACTTCTAATTGCCTATGCAAATAAACTGATATGGGTTCAGTAACCCAACCACCTCCAGAGACAATCGGTCTCATGGGTGGATTTTCCAGGGATTTATGAATCTTAGGGATCCCATATAAATGTGGAATCAGAGGACAAGGTACTGTAAAATAGTTAAAAAGATCAATATCTATGTCATTATTAAGCTGCAGCTCATACACAACCATGTTCACATAACTTATACGATTTTTTACATCAGTTCTAGTGATAACTTTAAAGGCAGTATCATCATTTAAAAGCAGAGAAACAGCTGAAAAATAATTATCACGATTCATTAAGACAGCCTTGCCACCTTTATCAGCTTGTTTTATAATAATGTCATTACACTGTTGTAAACTTTTTAAGGCTTTATACTCAGAGAAGCTTAAAATATATGCCTTGTTTTTAACAGGTTTTAAATAGAGTTCTCTAATCTGAAACTCGCAAATGTCATGAAAAGCCTTTAGTACAGGAACACTAACTGGCATAAAAGTGCTACTACGTTTACAACATTTTTCAGGCGCAGGAGTATTACCAAATAGCAGTCTTAAGTTGAGATTTCGAACAAAGATTTTTAGTTCTGTTAAAGCAGAGACAATATTGTCACAACCATATGGTATAAATTTAAAACCTTTACTGAAAAGCGAAAAGTGCACTGATTGTAATTCAAAAGTGGAGAGGTTTAATATACTGTTCATTTGCGACTTACTTTGTTCAGTCCTAAAGGGCTTTGATTCTTCCTTTTGTTTGTAGATGTAATTTGTGTAGACAACAAGCCCCTCGACTTGGGGGATTTATTTCCAACTGCTTCTGGTTGTTCTAACTGAAAACGCTTAGGTACAAAGCTAAAAGTAAGTTGTTGAGTCTTTTTTCCAGTTAGCGTATTCACGTTGTCAGCGCCATCATTCTTATTTTGTATCCTAACAGATGCGCATGCGCTGCTGGTTACAGACGTAGGTGTAGGTTGGACTATCCCATCAGATGTTGTATTGGGGGGAATCTCTTAAGTTGTAGGTGTTTCTATGACATTAGTGTTGCATACAGGTTCATCAAAAGTATCTAAGGCATCAAGTGCTTCTTTATAAGTAGGCTTTTGATAATTAGAGGTTGTATGATAATCAGATTTAGGCCAAGAGAAAATATTCCCTTTGAAGTCCCCAATGTCACGTAAAGTTTACGTTTCTTAGTAGCTTCCATTCTTATGTCGAGTATGCAGTCTATCTAGCATTTGCTGATAGACATGAATTAACTTAGAAAAAACAGAAAGTTCCATAATGGCATTTTCCATGGTGAAGATTTCTTTTTTATATTCATCTTCTATTTTAACAAAGAAATCATTCATTAAGCACATATAGTCTAAAGACAACTTGATGTTCAACTGTTGCCATGATTTTAAAAGTTCAGGAAAAGTATTGCCATATGAAGGCATTTTAAGAATCCTAAGCCCATGGGACAATACCTCTTTCCACATAAGCTAAAAGCTAAAACGCTGCCACTGCAAGCGTTTAAATGCAGTTACCTTTCTCTAATTGTTGCAAGATTTTATGAAACTCTGCCAGGCTTTCTGGCTCAGGAACAACATCAGACAAAGTAGCAGAGTTTGTAGAGTCCACACAGTTCAGTAAAGGGTTGGTCTCAATATTAATCAGAGACTTTAAAGAATTCAAGCTAGTTCCAACTGCCATATCCAGGCTAAGGGCTGCGAGATAGACCTCCAACAGGAATTCCCAATAACAGCAGAAACAGTAACAGCACAAGTAAAACCAGCTGCAAAACACGAACTCAAAAGAGAAAACTTGCAGAGAAAACCAGTTTAATAAAAAGCAGAGCTTTCGGGCGTAACCCTTCTTCAATACTAATACATTCAAACACTAAACTCTAGAAGCTTAAATACAGGTCTAAAATCACATGACCAGCAGCCAAATGAAATCATGTGACAGAAAACAAATTAAAAATTAAAGACATATACATATAAATATATTAAAAGATGTGTAGATACACAGTATAAAATATTTACTTTACAATATTACGTAGCTTAACTAACACAGGTTTTAAACTGACAGTGCTGTTTAAACCAGGATGTGTGGTACTAGGACAGAACGCATGTACCCAGTGAAAGGTGTATGCTATATATATATATATATATAGAGAGAGAGAGAGATACATAGATACATGTCGATATATAGAGATATATATGTAGATATATAGATAGGTTAAAAACATGTACACATCTATGGCGGTACATATAAACGTTTGCAATAATATATATT
The DNA here is from genome assembly GCF_019279795.1 of Protopterus annectens. Classification (NCBI taxonomy): domain Eukaryota; kingdom Metazoa; phylum Chordata; order Ceratodontiformes; family Protopteridae; genus Protopterus; species Protopterus annectens. The sequence goes on along the minus strand of NC_056734.1, from coordinate 24,378,300 downwards.
ATGTATCTGTATATATATATATATATATATATATATATATATTTATATATATATATATACATATATATATATATATATATATATATATATAGATATATATATATAGATATATACATACATACATACATGTGTGAATACAGCATCTGAAGTGTTCAAATCTGAGTATAACATGGACGATAGCAATCACAAATTCTGCCACCCCCAAACAATATGAACATAACATATGAAGAGTATATGGCAATACACTATTACAAATATGTTCTATGGACATGAGCCAAATAGTGTTAGTCACCAACACAAATACAATAACTGCAAATATCCATGACAGAAATACACAGACATCTTTCATTTATAAAACTTTATTACTTTCCGATGTATTGCCAAAAGGATTCAAGGACTAACAATACCTGCATGCTATACAGGAAGCATTTAACAGTGCCTTAATGAATCAGCCTGCAATTACCATATTATTAGTCCACTAAGGGATAGGTGTTCACATAGGGAAAGAACCCCCACACACATATAGATTATGTATAAAAGCAGTTCTTACACACCTGCATCTGCTATGTACACCCACCAACATCTCCTCCACACCCAAACTAATTACAGCAATACATACGGTCATACCATAACCAATTATTCACCCACTTTATGACATCTGCTGAAACCTTAACATACCTGGGCAGAGACACACTAACATGGCCCTATGTGAAATAGTTGCTGTTATACAATGGAACAGCGGCTGATGTTACAGGGTTTGTTTGAACTAATCTTGTTTCAGAGGGTTGAAAAGTAATTACACCAGGAAGTATTACTAATTACTGATTATCAGCACATTATGATACACATTTACACCAAACTAAAGATGTCTGGTGAGCACACTGTAAACACCCTAACATTATATGCATAGCCATACAGCCTTGAGCTGGTCATACATCCTGGCCAGACTGAAACATATGCAGAAGTATTAGGTACAGACAAAGCCTGCACAAGTAGCAATGTTCAAAAATATAACAGCAGTACTTACATTTAGACCAGATCATCTAGGCATTACACACAATATATTTGTGTTTGTCTCCATACACCTGTTGCAATAGATTTCAAACAGCACTTCCAGGCTGTCTTCCTCAAAAGTAAGGCAAATGGGCGACGCCCAAGTGGAGTACTCAGTTATACTCCACCATTGACATGGTATTGGCTAAGGGAGTAGCTGCACAGCTGATGTGCATGTAATTAACTACTGTTGAACACCAACTGGTGATCAGGATGGCACATGTTACTGATCTCTAACTATAAAAGGATGCCTTGTCACACAATGAAACCATCTGTATCTACCTACAGAATAGTACTAAATACCCAACAGAAGATCGAAACACAAACCGAAAATGATTAATACACCAGTCAATAACACCTCCAGTTACTAAGAAGGTATGTATAACATTTAGTATGTCTGTGTGTATAGTACCTGTTCAGTAATAATTACAGTGTAATCAATGCATATAGTGGAAATAGCTATATTGTAGTGATGTATTGTTGAGCAGTAGTAATGCTTGTAGTATTCTATGTATGTACTGCTGTAGGTCACAAGGCAAAATCCTCATACACCACAAGGGATCATATATATGGGCTTGGAATTCACCAATTCTTTTCCAGCCACTGTCAGTGTCAGGGTTGGTCCAACAAATATGTGCTATAACAGGGGATAGTATATGCTGATATATTGTAACAGGGGTGGGAGGTTGGCATAATGGTTAAGGTGTTTACCTTAGAAACATAAGGTGCAGGGTTTGATTCTCACATGGGGTAATTGGCTAGGCTGAAAATGGTCCACAAGGGCAGTTAGCCTAGTACTAATCTATGAACCTCTATGAAGTAGACATATGTATGGGTGTATTAGTGAGATGAACATGTCAAAGGTGGGCTTACTGTGCAAATATGATTTGCATTGTGGGATATTGTGCCAATAACTGTGTAATACACAGTATTTTAGGCAGATCTGTATTCCATTTTACCTAGCATCTATTGGCAATTACAATACTCAGTAACAGAATACATATGGCTTGTGTTCATCTGACAGTTTAGCAGCATGATAGCAAAGAAAATTGGAAGAGCTAGGTAACTTTCCATGCACATAAGGCATGTAATATCCACCTATCTAGTATTGTTTGCAAGCAATAACAGCTGTGCATGTGTACATGTTACGCAAATGTGTAGTGACCCTTGTTACAGGGCTGGCCCAAATGGCTATCTGCACACCTACATAGAGTGGATAATGAGAGCAGAGACACACTGGTTGAACTTTTAGGTTTGTGTAGCCTAACCTCTCATTGCCAACCTAACAGCCGCTTGCAAATACTGTATGTAAGGTTGTGCACAGTACTGGTAATGAAACAGGTAGCATATCATCTGTAACTCCAGTGTAACATCTTCAGTAGGAGTGTAAGATGTAGGAGACCGCTGCCCATGTGTAATAGCCACTTCATAGGAGATGGCTCACACTATCTGATTATATCCTGATCATGTTGATAGTGGGAGCAGAGTCTATTTATACTTGACTCTGTTTTGTGAGTGGGTGTCTGTGCCCAACAGAGCTCATGGTTCTGGTGGATATGTGAGTATATACCCAGAAAAGGATGCAGACCTGTTGACACTTGCATCATCTGTAATCAACTATCAGGATGTGATGTGCTCTTCAGAGGAGGATTACTGCTAAAGGTAGCTACTATGTTTCTGTAATAGCCAGTGTTGTCATATCCATAACACAAATATTTACTTGTGAGCATCACTGTCTAAAGCATCTTCATAAGCAATAAGTAAACTAAATACAGTCTGGTACTTGTAGTACTGAATGCTGATACAGGCATGTCCACTAGTCAGCTACTGGTGTTTACTAATGTCAGCTTTGTGTATGTGACCATCCTCGGGGAATGAAATCTCTATGCCATGTACACTGCCAAACCCACCTAACACCACACCCCACACATTGTCTGTGTTGCAGCTACAGGGGTAAGCTGGAAGGCAGTCCAGTCTACAGCCCTGACTGGACTGGACAGTCATGAGGTGTAGGTTAACAAATGCATCTCATCACCACAACCAACACATACCCTTACGGGAACACAGTAAGGACACTCACACATAACACCAGAAATCACACACATTCACAGAGGCTTCTAAGTATCTGGCCAAGCAAGAGACGTCCCAAGCTGGAATAGACAGACAACAAAATACAAAAACTGTATGACATAATTTTCATAATTGTGCCACACCTTAGAACACGTGGCCAGAAACATGCCCAACAGTACTCATTTGTGAATGCAAACTCTAGCACTATGTTACACACCAAGCTATATGAGGGCAAACATACTGTCAGCTGCCTGTCTGCCATGATTAGCCACATAACCATACACTCAGACCATCTTTTGAACTATACACATGGCTTTGGCATATTTCATGTTGTTGTGCAGGACCTGTGATGCAGTAGCCTGGACTGCATGGAAACACACATGTAGGAACTGTCAGGTCTTGTAGTAGCCCATGCAGGTATGTCCCAAGGCCTGGGTAGCATTCTGCCATTGGCCAGAATGATAATGCAGTACAGGGACAAAAGGATTGTATTCCACAATTGTCTAATGTACTGGTGTAATTCAAAGGGTATCCAGTATCTCTCTGCCTGGGATAACATGGTTGACAGACCATGATGCTTTGCCAGACAGGGCCTGCCCCTGTCACCCCTGGGATTCTGGATACTGGCTAGGGTTTATGCTTACCCTATAGTACCTTCATCATGCAAAGTTCCAGTGAAAGTCCACTGCTGTAACAGGGACAGCCAAGCAATAAACTGCAGGTCTCGTTACTCAATGATACATTTCAGAAACTCAATATTAACTCACTTATGTCATTCCTTAACATGGATAACATATCTGTGCAGTGACTGAGATATGGCTCAACTCTCCGGAGAGCACCCCTGCATTACCATGTTATAACACATACCTGACCTCTTGGCCATTATCCTTTATTGGAACACACGGTCCACAGGTGTGTCCATATTCCTGAAGGATATATACAACCCCATGCTAGTTGCACTTGCATAATTTCAGATACAGTATGCTGAGCAACTACCTTTGTGCCAAAGTGGAATCCAATTTGCACCTTGTGACAGATAACCCACCATGCCTCAGAATTCCAAACTGTTATATTGTGCTGTAATGGGAAATATTAGGTTTGAGATAGAAAAACATAATAATGGCTACTTTCAACTATCCCATTATGAACTGGGAAGACTCATGTACCAACACCAGTGCTAAACGCATGCTGGATTTCATCAACCCCAATTACCTGGATCACCATAGTCACACAAACAGGGCTAACAGTATGCTACATATAGCCAGTCTTCAAAGCCAATGTTATGCTTCTTAAGAGTGAAGTGGTGACTGTCATGGCACCCATGCAGATGGACAATGCATGTGCAAATGCTGAATCCTACACAAATGCACACTAAGCACTCACATAAGTGCAATGATTGTGCCATTGAAACAGAACCAAGATGCAACCAAACACAAACAAAAAGGCAAACTGATGGTGCCCTGCCTTAAACTGTACCACAGAAGGTAGTAAATGTTGCAAGAGTGAACACACATGAGTGGAGCTGATCCCTGGTCAGCCTCAGTAAGATGCAGATACACCATATAAAACCACATAAAGCTACTGTGAAACTAATCAGCCACATATTATGAGGCCATCCACAGAGCATTCTATAGCTGTGTCACGAATCATAATGGCAACAACAAGACCTGCCATGCTTCACAGCACTATGGCATGAGAAGTACTGCACCTACAGAAATAGTACCTGCTCATCCAGATAGGGTCTTGGAAACCTAAACCCACACTCACCTCCCCCCCAACAGGTACACATATTTATATATCCATGTACACTACAGAGCCTCTGTAATAACAACTATGCAGGTACAAGCTGCACTCTCTAAAGCCATACATGGGACCTGTCAACATCCCAGGGTGTATCCTACAAAAATGTCAGAGCAACTTGCTCTCCACATACACATCATATTCAATCATAGCTTCATGTCAGGTTGTGTACACACTGAATGGTGCATAGCAACAGTTATCACACCCCACAAAGAGGGAGACATCATTGATAATGGGAAATAGTGCATTACTACCCTGCTGAGTCTGGTCTGTAAGGCCATAAACCCTGATCAACTTATATGATGTAGTCAGCACAGATGTAGATGGCAGTAAGGTTGATTCACACAGCATATCATGACCTTGCCAGGTCTTAGGACACCATCACCCATACTGTGTTCCAGCTACACTCAGTAAACTAAGTGTATATTCCTATGTCACAGGAGTGGTTGGCAACTGGGATGCTGTCAGAACCAACACTACAGAAGGTGTCTGCCTAATACACGTACATCAAATCAGTGTCAGCTACAGTAATACAGGGTTAATTCCTTGTACTCCCCCTCATTGTTATCTATACCACACAGAATAACACAGAAGGCATCTGCCTATTGAAGTTTGCAAATGACTATGAACTAGGAGCAATAGTTGACTCAATGAGTGCTGCGGGCAACATACAGAAGGGCCTTTGTGGGTCAGATGTGTGGTGTGTGGCATATGTCCACAATCTGACAGCTAGTATTACATTGTCATCCCCTATGTTAAAAACCCAGTACCCATGAACTAGCACCTAGGCAGCAGTCAACATAATGGAAACTGTGTGCATATGGGATGCAGCTGGACAGTAGCCTTTCCTTTGATAATTACTTCACCACACCAGTCAGGTAGTCATAAGTGGCACCCCTAATCATGACAGGGTGCCATCCATGAATATAGAGATCATTGTTCAGCCATACTCAACACTCAAGTGACCCATAATAGATCATATATATTCTTTAAGTGTTATTGGCCATGTTCAGATGGCCTACACTGGCCTTCCCAATTCCTAGCTCCACTATGTAGCATGATGCCTACCCTGAATAAAGTCATGTCATACACAGAGATGTTACACTTACACATACTGATTTCAAACAAACACATACTTCATGGACATCCACCTTTCTAGTACAAGGATCACAACATGGCTGACAGATCCCTGCCTCATGCACTTTACATACTCCTGCCATACTATGCATCCCTGTCCAGCAAAGCTGCACATTGCATCTCTTTGAGACATGGTCTGATGACTGTATGGCAAATATATCAGTAACCCTGTGGATTAGTTCTGTGGCACTGCTTGAACTGGCCACTGAAACATAACTGTCTGTTGGCTACAGCTAGGTAACCTTTCAGCCTAGGCTTATAAATGGCCCAGGGCATATAGCCTAATAGTTCACTATGACCATATATGCTATAGTTAATATCCAACCCTGGAAATACCATCAAGCTAACCATTGTCCCATGTGTTTCACATGTGCAACACAGGTAATACATGGCAGGATGCTAAACTGCTGTACAGTGCCATGTAGATGTATATGGCAAAACACATACATGTAAAACTTTCCATGAACAAGTCTGCAGGGTCACAGGTCATGTCCCTTAAGGCTGTGTATGACTATATATGTGACATACACACAGCATTAAGGTCTATTGCATTAATGTGAACACATCCAGGCATGTGCTGATAGGTAAAGACACCAGTACAGGCAAACAGACATGCCCACATCAAGACAACATCCACATGGAGTATGAGCAATGTCATCACTTGACACACACATATATGGTGATAACATCAAATCACCAGTACGTGTCAAATGTGTGTGAGTTAAACATGTCAGTGGTGTTAGTGTCATGTAAATTTGCAAAGACATATTTGTAATCCTAATAAATGTACACTTGTATGGTCAGCTGTACTTCTGTACTTCTCTGTGAGTTACTGTGATCTGTCTCAATCATTATGTCTTCCAGATATGCCACGTGCTAGGCTGCCATCATACACCATACACCCACTTGGAGGATGAGGTCCTCATTCCATACCTCCTCGACAACCATGTAACACTCTTCAGCCATGTACCACAGGATGCACAGCAGCGGGATGCCCAGTGGGAGGAACTGTACAGGAGGGTAAATGATGTTGGCAGCCACAATCGCACCTATCAGCAGGTGCACCGACACTAAACTGACATCATTAGATGGATGAAACAACATGAAAATGCAATCACCAAGGAACAAGGTGCAACAGGTAGGGGGCCACTCACCCAGCCCCCATTCACACGTACTGAGGAGCTACTGGCCAACCTGGGGAAACCTGCAGAACTCTATACACAAGGTTTAGCTGGTATTGTGGAGGTGGGTGTCTCACAACCACTGAGCCTGGAGTTGCCTGGTAAGGCACTACTGCACATATAACACAACTATATTTCAAATAGTTACATGTGTTACTCTACAATATGTAATGTAACATCATATGCAAGGCATGTATGCACACATGCCACATACTATAGTTTGCTACTGTATGTATGCACAGATGTGCATACTCCACAGTATAGTCTATTGTACTGGCTTATGTGATAACATGCACATTGCAACCTGTAGCTATCGCACAGGATTGGATAATGATCTTACTGCTGTGACACTCCTATTTAGGTACCTCTGGTGTTTTGCAGCAACAGCAGCCTTTTGCATGTGAGATTATTATTTATCAGGCTTGATAATGCACAGATCATATTAATTGCATGCTATCTGCCATATGGACATTTAACACACGTACACATAATGTATGGTGGCCCTGTTAATATATACAGGTCAGACCTGCAATGCATCACAGTGGTTACCCACGTGGAATAATTGAAGACTATATAAAACACCTACACTAAACCTTGCAAACTGTCATTGCCAGATGTGTGGACAGCTGTGAATACAATGGTTTAGGTGTGGTTCACTGTAGGGATATGTACTACAGATCAGCATTGCACATGTGGGGAATACAAACAGTACTATACAGAGAGAATATGTGTGCACACACTCTAAATGTTTTGGAGCTGGAGTATGACCAGCCGACAGGATTCACCCTTGTGGGTTATACCCTTGCTATGACTGTCACACAATGTCATGTGCTATCTGACATGTCCATGACATTTAGTGGGCTGACTGCAACACTGCTTAACTATCCTGCAAAACATGATATCTCACATCCCAAACATACCACCCTTTGTCTGCATAACCCTGTCCTCAGTAGAGCATATGATATCTATGGGTGTATGTCATATGGGACAACACTGACATGTGAAATAGATGTCCAACACAACCATTGGAAAAAAACATGTTTACACATGGCCATGGAGGATGGCCAGAGACATGAAACAACACACACAGTAGAAGTGATGTACATGTATGTACACCCTGTTGTATATTGGCTCGACACAATGCAACTATGGCCTTTCTGTAATGGTGATATTGCCGATGTGAAACACTAAACATCATACAGGCCTGTGCACAGCTTGTATAGGCATGACATCAAACCACCACATAACATGTCATGAACATCATGAGTGTGACACGACATGAAAGCATTCACCTATACAGTATCCAAATACATACATGTGTTGCACAACATACACATACAACCACAGATACAGTACATTCATCTTGCTGGTGTCAGACATCACTGTCATGCTTGCTCCTCATGTGTGTGAGGTACACAGATACATTGAGGGACATGGAGTACTGCTAAGTTAGCCATGTCTAGGCATAGTTGCCAGGCATCAACAATATGGTTGCAGATGTGCACGGGTGTCATCTGTATACTCTTCAGTGACCTGTGTCACACATTCCACATTAGGGTTTAGTGTGTATACACATCAGTGATGTGGGTCACATTCCACATTAGATATGTATTGTATCTGAACACAGTCATGGCTATGAACTGTGTCTGTAACTCACAATGTATAGCAATAGTGAAGCCACATGATGCCCTGCAATGGCTATGCACATCAGCTCAATGTGCAGTATGTCACTGTATATCTGTAGGGCAGACTGACAACACTGTGTCAGCTGAAGGCCCATGTTAGTATAACATGTCCCTGCATTGGGACACCATTACCTCACTGCATATTTGAAAGGACACCATTGTGTTAAACATGTATGCATGTCATTCAGCACGTCAGCAGAAAACATGTCATGCTACATATGATTGGCAAGGTCATATGTCACACATCAGGCTGGTGTACTGTTAACCAGTGCTGGTCTGTGACACCACTGCAAAGTAGGGACAGCCATGTCAAACATGTGTGTACAGCCACATGCACATTGTCTGTAGACTCAGCTAAGGGGTAAGCTGAATAATGTTGAACAGACATGCACTACTTTGGGAGAGATATGCAAGCTAGGGCTCTGGCAAACACAGTATTCACTCAACATACCCTTCTGCTCATATCCTCCTCACACATAGGGGCAGTGGCCAACAAAAAGCATCAGTGGCAGATGTACAAAAGTCAGTGATGGTCTGTTAACATGTGGGGTATGTTGCACAAACCATGGCAGTGCGGTGCAATGGTGCATAGTCATGCATTGTGTTGCAGGTTTTGGGCATAACCTACTAACACAAATGGTGCAACACAGGGATGTATGCTAACTACTGCTATAATTGTGTAAGGTGCATGCCTTCTGCTATAACACATGCATACTGTTGTGTGCAACTCAGGGATGTATGATTACCAGTATAATTGTCTAAGCTGAATGCTTTCTGCCATATCACATGCATGTTGCATGCCGTTGGGTGCCATAGCATGTGTCTCTGTCTGTGTCCGTCTGTATCTGTGTGTGTGTGTACTGTGCTGTATAACTTGTAATGTACAGTTATTGTCTGCCCCTCACAGGTGTTGATGTAGGTGCATTGCCCTCCTGCATTCCACCTGATGTTAGTGTCCCCACAGACTCTAGCAGTGATGATGAAAGTATGATTGAGGCACAGGCAGGGTTGTCAGGGGCTGAATCTGTGCCATTGGTTGCCATTCCACCTGCATCCCCCTCATCCCCACAGACAGTTCTTATGCCTACACATACTCCATCACCAGTGGCCATAGAGGAAGGACAGTTGGTGGATGGTAGCATGGAACAGGAAAGTGTGAAGACTATGGAAGGTGTGCCTGCACACCATGATCCCAGCCAACTGACTGGTGATGTCCCACACAGGCATGTGCCCAATGCTGCTTGTAGGAGGACCTCTGGCCAACATGCCCCTGCAAGACATTGCACATCAGCTTGTGTCACCAGATGCATGTTTCAGGCTGTAATGGAGGCACAGGCACATTCTGAATGGCACAACAGAGAAGGTCTGAGGCTTCAGAGGGCTGCTGTCTGTTCTTTAACTGACAACATCCAGGCAATTGCAAATGCTCACCATCATCTTGCAGATGTTTTGGATAGATGATTGGTTGACATGGTGGGAGTCCTTGACCATGGCATGTCAATCCTCGAGCGTGGAATGTCTGTGCTGGAACATCTGGTGGGAGTGAGGAATCTGGCACGTGGACGTAGACCAGATACATCACCTGTTGAAGGTCTACATGAACATGCTACTTCACATGCCGGCTCCCATAGTGGCAGTAGCAGCAGCAGTAAAGCTGGTGCTGTGCTGTCCACACCAGGACACAGCAGGCCATGTGCACATGGTCCTGGACAGTCCCAACAGGAACACGGTTCCAGTGGAAATGTGTCATCAGACAGTACCCAATCTGGACCTCTGCCTGGTAGTGCCCGTGCAACCCCTGGCAGGTACAGGTCACGTGGCAGTGCCTAGACACAGTGAACTGTGAAACCTGCCCTGCACAGTCTGCAGCTGTTAATAATACCCATGTCTAGGCCAGCCACATGCCAGAACTGTTTGTATACATACACGCACACACCGGAAACAAACATAGGGCACCTCAACACAGACACCCATAACATCCACATACTCCCAATGAGATCAAAGGCCCTAAACCACACACACATGATGTCATCCAATGGTGCAGCCTAGGCCTCTGGCAAACATTATCACCCTGTGCATATGATCATGCCTGTGCCACATCCTTGTCATCCGCACCATCGGAGCAGGGACATGCTCATATGGTCTGATGCACAGGGTGAACATACTAGGAAGACAATAGAATGTAGCTCGTCCTGCAACTGCGTAAAACTGTAGTGTGATAAACTAGTTTGGTAGGTGTTCTAATCTCAGACTTGCCAACTGTGTGCATGTGTCTGTCTGCCTGAGAAGGAAACAATGCATTTTAGAGTATGCACACTCCTTACAATTCACATACTCAACTTTGCCAAGGGTGCTGATGTCACCCACCTAGAAATACACCTCTGGGAGTGCTGTAACCTAGTAATTTCTGCAGCCCATTCTGTAACTGTGTAATGCTATAATATAATAAACTAGTGTGGTAGGTGTTCTAATCCCAGACTTGCTAACTATGTGTGTGTGCATGTGTGTGTGTGTGTGTGTGTGTGTGTGTGTGTGTGTGTGTGTGTGTGTGTGTGTGTGTGTGTGTGTGTGTGTGTGTGTCTGTATGCCTGAAAAGGGAATAATGTTTTTAGAGTATGCACACTCCTTACAATTCACATACTCAACTTTGGCAAAGGTGCTGATGTCACCAACCTAGAAATACACCTCTGGGACTGCTGTAACCCAGTAATTTCTGTAGCCCGTCCTGTAACTGCATAATGCTGTTGTGTTATAAACTGGTTTGGTAGGTGTTCTAATCCCAAACTTGCCCACTGCGTGTGTGTGTCTGTCTGCCTGAGGAGGGAACAATACTTTTTAGAGTATGCACACTACTTACAATTCACATACTCAACTTTGGCAAGGGGGCTGATGTCACCCACCTAAAAATACACCTCTGGGACTGCTGTAACCCGGTAATCTCTGTAGCATGTTGGGTAACTGTGTACTGCTGGAGTGTGATTTAGAACTGTGGTAGGGTTCCATCCACCAACATGGCAGCTATGTATGTTTTCTCTGTGTTTCAATGTCTGTGTAGGGAGCAATGCATTATAGCCTACTCACTCACAGGACATTTACAATGCCCTACGTTGGTGATCCTGGTGATGCCATTCTTTGTTAATACACCTCTGGGGAATGAGTTCCCTAGCAATCCTCGTGTTGCATCCTATAACATCTCCATGCAGTAGTGTGACATAGAGCTTGGTCATGGGCTCTATACCCACACATGTCAGTTGTGGATGTGTTATGTGTGTCTCACTGTCTGTTTAGTGAGCAATGCATTTTGGGCTACTCACTTGCAGTAAATTTGAATTGCCCTACTTTGGTAACCCTGCTCATGTCATTCCTTGTGAAATACACCTTTGGGGATGAGATAGCATAGTAATCTCTGTACTGTGTGCTATAACTGTGTAATGCTGTAGTGTGATTAGTTAGGTAGGAGCTCTATTCCAAGATGTGTGAGTGTTTGTGTGTGTGTGTGTGTGTGTGTGTGTGTGTGTGTGTGTGTGTGTGTGTGTGTGTGTGTGTGTGTGTGTGTTTGACAGTCAGACCCTGTGTGGAGATGGCTGTGAGTATCGAACCACTGGACATGTTGAGGAGCGTTCTTCGTAGTTTTCATAGATGGTGGCCATATTACATGTCACAATGTCCACCTCATGAGGATTACAGATTTCAATCATCCAAGAGACTGTGTTGGCAAGCCATATCCCTACGTCTGGCAAAAGGCTTGGTGAACAAAGTAAGCAACCCTAGTATTACCCAGAATATGGTCTGAACCCATGTGTCATACACAAACACAGTTGCCTAGAAAATCCCGCTATGTTGCTAGTACCATGCACATTGCTGACAGATAGTAGGCATGGTGTGAATGCAGTGGGCTGCAGAGGGCATGGCACCCTATCCACCAGTACAATAGGCACATAATTGCAGACAATGCGCCTTCACTATGTTACCCACTGGATGCCTATGTTGAAGAAATTGCTTGAAACCACCACGAATTGAGTCAAACAGCATTTAATAACAAAAAATAAAACAGGAACAAGCGCTTTCACGCAATAAGATTGCGCTTCATCAGGTTACAATCTTTCAAAGCTACCAACATCTTTTATATTAGTCCATTACCTACAATAATTCAATTGACTATGTTAATTAAATTAAACTCATTTACAATATTAGTTTACTAAATCAACATCTAGGTACCTAGTCCAAATACATTAAATATAACATTTAAAAACAAGCAACATAATGAAACTACTCATAAGTTCAATAGCATAATAATATCAAAGTTTGTGCAATAAATTCATATCAACGTACATAAACATCCCTTAATTGATGGCATGATTGCTAAATACAATCCTGCTTAACAGGAAGTAATGCCCATTTTTAGAAGAAGTAAAGCTGTTAGTACGTTAATGCTTTACATTCATTATTCCCAGAAGTTAGGGCAGCAGTTTCATAAGCTCATTTGCAATTCATTGTCATTCTATTTAAAGAAACAAGATTCAGAGCATATGAGCACAGTCTGAAGCATAATTGAATCAACCATTGCAAAATAATAAATGCTTAAAAATACTAAGAAATATGAGCTTAAATATCTAAATAAGGAACGCAACATTCCCCAAAAGCATTTACAATTGCCTTAGGCAACACTTATGTAATGTCTGGTCTCTTGCTAGCTAAAAATCATTTCAAAATAAATCGGGAACCAAACATTCCTGTTAGTATAAGGAGATTATACTCATACAACTGAGTATCATATCCACTGGTATCATAAAGTAAGCTATATTAATTGTGAATGAATGCTGTAGACAGGCCAAAGCTATATATAATATTAAATAAAAAGTAATAATAAAACGAGTGTACATAACCGTCATGTGAATAATGAATACTTGCAAGGCAGCGTTCTTTTTCTGAGATATTGTCTCATTACAGATAAGTAATTTTACCATTTAGATCAGCCTTTTGTTTTCACCTTAAATTTATACATTTTTATATTTTTTATATTTTATAAATAATACCAGAGCTATGAAATATAAAGAACTCAGATCAGAATACATAATATGGAAAATCGCCATAACGAATAAAAAGAATAAACGTAGTTAGCTAAAACTATATTAATTAAATAACCTAAGAACAATTATTTATACTGATAGGTTATGGCATATATAATATGCAACTATATGATCATGTAAAAAGATCAACTACGTAAGAAATATAGCAAAATCCATGCTGAGAATCATTAGCAAAAATCATTAACAAAGACAGCGCCATTAAAAATATATGTTGGCCGATTATCCAGAAACATGGAAAAGTTTAGAGAAGTCTACGAGCTGGCATATTAATATAAGAAATTGATAATTTCACATTATATAAAAAATGCATAAAGTTAAAATGTGAAAATATGAGACCTAGAAAATAGAGTGTTAATTTTTCCAAAGGATATATCAAGTAAAATTAATCATTCCTGGTTTTCCAGAAAGCTAACTAGCCTGATATTATTAAAATACCCCTTTTTTCTTAACCGGACAAAAAGATATGATCATATCAAAGGACATACTCTAACGTAATGCATTATACTACAGCACAAATCAAACCAGGCATTCAGGTTGATGGTCCGGAAGACTAATATGTAGGTTCCCAACATATTTTCAGGAAAAGTTTTATATTAGGTTAGGATGTAATGTACATGACAGTTACTGATAAGCATGGAAAACCGTGCTTTTTTATTTATGTAAATTCTGTCATAACAGACATCTCTATAAAATCCTTAGATGTTATTAAAAAGGATAATATACTTCTATGTGATATTCATATTGACCATATCCAAGTTAAAAACTAAATGGCCATTATATTACAATGCTTTTCTATTTCAGTACTTTTTATTTACATAGATTCTGTCATGGTGGACACTTCTATAAGGTCTTTAATGAAGTAATGCACTTCTACATCATAAAAATGTTAAACATATCCAAGCTAAGGAGCTAAAAAAGCTGAGGAGCTAAAGAAGCTAAAGAAAGCTGGATGGCCATTATATTGTGGACCAAATATTAACTAGGTCCTATTAAGGCTGGACGAAGATTGACTATAGTATTCAGACCTGGTGGTATGTGAGCCTTTAGCCTTAGAATCCACCTTAATTCAAAGGTTTCCAGGGTGTTCATGGACCATCACTGGATGCCTGCAACATATGTGGTGCCATCAAATGTGATCCACAAAGGACATACAATGCTATAGACACATGCCCTGTATGGACAGATGCCACTGACATCAGGGAATACCTGTATTAGGCTTTCGATGCAGGTGCAGGGTCAACCTGCTGTCTATTAGCAGGTCCTGCCACACCAGGCCCGGATTGGCACATCTGATGATAACAGTCTGTGTACACAACATGTGCCAAGGCAAACCAGGTACACATAAACATGTCACTGTACATTAATGTGGGACGTGCACATCCCAGGCAATGTCCATGTCAAGGACTATCCAACACAGACATGGCATGCATTGCAAAGCAATGGCCACACACAATGGTAACCAGGATGACAGGACAGTTAATACAATACCCATATGTGTGGGATATTGCAGGCACTACACCCCTGAACCACACTGCAGACCATTGCAAGGTGCCTGATGCCAAGGATTACCCCTCACCCAGCCTTGTACAGCCATCTTGCACAGCCAACCACTACACACCCATGAAGCAATGCACACATGCATGTCAGTACTGGCACCTTGTGTCCGCGTGTGGGGTATGATGTTCCCAACAACAGTCACACCCAGTATAACTCTCATTGGCATACTGACTGATGTCAGACACGTTCACATGCACTAGCCCATAAGAACCTCAGGATAACCCCTGTGGTGCATGTAATACCTGTGCATTACTCTAGTGTGGAAAACTAAGTAGTTAGGAAGTCTATTTCTGAGCCTGCCAAAGTGTACCAATGTGTCTGAATCCCTTAGAGAGTGTGGTTGTGTTGACAATGGCATCTGTTCATGTGGACAGCCATGTGTGCTACACCTAATGTATGTCTACTATATCTCTGTTGCAGATGCTGCTCACCAGCACACTTATATGTTCTTACAGTACACCAACATGTCAGCTATGTGGCACATGGAGTAACTGCATGCACTTGTAATAGTAATGGCTAGTCAGTGAGGGGTTTGATCCCCGTTACCAGTAGGTGTGTGACAGATGATGTTTAGATTTTAGTCTCACAGCCCTTCTCTGATGTACGTTGCCTCTGTCTGTCCCTCACACACACTCTCTGGTGGATCTGGAGATGTACACCTGCTCAGCAGCAGCTTGTGTTTTGTAAGTGATGGTCATGATCAGGTGATGGACTCTGCACCTATTGCAGTCCTCCTCTAGCTGAGTGCATGTAGAACAGCTGTGGTGACATTCCCATAGCCAATTGTATGGAAACACAGTACAATATCTAGGAACATCATGTTGGTGTTTGCCCATGACAGTCGCTGTGAGTGGAACCTGGATCTAGTGTTTGCTAAACAGCATCACAGATGAAATCTGGATATTCCTCAAATGACATACACAGTGGAAAATAACCTAAAGACAGGAGGGTGATGTGCCAGACATGACTACAGCATGTAAGTGTCGCTATGCTTTATTCTGACTATTGCCAATTTAACAAGTTGTGTGTGGTAATGGCAAGCCTGCTTGTTTTAATAACTGACAAAACAGTGCTCTGTTTGTGAGGAAACCCCCATCTGTAGGGTCATCTGTGGACTGGTCAGTGTGTGGAACCATTTGTTTCTTGTGTTACTCACAGAACACACATCTGTGAACTGCAGAAGCATAGTGTGAGGATTGCAGTCAGTACATGGTGACAGTGATGAGAGTTACTACCATCGCATCCCTGATTGGACATACGTCACATGAAACAGTGGTATGACAGTCACTGTCTGAGGTTATCACAGTGACATGCCAATAGTGGGCCACTGTTCATAGCTACAGTCACAAGTCATCTACGCTTTGGACAGATTTCATACAGTATATATACTTGGCCCTTAAGCTGGCATAGGCGGTCTCGAATCTCCATGTTGAGCTCCCTATGCACCACAGCCCAGACCATACCACGGGTGACAGGTTCCTGTCTGCTCCCACTCCCGGGGGTGGCCAAGCCCCATCCCCTGCAGCGGTTCCACCCGAAGGTGATGCAGGGTCAATGGATGAGGGGATCCCAGGCTGGGCCCCAGGTGTGCTGGTGCCCTGTGCCATGGCCAGCTGAGGTGGGTTCGCTGGGACTGGCCTTCCCATACGAGCTATGTTGTAGCATGTTTAAGACAGATATGGGTTAGTAATAGTCAACAGCATTCACGATTAGTTATAACAGCATGCATAGGTATTCCCATTACCCTGGGCACCAGATATAAAATGGTTGCAGAGCAGGCAGAACACATGCATATATGGGTAAACAGTGGCCATTACAACAACATGCAGGTTTCATTGATGGCAACAGGACACCGATATTGGGGTATTTTAACATGGCACATGCATAGAAACAGATGTGAATATTTATAAACCAATAGGACATATGTCCCAACAAAGGTTAGGAGTGTAGACATACCAAATGAATTGTGTAAATCGGTTATTTTTGCACATATGGTAGGGGTGAGAGAGAGAGTTCAATTAACAACTAATAAATCCTTGTAGTTTTCACAACATTCATAGTCACTGCAGTGGTCTGTCCCTTACATGTATTATTACACTACCCAATGGTGTTATATTGTACAATGGTATGTTTGTAGATTAGTATGTATGGGATCTGTATCTTACGTACAGGCTTGACAAGATGCAGGTGTAATGCAACATGTTTTGAGACTGCTGACTGCTGTCATACACTTTGGGTGAGATGTTGGGATGACAGGTATGTTTGCATGTACATTCTCTGACTGTACAAATCTGACTATCAGTTATATGTAATTTACAGCTGCCTACATTTCTTGGATCATCACACTAATTTGTCAGGGAAGAGGGCAAAAAGCAGGAAATGCGTGCCATTTATCAGGACATACTGGGCAGATTGGAAAAGTTGACTGGGCAGATTGGAACAGTTGAGGGGTATGAATATGCATACCACTTTCTATTTGAGCACTCTAGCATAATCTGTACAGTTGTTAAGTGCATATATGCATACAGCTTTTGCTCTGAACATTCTAACAAACTGTGTGCAGTTGTGTGGAATGATTATGCATACAACTCACTGGCGCTCCAGGGATCCAAAGCCCTGCTGTGTGTAACAAAAGCATTACAGTTAAGATCACTGTACACTATGCTATCAGGCAATTGTTGTGATGCTTTGCAATGTATTTAGTCTAATATGACTGACCTGTTTGCACTTCAAACATTGTTATACAGCACTTCATAGACATTTTATCTGCATACCACAGTGTGGGTAACACTGCTTACTACAACAGTACTATTTAATACCTGCAACAGTTACAACAACATATGACTGCAGAGTAAACAGAAGCAATGCAAGGGTTACACCTTTATTCACAGCATATTACACAAATCTGTAGACTGGTACAACACGTTCCGAGGCTCTTAGATTTATTTGTTATGACAGTACATGCAGGCTATTTACTAATATGCCTCGCGACGCATCCTTTGCAGCCTAGCATCATAGGCTTGCTGGTTTGCAGCATGCTCATATGCAGCTGTCAGAGAAGTACAGTGATATTTAGCCATACCTATCCATAGTATACACAAGATAGGCAATTATTAACTACATAGTGGAAGGAGTACTTAGTTCTGGGGCATTCTGCATCTGCCTTGCTTCCTGGATCCACTGTTCCAGAACATCCCCCCTCCGCCACTTCAGGTCTGCATGGTGGTGCCTGACCTGCTCACCAGTCTGGGGGATACCTGTGGCACTAGTGAGGTCACGGGCAAGACTGTCCCAGGCCTCCGTTTTGTACTGTGAGCCCTGGTACTGGCCCTGCAGTAGTCTCCTGTCATGGTGCTTTACCAGGAGCCATACCATGAATTTGGACTCCTGGATGCCCCAGCGCTGTGCTCTAAAGTGAGTACCTTCTCCCACTCTAGCCATTCTGCCTGCAGGGGGATGCTACAACCAGTTATGAGCCATATTCCTGCCTCTTTGGTTTAAGTAGGGCCAGATTCCCGCACTTTTCTGTAATTGGCCATTTTCAGAAAGGCTAAGCTATGGTCTTATTCATTACAGGTTATATATGTGTCTGGTATCCGTCATTCTTGTGTACATACACTGTATGGGGTCCTGGAGACTTCATAACTTTATTACAGTGACACCTCAACTCTATGTTTACTGCAGTACTCCAATTCACATATTTATGGTCTGTGGCAGGTTATAGAACATTACACTGTACATAGATTCAGTTTACATGTTTGATTTGATTTCCCTGTGGTGAGGATTAGTTTGCTGATACCTCCTTTATATGCATTGCTATCATGGTGTAGTGGTTAACGACTGTGATGTACATGGTCCTGAGTTCTAGCCTTGCAGAGGCTGTTTCTTTGTTGCTGGCCAGAACACGAGCTGTTGGGTACAGAGTGATTAAGGCACTGTAAAGCAGTTGTGCGCAGGTGGGCTTGCGCGGAACTAAGCATTGATATCTTCCGGTTACAGTTTCTTACACTCACTTAGCCTCTGCATTGCTTCACCAGTGTGATACTCGCATACCAGTGGCCAAACAGGCTTACACCCATTTGCTCCTGCACTTGCAAATGCACTGCATTTGGTGATTGCATCTGACACTCACACACCTGGGTGGTGGTGAGGACTATAATAATACCTTGTGATGCCTTTTACATCAGCGTACATGCGTACAGTGGGTTATTGCAACCATGTGTTCGTAGATGTTGTGTAGTGGGTTATGCAATGACACATATGGTCATACCGTACTTAGCCATTTAAACTGGACTGTGCTGCAGTGGGACCCATATCAGGAATGGCTGCCCATTAGGCGTAAGCATGCCGGTTGACTGCACAGAATCTGTGGCCTGTCCAGAGTTTGCTTCATACTATTGGTGTGTTCCTTTTACAGTCTGCACCTGTTTGGCAAATACCTGGGAACTGATGCCATTAAATACAGACAAGTAATTGGGTTTCGGACCCTACACCCTTCAGCCGAGTCATGCTAATGCATACGTATTATTCTATCAGCTTTCTAAGGTTGTAAGTGGAATATGTGCTTTCTGTCCCTATTTGTTCCCCCAACGGTTTATGTTCTGTCCAGTGGTTTTGCTTTTAGGGGTTGAGAGGTATGGGCGTATGCGCTGCCCATTTCGGAATATTACTTACATCCCCAGGGCGGTCCTAATACAACTGCACCAGCCAACACCTGCACGCCTAGGCCCATAATTGCATACCCATAGTTCTCCACCTGCCCTTCCTCTATAGCACTCATCCTTACTGTGGGTGCGGGTGGGGTCTAACCACACCACTACACACTGCCCACTCTCCATGTGTCAGGACTCATGTCATACATTCTGTCGACCCATGGGTATTAGGCTTGCACAACCTATTGGTCTGTGTATATCTCCAGTCTTGCTTGAGGAATCATTACAGGGACTCACTCCGATGATCAGTAATTGGGGTGTCCCACAAGGGACACTGATGTCTTTGTTTCAAGATTAGACTTGGCAGGTCTTTCTCACTGGTAATATCCTGCCTGTGGTCTGGGAAGCAGTGGTGTGTTTACTTGTATCCTGTGTTTGTATGTTTCACCTGTCTAGGTGGGGGTGGCTGATGCTACGTGTTACACATTTGTTGATTGGACCCCTCACCCTCATTTGCACGGCCTGTGAACATATGTAATTCGTAACTGCTGTATCATATCCTAGCTATTTACATGTGTATATTTACACACACACACACACACACACACACACACACACACACACATATATATATCTGTTTTATATATATATATATATATATATATATATTACTATATACAGTATATCTGTATATGAATGCATACATGTATATATTTATATATTGCTGTCTATGCATATCTAACAGCATATGGGTGTATGGGTGTCTGCATATGTATATATGGATCACCTTTATATCCCCGAAATCACGTTTCGCTGACACACTAATCACCGACACCAAAAGACCGACAACTAAAAATACCGACAACGCAAAACACCGAAAACCATTACACCAACACACTACACGTAAACAACACAGTACACTACACAACATATCCACTATCCCTAACCCAAACCCTAACCCTAAGGTCCGACACTACCGCACACTTACCCTACCTGCACCCTAACCCTAACTCACTTACCCACCCCTAACCCCAAGATCCGACACTACCGCACACTCACCCTACCTGCACCCTAACCCTAACTCACTTACAAACCCCTAAACCCAAGATCCGACACTACCGCACACTCACCCTACCTGCACCCTAACCCTAACTCACTTACAAACCCCTAAACCCAAGATCCGACACTACCGCACACTCACCCTACCTGCACCCTAACCCTAACTCACTTACAAACCCCTAAACCCACAGTCCCTCACTATCGCACACTTACCTGTCCGCTCCCTAACACTAAATCCCTCACTCGATCGCACACTTACCAAGTCCGTCGGGTTCTTACCTTGTCGGTCATCTGCGTTGTCGGTGTTTTCGTCCCGTCGGATTCCGTGTCAGCGAAACGCGTTGTCGGGCATCTGAAGGTGACCCGTATATATCTATATGTGGGTATGTATATGTATTCTGTCTCTGTATACATAATGAACAACGACCAAACTGATGAATAAATGTAAACGGAAAGCCACCAGCTAGATGATGAATATAATTTAATAACGAACACAAACTTATACAGCTGAAAACGAACTTCAAACAAACAAAGAACGCCAAATAACAGCACCAAAAAACAAATAAATAATGTGAGCACTTTCGTTTAAGTATTTTAAACTTCCTCAGACAAAAAACATCTATTACATCACTTCCTTTTATAACCTTCCCAGAAAATTGCGCCAAAATCAAATTCGAATTGGAGCATGCTCAATAACCCAAAAATGGGAAATAGAATTTCTAAATACTAGATTCAAGGAATGCAGGGACACAAAAATTACATATTAACTACAAGCCATAATATTACATTATATTATATAAAATTATAAAACTAATAACTTAAATCCTTCTTTTTATATAAATAATGAAATCACAAACTTCTCAAACTCTTAAAAATAATAATTTTATATATATCAAATATTTAATATTAAATAATAAAATATCACAATTAATATATTTTTTATATAATAAATTATCGTATAATAATTATATTAGTATTTCATAGCTTCCTTCATATATATTAAAAATTAATAAAATATTTAAAATTAAATGTTACATTAATCTTGGACTTTATTACGCGTTAATGCTTTTAATTTTAAAATTGGCCCTATAGAACTTCTTTCATTTAAACCTGGTATAAAATCAGCTTGTAATTTTATTTGCCAGGTAAGTTCTTTTTCTTCCAAAATTAAGTTCCACGGGGTTCTTTCATCTATTTCTACTTGATCTATTATCATATAATAAAATATATGGTTATTATATTCATTTATATGTTTTGCTAGCGCGTTATTTAATTTTTTATTTTTTATGGCATACTCATGCTCATAAATTCTCTGAGTGAACATTCTCTCGGTTTTTCCCACGTAAAAAGAAAAACAGGCATTACACCTTGCAAGATAAACAACTGCTTTAGATTTACAGTTAAATTTCTTTTTAATGTAATACTTCTTATCACGTATAGTGAAACTATCTCCTTCTTGAATTTTGAAGCACCATTTACATGCTCCACATCTATAGTTTCCACTCTTCACTTTTTTACCTATTCCTATGTTATTATTAGATTTTAATAAATCTTTAAAGCATTTCCCTTTTCTATAAACTATCTTTGGGGATTGACTAATATGTTTTTTACATTGGGTATCTCCAGATAGGATTTCCCAATTATTATAAAAAAACACTTTTACCATTTGGTAATCTTGTGAACAAGTGATAACTAAAGCTTTTGGAAATTCTTCCAATCTAGTACTCTTATTTTTACAAGATGTATCTAAACTTATAATAGTTTCTCTATCCTCAGTGCCACTTAAATCTACATTACTTACAACATCAGTGATAACTTCACTCCTAACTTGCAAAATTGGTTTAAAATGACCATTTTCTCTTTTTTGGTTAACTTCTAAAATTGATTTGTCTATTAACCATATTGGATATTCCTTATTAATAAACATTCTCCTTAAATGTTCACATTCATTTAAAAAATCTGTCTCTGTATGTATACATTTGTACTACGGAGAGGGAGAGGTATATCTTCATGTAGCTATGGTTAGATATGCACACATATTCCTCTACATATATACATCTACATCTGATTATTCTGTTCTCTGCCATGTAGATTAGACTTTGTTGCAGTGGGACTCATAGTAGGTGTGGCTGCTCATTGGGCGATGCCTCTGCCCAATGAACACTTTTGCTCACATTCTGTTTATTCTGATAACAATAACTGACAAAATACACAGAAAAAACTTAGCGCTTTCACCCAGTCACATACCGGGTTTCATCAGAGTACATAGCTGGTGGAGCAGTTTTCTTAAATACTGTTTCTTAATCAATTACTTGACCTGCAATTAGGATACTAATGACATAATTATGTAAATTACAAAAAAAGTTGGCAATTTAAAAAAGAAAAGAAATACTTTTGGATCTACAACCAGATATATAACCGGATATATAAGTATTATATCGTATCCATAACAACATAAATAATATTAAATAGGATAATACCTAACATAAAAACTAAATCTACTAATTGATTACATCTTAATTATAGCGGGTGGAAAAAAATATATATATACATAAAAATATATATAAATATAAACCTAATCATTTGTCCTTTTATTAAATTTCTTTTCTGAAAATAAGGATGACAAGAGAATGAAATCTTATACTATTTAGTGGTTGAATATTTATTGCATTAACTGTATTTAAAGTATTTATTACATATTTATATAAATATTGTTATTTATTAATTATATTTATTTATTCAATTATTATACATATATTATTAAATGATTTTAATGTATTACATTTACAATATTTACCAGTTTTACTAATAGTTTTTACAAGTATTTTTTAGATTAGCATCTGTGTATATACAGTTCGTAAGTTTTTTATTTTTATGTCATTTTAAGATATGTGCAGGGCCTATATAGACCTTTATGGTTGTCTGCTTACATATATATTATATTTATATTTATATATATTTACCCATGTCATACATTGTCTCGGCCCATGAGTCATCAGGCTTTCCCACCCTTGTATTCTGGGTATCTACACACTCTAACCAGAATGGTCATTATATCGGCTTCCTTTGGTTATATGCCAATTTTTTGGGCGTCACGCAAGGGACGCTCCTGTCTGTTCCAAGATTACATTTCACGGGTGCACTCTGCCCCCCCCCGGTTGTATTTTGCCTGTGGTCTGGGGAACAGTGGACTATTTACATTGTTTGTGGGTTTGTGTGTATGTTTCCTCTGTGTCCGGTTGGTGGGGGGGGTCATGCTATGTGTTACATGTTTCTTGCTTGGGCCCCTCACTTCCATTGGCATAGCCTGTGAACATATGTCATTCTTGTGTGCTGTTTCCTATCATAGCTGTATATCTGTGTATATCTACACACACACACACACACACACACACACACATATATATATATATATATATATATATATATATATATATATATATATATATATATTTGCAACTATAGATATATATATATATATGTCTGCAACTATATATATATATATATATATATATATATATATATATATATGTCTGTAAGGCAATGCATATCCCCGTGCAAATGCACTTACACACGCTTACTGGTGCTTATATATGCTTACTACTGCTTATTTATGCTGACACTTCACTGCAGTCCACTTTTAATTGTTATTATGCAGGTTATACAGCAGACAGATGTCAAAATATGTTCATATACAGATTACCAATGGAAAATGGTATGTGCTGCAGTGGGATTTGGAACCGGAATGTCTGTTCGTTAGGCGGATGCTCTAACCACTACACTATTGATGTGCTGCTTCATTTGCATATAGACCCATATACCCATGGATCCTAGTTCCCCAAACTCCTACCCCAACACTTCACTGACACAACAGTCATCCATTCTCCAGTTGGATACACGGTGTATTCACACCACTACGCATTGGCCACTCCCTACTCCTGTAGACCCATCCCATGAGTTGACTCACTCCATGTATCCTCGGACATCCCAAAAGTTTAGTCCACACACATCGGTGAAATGAGTGACCAATAGGACACTATTCACAATTTTTGGGTTGTCCCACCTGGGACACACATGTCTTTATTTCAAGATTAGACTGTATACTTCATTACATCATTACTCCCGTTAACATGACATTACAATAAATTAATAACTATGACTATGTGGTAACGCACACGTTACACATGAGAGCTAATAATGTACGAGTTTGGTGAAATTATATTACAAATAGGACCAGTTTAGTGTTTGGTGCTGATGTAGCAGGCAGATCACAGGAATGATTCCATGTGTGAGAAAGTCCTCACATTTGATTTTTTGGGAACAGCACTGACTTCGGACAATGTACACACTTCTGCATTTTTGCAGATTCGTCCCTTCCCTATTATTCTATCTACTGTCATGGTTTGTAGGGGCACTTTCATGTTATTTATGTCTGCAAAAGGAATGAATGTGTTACAGGGAATGTACTTCTATATATAGATGTATACATGTGTGTATGCATATATACTTATAATGAACTCGCTGACCTCCACGAGGCGGTCCAATTAGAACCAGGCCATCCAACCCTGACATGCCTAGATCCATAATTTCATACCCATGGTTCCTACACCTCACCCGAGTTTGACATACATGCAAACCATCCATTCTCCAGTTGCTATCACAGCCATGACACACCTCCACACATTGCCCTCTCCCCAGCGTTAGGGACCCTGCACGTATGTTGTCCCAACCCATGTATCATCAGGCTCTCCCACAATTTAGTCCTTGAACAAACTTGCCCTTGCTTGTGTAATAGTTGGAGGTCCAACCATCCTAGCAATTTTTGGGTAGTCCCACCAGGGACTACCCTGTGATTGTTTGTAAAGTAAACTTAGCAGATCAGCAATGTTACTTCCACTGGTAGTATCCTGCCTGTGGTGTGAGTAGCAGTGCTTTGCTCACCCCTGCCCAGCTTGATATGACATACACTGACAGCACTAAATAATACTGGAGTTGCTGTTGATTCCCTTCTCATTCTTTTTGTATGCTTTATTGTCACAACGTTCATTCTTCATAGATATACAGATGTATTATATATATGTATTATATATCTGTACATACACATGCACATACATCTACATAATTATATACATTTTCTATGCTGAGCACTGCTTACACCCATGCAAATGCACTCAGACTTGCTTACTGGTACTTATATATACTTACTACTGCTTACTTGTGCTTACACCTGCTTACTAGTGCCTTATTCATTATGACACTACCACTTTTATTGAATGACATTAATTAAATATTTCATGAGGTACTCCAGTTCACATTTACATGTTATTATGTAGGTTATAAAGCAAAACAATGTATAAATATGTTCATATACACATTCCATGTGCTATAGTGGGACTCGAACCATGAATGCCTGTTCATTAGGCAGATGCTCTAACCACTACACTATTGATGTTAACCTTGAGTCAGCATGTTCTTTTCTATTTGGATGATTTTGATGTGTAAGCTATGCTAAGCAAGGGGCAATAACATGCAAACACGCTGTGCTTCACTTACACTTTCAATAATGAAGCAATACAAATGTAAAATAGCGACATGGGGGAATCTAATTGTGATAGTTCTAGGGACAGGGCTCAACATTCCACTACGTGCTTGTGTGTTTACTACTTTGATTTTATTTCAGTGTTCATGGACACTATTTTATGCTTAGCATACATTTCAGTATCCACGGACACTGACTTAATTGCATACTATTAGAGGCGGGCTCTAATAGTAAGCATAGTAGGTTGTGCAACTGTGGGGGCATGTTTACACCTTTGTAGAGCACTTAAACATGCCCCCTGCACTCGCACATGTTTCCTGTGCACGTCAAGGGTACAGCAGCATACCCTCATAAATATTCATACAGCGCTGCTGCACCATCTGTAAAGAGGACACTCAGCGCAAGGCTAAAACCGTCCTTGTGTCGAGCTTCATGAATCCCGGGGATAGTTTAAGTAGAAAACATTTAGCTTTTATAGGACTAATTTACTGCTGATCTGTAGTCAAATTTACATATTCAGTAATACCTGGTCCATTACATAACTAAAACAAAATATTTTGCATTTTAAGAAACAACACTCATCTCTGAGCCTAACTGCCATTGCCACTTGGGGTAATCTTTGCATGGATTGAGTGTACATGAACCATTATGACTATATTGCCATATTCACTTTGTTTATTTCTGATGCTGAGGGGGAAAAAAAAAACCTTGCATGTCTTATAACTTCAATGACAGCTGAAGCATGCTGTGCCATGATCTGTGAAGATATTTGGCTGTCTTGAAACTTCAAGCAGCTCTGACAAATTTAATATTTACTATTTACTGTGCACTCATTCATACAAAAATGGTTATAAAACACACCCGCAATCCTATGTTTCCCAGCTTGTTTTTTTTATTTTCATTATTAATTCCAGAGTCAGCCTTTTCTGTTTATAATGACCAGCAACAACTACTGATCCTTAGCCTTTAATATTTTATGAAAGGATGCCTGTTAAATACTGCTTTCCTTTTCATAATGCCCTCTCATATACTGAACCATCCAGATATTTCCCTTCGGTTTCTCTCTTATTATCCTCAGTGATGTAACTGTGCTACATTTTAATAAAAATGCTGCTGTCTTCTCTCTGCTCTGCTGATACCTCCTGCCAAAATACATGTCCCTCATGTATATAATCCTTCTCGAGAATGGTAACGGGTATAGCTTACAACTGAAGTGGGAGCTGTAAGAACTGAAATCACTGTCTCAGGATGTCTTTGTTGGATTAATCATTTTCAGTTCATTACAGTATGATTAATTCCACACTTATCCAATGTAATAGCTAACGAGGCAGTGACACAACAGCAAGGATATAAATGAATGTTATTAAGTGAAGGTAGAGCAAGGACATAGGAATATGCATGCCAGACAACCCTACACCACATCAGCTCATTCTTTCTTAACATGTTTATTCAAGCTCCCCAAAGAGAAAATGCCAAAATTTGTATGTGGCGCATGCATAAATTGCTTCCTTATCATTTACTTGCATGTTACTTAAAAATAAATCTGTATCAGTGTGAGGTCTTTAACTCTGGAACACACTGCACATTTAATTAGCTTTAAATATATGGATCATTTGTAAATCTGTAATATTACAATATATCTTGGACAGCTTTATTGCACACTGAAATTCATAAAACTGGATGGTGCTAAGTCATTTTTTGTCTTAATTTAATAATCAAAGTGATTTGAGTGAAAGATTCAAGACAGGTCATATTCATTTAATGCCTGCACTGTATACACTTTAATCTGTATTAAAAACATCACTACCACCTTTTTTGTGCTTTGTAGTCAGTCAGAAAGATTATTCTAAGTGCAAATATAGTCTACACTTTGTGGTAACCTTTATGAATCCCCCTCAATATTAAGAAAATCAGTAAGAAAACTAAAATTAGGAGGAATAAGGTGTAAGCTATGCTTGTTCTGTCAGTTCACACAGAATGGTGTACATTTACTGTCAGGAATTCTGAAATATTTGCAAGCACATAGCCCCCACACATTCCACATCCCTGAGAAACAGCATATTCCTGAAGCACACATTCTTAATTCCACAAAAAAAGTGGTTCAAGATAAATTATTACACACACCAGGGTTTTTATTACTATTGTTAATTTAGATTTAGATCATATCATTGAAAAATAAATTATTTTTATAAAGTGCAGACCATAGGCTATTTATTAATTAACACTTGGTTTGCTTGGTTTGTAAACCTGCCAGCATAGTAAAATAAACACAACTGAACCTCAGGGTGTTACTGCTCAATTCCAGGAGCCTAAATAAAAATAAATAAATAAATAAATAAATAAATAAATAAATAAATAAAGACTACACTCCCTCCAAGTTCTCCTCACACTTGAGAATAGAGACATCTGTGCAGTAGCTGAGACGTGGTTAAAAGCATCAGAGAGTATCCAAGAAGTGCAAGATTTTGGTACCGTCCTTACTTTTAGAACAGTAACTGCACATATGGAGGTAACAAGCATACCTCTAAGTTGGCCAAACAGGATGACATGCTGGAGTTCCACCACATGCAGATCACACATGTACCATGTCCTAGCCAGCTGTAGGTCACCCTCTATGCCCCGAGAAGCTCGCAATGCATACTTGGTCCTACTGAAGACACTTACCATCCAACATAACACCCTACTCGTGAGAGTTTAATTAGATCTCTATAGACTGGGAATCCTACACTGTCTGAAATCTACAAGCACAGAGATTCCTGGACTTCATAAATACAAACACCTTGACCAAAATAGCGAAAATGCCTATTAGAGGATCCAACGTACTGGACCTCATACTTACAAATATGGGAGAATGCTGCAACCCCCACCCCATGTCTAATCCTTGCTAGTAAGGCCTAGCCATAAAGCTGTCTCCTTTGAAATCAAAATCATCTCTGTAACCATAGCAAAACCAGTAACAGTTAGAAACTAATCCAAGACAATCTACCTTTCATTAAGTGATGGCTTGTCAAAACTCAGTGCTCTTCCAAACCCCAAGAACACAGCAGCATAAACTAAATTGCTCTCAGAAATCCTGTGCAACTATATCAATAGCTGCAGAGAGGCTGCTATACCTACCAGAAGTAAGCCCAAAACTAACCTCAGAAATCTCCTGTCTTGGTGGCATCCAAAATTAAAAAGGATATACAACAAAGGGAAAAAATATGGGAAAAATCAGGAAGGATAATTTCTATAAAGATAAAAAAAATAACTAAAACACTCTCTCATCAGACTAAATAGGCAACAAACGTCAAACAAAGCCAGTTTTGAGGTTAAGATAGCCTTCCAGGTGAAAGATACCTAGAAAACCTTCCTTAGTCAGAAAGCTCAAGGGTAGCAGACAGCAATATGCTGATATGGTAGTTAATGGTGCCACATTCACTGAGCCTGGCAATATACAAAACATGTTAGTGGACAAATTCAGTTCCATCTTTAACCCCTATCACTTCCAACCATCCCCCCCAGAAATATCCTCAAATATACCCCTCCAACAATAACTAATGAGATGTACTGGGTGCTCTCACTAAAGCCAAAATCAGAGGCTTAATGGATCTTGATAACATCCTGGGATGCCTCTCAAATAGTTTACACAATGACATATCAGTACCCCTGAAGTAACTATTTAACTATATTCTTAAAACAGGCTTTGTATCATGAGTATGGAAGACTGAAACAGTCATCTCCTTCATAACAGGGGACCTTCAATACATCCTGTAAACTACAGACCCTTTAGTCTGACTTGTCTTGTTTGCAAAGACATGGAAAGAATCATCATGAAAATTATCAACAAGAATGTAAGAGATCTCCAGAAACTGGATCCATCCCAGTTTGACCTCATCAAAAGAATGTCATGCTGATGGACTGTTTTGAAAAGGAAGGCATTGCATGAGGGTAAAGTGGTGCACATTGCCTACCTATCTGGTTAAAGCATTTGATACAATACCCCACTTGGACATTGCCAACAAAATTATGGCACTAGGTATAAACCCCTTTGTAACATGCTTGATAGCTAGCTGGCTCATGGAGAGGACAGTAGAGCTTAAGATCAGTGAGTACACCTACAAAAAGAGGATGGTCACCAGTGGAGTCCTTTAGGCCTTAGTGCTGGGCCCGCTCATCTTTGCCATCTACTTCTCGGTGGTCAAAGCCAATGTCAGAGGCCACTGGCTGACAAAGTTCACTCTTGATTGCATACTAGGAGCAGTCACTGAATCCCCTAAAGAAGAGAACACCTATCAGGAAGGTCTAACACAGGCAAATGCTTGATGCTACAGCCATGGCTTAAAACCCAGTGCAAGAAATGCATTATAGTACCTTTTGGGAGTCAGCCAACTTGGGTAATTATGTTATCAATAAAACATCCCTAAATGTTGATTCACTAGTCAGAGATCCTGGAACTGATATAGATAATAACTTAGCCTTCGAACAGCACATGTCCAAGGTAGTAATAAAATCTTTCTATGTTGCTCAACTTATAATTAAGGGCTTGGCATCTAGGTCCAGAGAGGTCACTGCACCACTGTACTTGGCCCACATCAAACCTGTCATATAGTATAATGCCTCTTTTGGTATGTACTTGATCAGACACATGCAGAAAAAAGAATGGCAACAAAGGTCCCTTACAAAAGGAATACAGTGATTAAATAAAATGTCCTACAATGACTGACACAAACTAATGGTTCCTGGATTCTTCCTTCTTCAAGCCACAAAAAAAGAACATTGTTAAATAGCCATTGCACCCACAGCAGGCTTCTAAAGCATCTCAGCCACAGATGGGTGACTGCTGCAGCCAAATCAGGTTTCCTTGGACCACTCATCTTTATCCCCCTAACCCTTTCAGGTGTAATCCCTACAGTCACCATGGGCATATCCTTTATGGCTGCTGGAATGCTTTTGTCTGTCAAGGGATGGACACTATTGTCTCTTCTGGAATAAGGGACACAGAATGCTACTGACAGCTGTGCCCATCCCTAAGGAGATTTTTCCTAGCAGAAGTTGGTTTATTTTTATTTTTTCAGAAATTCCTGTGAAAAAGAAACAAAAACTTAAATATATGTCTTCTCCTGTCTCAGTTCCTCTGGACAGGAATAATTTATTAGGCTTAGCTCAAGGTTTATTGCAGACCCTTAACCCATCGTGTATATCTGTTTTTAGTAAAGTAAATGAGATTCTTTGTCTTTTGAAGGGATTCAAGAGTTTGAACCTCAAAATGATTGTGAATGGACATATTATATCTTACTTCCATGGATTTCTGATTTGGATTCTGAGGAGAGTGAGACTTTGGTCAGTACCGTTGAAGGACTCTCACTCTCTTTCGATTAAATTATTTCCAGAATGAATCAGTTATTTATATGGGAGAACAGTGAAGTTTGCTAGCCCCATGGAAAGTATTATGATTTGTACAACTGGAATTTCATATTCCTTCTCCTCTCTTTACTTTGGGGGTTGCGTTTGTCGTGGCCTATAACTTGCAAGCTGTAACATTGCTACTCCATTAAAGGAGATTCTGTGAGTCTCAACTCCCCAAGACTCGATTTCCTGACAATGCCAACATTTACCTTGAAAGCACTGAAGGGGAATTGTGTCATTTCTGGTTATCTGTGCCTTTCCCCCCTTGTAGTGTGATTGCAGGATTAATTTTATTAGTTATGGGAGGGGATGCATCAGGGCACACAGAAAAGTGTTTTGGGAAGGTTATTTGTGGTGGTTTGTCTTTTGGGGAGTGCAGGCTTTGGTGGATTGTGAGTTGTCCAGTCAGAGTGGAAGCCAGTCAACCTGCTGCTCTGAAAAAAAGCAGATAGGCTATACAAAGATCCTCAATCGTTTAGTTTTTTGTACATTCAGCCAAGGTTAGACCAGCAGGTGTTACATTAGTGAATTCAGCTCCTGCTAAACTTTGGTTAACACTAATCCTTCTTCTTCTGACAAGGAATGGAAGGGTTTTGATAGATTTGGGAAAAAGTGTATTCATCTGCAACACTTGTCTTTAGAATTCTCAACTATCAAGCTCGTATGTTGAAGTTTATGCTTGCCTCTTGTGATAACAGGAGGGATGTTTGGCATATATATGTTTCCTCTTGTGAGGAGAAATCTGCTTTGTGTAACTTACTTGCTTCTGTTTGTCACATGACTATCCACTGTTTGAAATGTGCATATTATTCTGAAAAATACCAATTGCAGGACAGCTGCCACTGGAACTGCATTGAGAAGGATTGCCTCACTGTATTCACAAAACCTCCCAAAGGAATTAAAAAAGTCTCTCTTTGATGAAGACTTAGTGTGTGGACCTTCTGTGACAATAGTCATTAAAAGTGTTATGAGAGTGGAAAGCTGATTCAAGGGATCTCTCAGATTTTTCAGCCTTTATACTCCAAATTTGCCCAGGGATTTAATGCTCTTCCTACAGCATTAATTAAAAAAGCCGAAAAAACAGACCCAACAAGCTGCTGGTAAGCAAAGGTTTAAAAAGTATTGACAGGGAGGTTCCAAAAAGAAATCAGGAATCCCTTAGAACAAAGGAAATATGAATGCCTGCACGAAGGACTTCCCTCCCTCCTCCCACTCTGGCAGTCCCTTTAATCATTCCAGAAAGTCTGAACCTTCATACTTCTCTTTGGCAACAGATAGTTTCAGACAGAGGGTTATGAGAGTAATCCATTAAAGTTGCAGATGTGGGTGGGAGTCTCTCCCATCTTTTCGGGGGATTACTCCTCATTTGACAGACAAGAATGTTCTTTTTCCTCTTGTCATTCAGCATCTATTTGCCTAGGGGGTGACAGAAGCTCTCCATTCTCCTCAATTAGTGGATGGGTTTTATTCAAGGATGTTCCTGGTGTCAAAGAAAGAAGATTCTTGGAGTCCAGTTCTGGATCTTTCTTTTCTAAACCTGTTTGTGATAGTGCCCATGTTTAAAATGTTGTCAGTCCACAACTGCTTACCCATTATGCCAAATTTGAGTTTTCTAGTGACCTTATATTTAAAAGATGCTTATTATCACATTCCCATATATTTAGATTTCAGTTTCTTCTTAATGTTTTATATATTTGGATCACATTATCTGTTCTCTGCATTACCCACTGGTCTATCTACTGCACCAAAGGCATTCATAAAATATTTAGTTCCTGTGATAGCCTATTGCAGACTGCAAGTATTCACATTTTTCCTTGTTTAGTTATTTATCTTTGCTGAATATTTTTCAAAGTGTCAGGAATCTTTAAGTTGGGGAAGAGATCTCCTACACAAGCTAGGATTTCAATAGAATATACAGAAGCCTTGTTTGTCGCCTTTTCACAGGGTTTTTGTTTCCTTGAGGTACCCCTTAGACTCCTCAGGTTAAAGAGCTTTTCTTACACAGACAAAAATAAAAATATTTAGCTGCATTTATATCTATTTTTGAGTTTATTTCTCACTTGGACTACCAGAAGGGGAATTCCTCAGGATTCTGGCTCTTATGGCATCTATGATACTTATGATACCTCTTTCATGACTCATCATCAGAAAAACCCATTGGTACCTTCAATCTTTATGCTCAGAGCATCAGCATCACCTAGCATTTCAGATTCCAGTGTTGCAGTTTCCGAGAAGGGATATTTTTGTGATGGTTACAACAAATTTCATAGAATCCAGGTCTCCCATTCTATCTTCCGTCTGCAGCACAGTGTCATATGAGGCACATCAGCCTTTGATTGGAGAGCAGTGTGTTTATAAGAATAAAAGGGCATGGTCTTTGGTACAAAAATGCAGACCAAAGCACCTAAACATAAAGGAGGAGTTAGACCTTGAAAATGCTCTCAATGTTCTCAGGCCTCTGTGGTCCCCAGGACCTCTAAAAGTGTTTACAAATAACACTACTGTGATGCTGTGATGTGGTATATAAACAGGCAAAGGGAAAACAAATATTACCCTCTGTGGAGATTAGCAGTGGTAGCCTGAGATATAGCTTTTTACCACAATCTCACACTACAAGCAGTGGCGGCTGGTGACTTCAAATCAAAGGGGTGCTGCAGGAATGGGAAGGGGTGTGACCAACTAGTCAGGGAGCTATGCTAAAAAATACAAAAACTGGGACCTTAATTAAATATGCTGCCCTGGGTGCCACTGCCAAACAGTCATTATGAGAGTCCAATTAAAACAAAATGAATTGTAGAAAAAAAAATATTTCAATGCATTGGCTAAATGACAGCTTACTTAATATTTAGATGGAAACAAAAAGGTTGCGAGGCATGAAAAAATAAATTACTTTTTAAATATGTTACTGGAATGCCAGTCAAAATCAGATATAAAAAACACAAGGATCACTCAACTCAAAGCACTTCTCCTTGTACTGCAGTTCTAACTATAATTTATATTCAGCTTTATAAAAGTACAAAGTAACATGCTGAAAGTAGCAATACCCCCACTTATAAAAATGTTTCTTATCCAAAAAAAAGATCTGCTGCCAGACAACAACTATCTAACTTGTTTCATGGGGAAAACATGATCAAAATAAAAAATGAACAGCAAACAAGAAACAAGATCAAGATAAATCCCTCAAAGCATTACTGCACATGTTATGGACCACACATGATAGACTGGCATTCTGGTTAGTTTATGGGTAGAGCCTGCAAAGATGACTGCAAGTCTCCAACAAATGTAATGAGCTTCTGAAAATACTGTAATCCTGTCCTTTATTACAAATACTGTCATATGCATTTCAATACCTAAGGCTTAAACGCTATATAGTTATGCAAATATTCTCTGCATGGGAACAGCAAAAAGCCTTTCAGTGCTGGTAATTCTTTAACAGTGTGCTTATTAAAGCTTATTTGTATCTTACAGTCTGAGACAAGCTTACCTGATGGTCATTAAAGCACTGCTACTTAAACACAGAGCAACAGGCATTGCAGTAACATGCATTTTCTGAATAAGAAGTATAAATCAACAGTATAAAAATATGACAGAAAACCAGAATATTCTGCAAAATCAAAGACAAATGAAAAGCCACTGTATTACTTGTGTATACCTTGGATAGAGGGATACTCTGCACACTTTCACTGCATAAATGCTCCTTGCTTTGTTTGGACACATCCAGAGTCACTACGTGGGGGAGTGGGGTGCAACAATTTGAAATGTCTCTGGCTAATGATGGCACATTTGTCATACTTCTTAGCCTCAGAGCAAGAAATCTGGGCAAAGCCATAAACAGTAGTGGGACAAAGGCCCAAAAATAAGGATAATTTTAAATATTGCTCTTATAAGCTTAGAACGTTAATAGAATAGTAGGTCTTGCATTAGTATGCATTTTCTGAAGGGTATGAAATTTGAAACTCAAATGTCTGTCATTATTTTCTAACTTCAATCTTTAATGATTTGCCACTAATTTACCAGAAAACCACAACGTTATGAAACATGGACCAAAATGTGATGCAAAAATATAAAATAGTCACA
Organism: Protopterus annectens; assembly: GCF_019279795.1. Taxonomy (NCBI): domain Eukaryota; kingdom Metazoa; phylum Chordata; order Ceratodontiformes; family Protopteridae; genus Protopterus; species Protopterus annectens. Next base: position 24,342,012 of record NC_056734.1, on the reverse strand, counting down.
CAGTACAGCTGGCAACCTGTCGAGGAAGGGACACTTTTTAATATTACTAGTGTTAACTTGACCAGCTGTCAAAATAAGAGAATCTACATGCATTTCTGAAATTAAAAGTAATCTGTAACTCTGATCATTACAATTATTTATTAATTGTAAACCCTCCACGTTTTCTTCCAAATTTGCCATTTTGTAGAGGGATTATTGGGGGAGAGCAACATTTTGAGCCAAAAATCAGGGACAGTTGAGAGGTTAGAATATACCTAATTCTATAAAGTGATTTATTTGCACATACCTCTCATCCTCTTAACACAGGAAATCTGGACAAGGCCAAATATATTGGGGGAACATACAAACAGTACTAAAAATTGCTCTTGTATAAACTTAGTCAGTTGACAGAACAACAGGTCTTGCTTTAACATGCATTTTTCTGAAGAGTATGAAGTCTGAACCTCGATGTTTGTCATTATTTAGTGACTTCATTCCTAAATGATTTGCCAGAAAACCACAAATTTTATGAGGAACAAACCAAAAATAAGAAGCAAAAATCTGGACAGTTAAGAGGTATAGTTCAGCCGGGGCTGTCTGAGTTTGCCACCCTTCCTCCCTCACAAAATCAATGTTGAATGGGGCCTCCACCCTACAGCTATTCCAATGTCCTATTACTTGGCTATTTCACCCCATTTACCATAAACACTGTAATGTGCACACTGCTTCACTTCTTCAATGATTTGGATTTCATTTAAAAGTTTTATTTTACATTTTATGGCAAATGCAATGCAGTCTCACAATGAAAATAGACTTAGCATTAAAACTTCTTTGCCCTTGAAACTCACATTTATTGAAACATCATTGAAATCCACATTCAAAGAAAATACATCTGACCAGTGGCAGATAAAGATTAACTTTGGGCTGTTTACAAATCACAGGCACCTTGCACAGGAAACATACATGTGTTCTTTGACACACCTTCCTGATTGTATTAAATTGTATTCCTTGTATAATACAGTACAGCTGATAGAGGACATTTTAAATGTATTGTTTTGAACATTTTTTTCCAGTAAACAAAGAAACAAAATGCATGCACTAATAATGACAAAACTGCCAAGTTCAGAACATTTCCATCATAAAAGTCTACACAAACTTCTACAGTCCACCAGTATCAGTAAATATGCACAATCTCTGCAGAAGTAAAAGTCATCTAAATAATTCCACATTAGAGATCTGTAACTAATGAAGAGGTTGCTGCTAGCAAACAACTTTATATGTCATTGTTTCATCTAAAAATAAAGTGTCTGTTGCCATTGAGGAATAAATTGCCTATGTTACAATAAAAAAAGATAAGCTAGTAATATTGCAATAGGGAATGGATGGCAAACGGATAACAGGTTCATCATTACTAGGTATCTCCACCAAAGAGGACATTCTCAGGACTGCAGCATCCACCCCCTTTAAAAGTGCAACACAGTACAGTATCAGCAATGCATCTATATATTCTGGGAGTAGAACACACAGTCTTCTGCATCAAAAGCAAGTACGCTACCTGTTGTGCTATTAACAATACAAGCAGCCTCAGCATAAGCATCATTAAACTTCACTTCAAACTCTCCTTGTAAAATACACTCAACACTCAACTGTATCTCTCAACTTTGAAGGACAAGAAAGCTGGAAAAAGTCTAAATTTACTGGGGGGGGGGGGGACAAAAGCAGAAAAACTAGGGACACATTTTAAACATTGCTTGCATAATCTTGAAATGTTGCTGGAAAAAAATGCTGTGTTACCAGCATGCCTTTCACTGCTTAGTCTTGAACCCTGTGCATGATAATCAGAGCAATGTACAACTATGCCAAATCAGCTGTTTCTTGAATGACAGGTAGACTGAAACTTAAATGGCTATCATTTAGTGAATTCAGTTCTCACCATTGCTCTCAACCTCTTAGCGCAAAACACCTAGACAAAGCTAATAATGGTGGAATACAGCTCCCAAACATATTCAGTGAATTCAGTTCTCACCATAGCTCTCAACCTCTTAGCACAAAAAACTGGACAAAGCCAATAATGGTGGAATACAGCCCCAAAAATAGGGGCAAATTTCAGATATTGATTTTATAAACAGAACATTGCTAGAATAAAAAGTTTTGTGTTACCATGTACTTTGTGAAGAATATGAAATCTGAAATTCAAATGCCTGTCATTATTCAAAATCCAGAAAACCACAAATTTCACAAGAACAAAATATGAGGCAAAAATTTTACAAATGGTGGTGGGTAGGGAATTCAAGCAATTGCTACCTGGTCCCAAGGTACAAAGTTTGGGTCGAGTCTAGCCTCCATTTTACACACACACACACACACAGTCACACACACACAGACACACACACACACACACACACACACACACACACACCTACCTGAGCCCACACGCACACACACACACACACACACACACACACACACACACACACACACACACACACACACACACACACACACACACACACCTACCTACCAGAGCCCACACACACAGCTAAGTCCATACCTGAGCCTACACACACAGCTAAGTCCATACCTCAGCCCACACACAGCTAAGTCCATACCTGAGACCATACACACACACACACACACACACACACACACACACACACACACACACACACACACACACACACACACACACACACACACACACACACACACACACACACACACACACACACGCACACAGATAAGTCCATACCTGAGCACACACACAGCTAAGTCCATACTTGAGCCCACACAGACACACACACACACACACACACACACACACACAGACACACACACACACACACACACACAGCAAAGTCCATACCCAAGCCCAGTTCATCCATCCCTGCTGCAATGTCATGTTTGCTGCAAATAAAATCCACATTCCATGCTGTCATCCATCTAGTAGTAAAAGCCCACAAGAGAGAGAGCAAGTCCTTCCCCTCCTGCGAGAGCAAGCTGTTACCCAGTGCAAATGTTCCATTCCGATTCCCTTCCAGTCTATGGAGTTATAACTGCATAGCCTTCTGGGATCTCTGCTGTTGAATGTTCTTGTCCTAATCCAGACTGCTGAGGAAATAGTCCGGATTCTGTGTGCATGTTCCAGACGGGTTCACCAGCTGTCCGGATATCGGGAAATGCCATGGGTGAGCATGTGCAATGTTCTGGGACGCGTGTTTGTTTTACTTTTATTTTTCTTTTTTACTTTTATTTTCTTTTCATTTTTACAGGTGGGGCAATACCATGAGCCGCCATTGACTACAAGCATCTTTCATACTGATACAGGAAAACTGAGTGTCAGAGAAGCTAAGCAGTACAAGGATCAATGGAAACTGAATCAGTCTTCCAAGATTTGATTCAGCTGAGAGGACTGCCTCAAACAGACATATTTTACCAAACCAAACATACCCCAAATATAATTTTATTGTTTTTATTTTCCCCCAAAATACATATATAGTTTTGGGTCATCTACAGGTCGTCAAAGTGAAATTCCTTGAGTGTTAGTTATCCAAAGAAAAAGATGGCAAGGAACATAAGGTCAGTTGCTGTTATCCACAGGAAATCATTACTGTCACAATTTTTTTTTGGGGGGGGTAGAATTATCCATTTTTTGAGTTGGTGACTGTAAGATTGGTGTGTATGTGTGTGTGTGTGTGTGTGTGTGTGTGTGTGTGTGTGTGTGTGTGTTTGCTCTCTGGGGGTGTGGGAGCTTGTCATCACATTTATGAGTATAAAGAGGGAGTTATCCCCTCCAGAAATGCATAAAGTTCACTTTTTCACCATTCTGTGTTGTTTCAGACATTATTTTTCCAAGGATGTTATAGTGCCCCTCTACTCAGCCCTTATCAGACTCATCATTGAGTACAATGTCCCCTTTAGCATGTACCTAACCAGGCAGATGTAACAGCTGAAATACCCTCCAGGGTTCTTCACCAGGAAAATCTAGGGTATGAATAACACAGATCACCTTAAGGCCTTACCTCTGTACTCAGTTTTCTACAGGTTACTGAGAGGTGACCTATGCCTAGCATATAAGCACCAGAAGCACTAGATCCAAGGACTTGAACTTTGCCTGAGACATAAATTGGACATGCTGGAGACAATGATATGTATCTCAAAGGATCCCAGCACTATGGAATAAGTTCCCTATTTGCATGAAGCAGAGTACAACCTTGTCCCTATTCAAACAAAACCTACATCATTTCATCCTAGGCATGGGTCTCATGTCTCTGATGGACAGAGTAAATTAATCTCCAACTAACATACCCCACCACCACACATGCCCCACCATATAGATGTTTAAGGTACTCAAGTACAAAACTCGGATGGTTGCAAAGTCAGATTTATAAAGATCATGTGGACATCAGCCTAGTAAAAATCTATGAACCTATTTCTGATACTTGATTTTTTGCAGTTCAGTAATCCATAATACTATTATATTTATTTGCTGAACAGTTGTGAAATTTTAAAATATTGTCATCGGTGTAAAAATTTTATTATTTTGTACTGAATGGTATATAGTATAAACCTCAGAGGGACTGCCTGTTTTTTTGTTTTGATTTTTTTATCTGACGTTTGCATTTTTTTCTGGCTATTTACTTGATCTCTTAATTTTTGCAGTGTCACTTCACTATACACTAACGTCTGTAGATGAATCATATGCCAGAAGGGTTATAAAAAGTGTTACTACAGTGAGACTCAGCTGCTGATTGATTCATTGATGGGATTCATGATATAATGCATAAATTATACATTTTACTTTCTGCTTTAGCTTTCTGTTTTTTATTCATGTCCAATAAGCACCTCTTTCCAGTACCTTTTTTACCAATCAGTTAGGCCCATTATTCCTCTGGTTGAAATAATTCTGATAGACAATAATGAGTGTGTCAATGAAGAGTATCTGCTCTGGATCCCGTGGTCAGCAAATTCATTTCAGATTATCGCTAGATGTGTTGCTGCAATCTGATCACTAAATCTGTCTATGAGGCTCAGATAATATCATTCAGTACCATATTTTAACTAGTAACATGCAGTTTGATTTAAATAGCACAATGTCTAAAACACAAGTTTTACACAATTGAAAGAGGGGTAAAGCTGAAAAGATGGAAAACAATGACCCAGATCAATCATTGTTTTGTGTAGTGCTATTACTTGTACTAGGTGGCATCTGCCACTAGTGTTTCAGGTGGAATTTCTAACAGGTTTAAAACGTTAAACAGGTGTTCTGATATGAAACCTATCTAGCCATAGGTTTGTTCTATTTAAATGTGCCACGTAAGACTGTTAGCATGGACTGTACTACTATCCTTCAGCGAGAGTATTGATGTTTTCATGCTGTTTACCTGCCCTTTCGATACAGACATTATTTTACAAAGTGTTCTAAGCAACCACTGTTGTATCTTAGTCATTATCCATAATTCATTTTGCATATTCCACTTCTTTGTCATGATGCACCATTTTTTCCATCTCACTTGTGCTGTCTGTCTCCCTACTCCTCTCTCTCTCTCTCTCTCTCTCTCTAGTTCTCTCTCTAACACACACACACTCACACACACACACACACACACACACACACACACACACACACACACACACACACATGCACACACACATACAAACACATACACAAAAACACACATACACATGCGCCCATGCACACATGTACACACACACACACACACACACACACACACACACACACACACACACACACACACACACACACACACACACACACACACACACACACACACACACACACACACACACACACACACACACACACACACACACACACACATCTTTTTCTATATATATTTTTATTTTATAATGGTTTTCTGTAGTGGTGAACCATGCTGTGTTTATTATCAAATGGTCTTCCTGTCTGCAGTGCATTGAGAACCTCTGCAACATGGTTTACTTGCAATGCCTTTGGGGAAGTGCTCAGTATGGATGATTTGTACTGTTCATTTACTTTTCATTACAGTATGGCTCATTGCTCAATTATGTACAAGCCGAAATGCACTCAAAGCACTGCAAGGCTTCTATTTCAGATGCTCATGAATTCTGCTTTACCATTTCAGTTGTTCAGAAATCCCAGGCATAGTTGTTAATTTAAGCCTTGTGTAAATGAGCCATAGGAGCATTTTTTGATGAATAACAATGCTCAAATTGTAATTTATCCAGCAAATGCAACCAAGTCAGTTACTGTTGAAACACATTCATGAGAAAACTGTATTGAGCATCTGCTTACTTCCTAATTCCTCAGATGACATAGACTGCACTTCAAAAGAAATGAACTAATAAGTCAAAAGATCTTTTCATGTGTTTGGCACAATTGTCATCTGACTTTTACTGTAATAATTACTAAATTAAACAAATGTTTCATGTGAATAATTTGACCATACCTTATTTACAGGAATAATTTAACTTATTTGTTATTGCTTCTTTGGAGTTTTTTTTTTTTGTTTTCTAACCTTAGAAAAGATAATATAATTTTTACATAGGATTAAGTAACTATTTCAGCTATTCTCTCTCTCTCTCTCTCTCTCATAAAATAAATCAGTTATAAGAACACAAAACAAAAGTGAAAACAAAAAAAAAATGAACATCTGGAGTAAGTCATTCTACTAGCAGCTTCTCAGAATGAAAATATTAATTTTTGCATGTTTGAATTTATTGCCTGTGACTTAAATTTCACCATCTAATATTTATTACTCAAAATATTTCCTAGGAATCAGAAAAAAAGTGTGCTTATATTAGTCATGTGACTGCAATACAAAATGCATGTATTCTTACTGCAAAACAATGATAAACAGTTTAACCTCTATTAGTGGGCTGCTCAACTGCTCCATAGGAGACACAGCATATCAGCATGTCACACATTTCAAACATTGCTCTCACTGAGCAATTCAGCACTGTCAGACATTGAATGAAGAGTTATTTTCAAGTGTACAAACCCAGCTGAGAGTGTTGTTAGCTCTTGAACTCTTTATGAGTTAATGTACTTTGATAGACTACTGTGGAATAAAAAAAATAGTTTTTTTTTTTTTTTAAACAACCTACGTTTGCATTTCAGTTTTGTTTTATTCCCTTTCCAGCAGATCCACTATGATTTATTATGTATAAGATGGCAAGGTCAGACCAAATTTAAAGTTAAGGACAAAAACTGATGAGACTTTTATTTAAGTTAACATTATCTCCAAATTTTATTCAGATATTGGATACAGATAAAAGAATGGTGGTGTCATTTCAGTGCACCACAAATAACCTCAAGTTCAGAAAGCCATAGTCTGCAGTTCTTCATTGTTGTGTCAGCTACATAACTAAGTCGATCTCGTTCTCTTTTTCTCTCCCATATTTTTCCTTTTCAATTCCCAATTTTCAGCTAAATTCTAAAGCACAGGACTATATACATTTGATTTTCTTAATCACCAATTTTTATCACAATTTTAAATGAAATAACTATATATTTTTTGTATTTAAATTTAATTGAGAACGTACATGATTATTCTATCATCATAGGCATTATGGATTATGCATTATGTTAACTGAAATGCAGTCGCTGGTCAAGTTACAAACAATGATTATACTTTAACACATTATCCCCCGGATTTACTAGTCTTCCGTGCAGGACTAATCTAGTCCTGCATGGAAGCGGCAGTTGAAGAGGAGGATGGCAGCGCGCCATGCATGTTAATGAAGGTGTGCTGCCTGAACTACAAATGCTACATGGAGTGCGGACAAGTGCAGGGGCATGTCTGAGAGCAGATCTCACAGAATAAACATGCCCCTGCAAAGTAGAACAAAAGAATGTGTAAATAAATGAGCGAGACAGCTCCCAAGTCTCTGCATATCCCCACCAACAGTCCCCATGTGTTCAACAGCAACAGTACAGTCAAAATAAATGAAGAATTCCTATTATTGATATGTTTTCAAACCCTGAGTACAGCTAACCATAGGTGCGCGGGTTTGCCCATCGCCTAGCTACGGTTAAAGCAGCTGAAAACGCTGAAAAGGATAACAAGGAATATATATGCAAATGAAGCAGCACAGCAATAGTGGAGTGGTTAGAGCATCCGCCTAATGAACAGGCATTCCCCGATTGAGTCCCACTGCAGCACAAATCATTTTCCATGGGAAATCGGTATGTGAACATAATTTTGCATCGTTTTGCCTTATAACCTACAGAATAACAATTAAATGTGAACTGGAGTACTGCATTAAATACACATGTGAAGTGTTAGTGTCATAATGAATAAGGCACATGTATGCAGGTCTAAGCACAAATAAGCAGTGGTAAGCGTGTCCAAGTGCGCTTATGCAGGGGTAAGCATTGCCAACACAGAGTAAGCAAACTAGCGCAAAGTCACTTACAACCACTGTAAAATGCCTTAATCACTCTAGAGCCAATGGCACAAGTTCCGACCAGAAACAAAATAAACTGCCTCAGCAAGGCTCAAACCCAGGACCGTGTACACTATAGTGACAGTAGTTAACCACTAAGCCATTATTGAAATAGATAAGTGAGATTAAGGCAATACATCCCATATACCCACATGGAGTTTTATATATATATATATATATATATATATATATATATATATATATATATATATATATATATATGTGTGTGTGTGTGTGTGTGTGTGTGTGTGTGTGTGTGTATACAGCAATATATATATATATATATATATATATATATATATATATATATATATATATATATATATATATATATATATGTATATATATATATATATATATATATATATATATAGATATATATATATATATATATAAATATATATATATATATAGATATATATATATATACAGATATATATATATCTATATATATATATATATATATATATATATATATATATATATATATATCTATATACATATTTTGACATCTGTCTGCTGTATAACCTGCATAATAACAATTAAAAGTGAACTGGAGCGAAGTGTCTGTGTCATAATGAATAAGGCACTAAAAAGCAGGTTTAAGCATAAATAAGCAGTAGTAAACATATATAAGCACCAGTAAGCATGTGCAAGTGCATTGCACAATGGTATGCATTGCCTTACAGACAAATAAATATATATATATATATATATATATATATATATATATATATATATATATATATATACATATATATAATATATGTGTTGTTGTTGTTGTGTCTTTTGGCTTTTCCCGGTTAGGGGTCGCCACAGCAGAACTCTGGTCCGCAAATGATTGCTAGTTGATTTTTACGTGCCGAGTTACCAGCCCTGACACACACACACACACACACACATATATATATATATATATATATATATATATATATATATATATATATATATATGAGTGTGTGCATAGAGATACACAGATATACAGCTATGATAGGAAGCCAGCACACAAAAATGACATATGTTCACAGGTTATGCCAATGGAAGTGAGGGGCCCAAGCAAAAAACATGTAACACGTAGCATGACCCCCCCCCAGCCGGACAGAGGAAACACACAAACCTACAAAAAATGTAAATAGTCCACTGCTCCCCAGACCACAGACAGGATACAACCGGGGGACTACAGAGTGCACGTGTGAAATCTAATCTTGCAACACAGACAGGCGCGTCCCTTGCAGGATGCCCCAAAAATTTACATATAACCAAAGGAAGCCGATGCACTGACCATTCTGGCTGGGATGTGTACATACCTGGAATATAAAAGTGGGAAAGCCTGATGACCCATGGGTTGAGACAACATACGACATGGGTCCCGTGAAGTGGAGAGTGGGCAGCGTGTAGTGGTGTGTTCAGAACAGACCTGCACCCAGAGTAAGGATGGGTGCTGTAGAGGAGGTGCGGGTGGGGGAACTATGGGAAGCTATTTATGGGTCTAGGTGTGCAGGTGTTGGCTGATGTGGGTCTATACAGACAGCCCCAGGGATGTGAGCAAAAGTGTTCATTGGGCAGAGGCGTCACCCAACTAGCAACCACACCTGCTATGAGTCCCACTGCAGCAAAGTCTAATCTACATGGCAAAGAATGGAATAACCAGATGTAGATGTATAAATGTAGAGGAATGTGTGTGTATATCTACCCATAGTTACATGGAGATATACCTCTCCCTCTCCGTAGTACAAATGTATACATACAGAGACAGAATACATATACATACCCACATATAGATATATACATATGCAGACACCCATACACCCATATGTCGTTAGATATATATAGACAGCAATATATAAATATATACATGTATGCATACATATACAGATATATCTGTATATATATATATATATATATATATATATATATATATATATATATATATATATATATATATATATGTGTGTGTGTGTGTGTGTGTGTGTGTGTGTGTGTGTGTGTGTGTGTGTGTGTGTGTGTGTGTGTGTGTGTGTGTGTGTGTGTGTGTGTGTGTGTGTGTGTGTGTGTGTGTGTGTATGTGTGTTTGTGTAAATATACACATGTAAATAGTTAGGATATGATACAGCAGTCACAAATTACATATGTTCACAGACCGTGCAAATGGGGGTGAGGGGTCCAATCAACAAACATGTAAAACATAGCATCAACCACCCCCACCTAGACAGGTGAAATATAGAAACACACGATACAAGTCAACACACCACTGCTTCCCAGACAACAGGCAGGATACTACCAGTGGGAGAGTGCTGCCAAGTATAATCTTGAAACAAAGACATCAATGTCCCTTGTGGGACACTCCAAAAATGAATGATCATTGGAGTCAGTCCCTGTAATGATTCATCCAACCAGGCTGTAAACATACACGGACCAGTAGATTGTGCAAGCCTGATGACCCATGTGTAGACACAATGTATGACATGGGTCCTGACAAGTTGAGAGTGGGCAGTGTGTAGTGGTTTGGTTAGACCCCATCTGCACCCACAGTAAGGATGAGTGCTGTAGAGGAGGGGCAGGTGGGGGAACTATGGGTATGCAATTATGGGCCTAGGCGTGCAGGTGTTGGCTGGCACAGTTGTATTAGGACCACCCAAGGGATGTAAGTAATACTGCGAACTGGGCAGAGCTTACACCCATACCTCTCAACCCCTAAGAGCAAAACAACTGGACAGAACCTAAACCATTAGGGGAACAAATAGGGACAGAAAGCACATATTCCATTTAGAACCTTAGAAAGCTGATAGAATAATAGGTTATGCATTAGCATGACTCGGCTGAAGGATGTGGGGTCCTTTTCATGGTGTCAGTTCCCAGGTATTTGCCAGACAGGTGCAGATTGTAAGAGGAACACACCAATAGTATGAAACAAACTCTGGACAGACCGTGGATTCTGTACAGTCGACAGGCATGCTTACGCCTAACTGGCAGCCATTCCCAATATGGGTCTCACCGCAGCACAGTCCAGTTTACATGGCTAGGTATGGTATAACCATATGTGTTGTTGCATAACCCACAACATAACACCTACGAACACATGGTCAAAACACCCCACTGCAGTTATGTAAGCCAATGTAATAGGCATCACAAGGTATTATTGTAGTCCTCACCCCCACGCAGGGGTGTGAGTGTCTGACGCAAACACCAAATGCAGTGCATATGCACAGCTGTTGTTGTAGACAACATGGCCAGCTGTGGACCTTCCCTGGCACCATCCTGCACATCCCTGGATAATCTCCCTACTAACACCCCCCTTTGTGCCCCATGCACACCACGTACCTATCAGCTCCTGTTCCATTTCTATTAATGTCTACAGGTACACATAGGTGACACCCTCATCCCCCACTATATTGCCAGTATCTGGAACCCCAACCCACATGTAGTATCACAGCTGTCCCACAGTACATATGTAGCTAACACATGCAAAAACACCACAAGCACACCTGGAGCAGCACAGGCACACCACCTTGCAACCCCCCACCTCATACTCTATACCACTACATCAACTAGTGATACTGACACCTCTTGTCCTGCCTCTCATACAAATTCCAGCATCTGACATACCTTCCCTGCTGCTCCCTATCCGATTATACATACGGGCTACTATACAGTTGCAATGTCACCCCCACTACCTACCTGCTTACTCCCTAGCTATTCACCTCTACTGTACCACACCAGTATGGAATAACTACACCTACCCTGAATACCTGCATGTAACATACCCAGACCTGTGAAACAGGAATCCTACCTCACCTTAAACCCACCTTTGTCAACAGTCATACCTGACATGTAAACCTGACCTAAGCATGGATAATACTGACAGTTCAGCATAAACTAAGCATGATTAATGGGGGCCTTAGCCATGTTATGTCTGTTACCCTCTATGAATGTGACCACCCCAGTATTAATTGGGATACGTAGCTGGGGTCAATGTAGAGCTATACAGCCCGGGCCACCGCTGACAATAGACAAGCATACAGTCCGACTGTCCTGGTTGACAGATGTGAACAAAATGCACAATGTTGCGAGTGTGTATGCGGAAGCAAGCCGGTGTAAGCCTGTTTGGCCACCAGTATGCGAGTACTACACTGGTGAAGCAATGTAGAGGCTGAGTGCAAGACGCCGCAACCAGAGGTTAGTAATGTTGTGCTTTGCGCAACCAAGCGCATACCTACCTACAAATGTTCTACAGTACCTTAATCACCCTGTAGCCAGCAGCTGTTGTTGTGGCTGTTAACAAAATAATCTGCACTGCCAGGTTGCAAACCCCCGACCCTGCACACGATAGTTGACGTGAGTTCCTCTAAGCCATGTCAGATACACGTTCAGCTGCTGTGATCAAAAACACATCATCCAGCACAGGCATCCAACAGTACAGGAAATGTGTATAATTATGTAGATGTATGTGCGTGTGTATGTACAGATATAATATATATATATATCTATGAAGAATGAATGTCGTGACAATAAAGCATACAAAAAGAATGAGAAGGAAAACAACAGCAACACCTGTATTATTTTGTGCTGTCATCTTGTGTCATATCAAGCTGGGCAGGGGTGAGCAAATCATTCCTTCTCAAACCACAGGCAGGATACTACCAGTGGGAGTAACATTGTCCACCTGCTAAGTCTACCTTACAAACAATTACAGGGTAGTTCCTGGTGGGACTACTCAAAAAGTACAGGTTGTTTGGACTTCCAACCAATACACAAGCCAGGGCAGGTATGTTCAAGGACTAAAAGGTTTGGATGATGATACATAGGTGGAGACAACATACGTGTAGGGTCCCTAACGCTGGGGAGAGGGCAATGTGTGGAGGTGTGTTATGGCTGGGATAGCAACTGAAGAATGGATGGTTTGTGTGTATGTGGAACTCGGGTGGGATGGAGGAACCATGGGTATGAAATATGGATCCAGGCGTGTCAGGGTTGGATGGCCCAGTTCTAATTGGACTGACTCATGGAGGTCAGCGAGTTTGTTATAAATATATATGCATACAAACATAGATACATCTATATGTAGAAGTACATTCCCTGTACCACATTCATTCATTTTGCAGACATAAATAACATGAAAGTGCCCCTACAAACCTCGACAGTAGGTAGAATAATAGGTTGTGCATAACCATACATGCAATTGGTTCATAGGTAGGTACTTGGCTATCTGCGAAGGGCACTTATAAGCCTAGGCAAGGTGTGTCAGCACACGCCGCCCCATTGATCAATTTACTGGGCCTCTGTGAAGAAGAGCTATTGAAATGATCCCAGTATGTCCCAATCTTTGACCCTTCACCCCAATTATATTAGGCTTTGGCTAGACGTCTTACATTAAGAGGTTGAGAGGTATGATTCTTGTGTATGTTTAGTTGTATTGTTTGGTCTCTAAGGCTCAAGTCATGTCTGAATGGAGTGCTGACTCATTGGAACAGTCTGCATACTCGGTTAACAGATGTTAAATAAACATTTATTCATAGTCCAGTACAGAAAAGATGGTGATCCCCTTCTCTGTACTGTGGCTTATATATCCCGACTCAATTTCATGCCAAATGCATGGCCTTTGTAACAGTGCAGGCCTTACTTAGACTGTCATGAAATGGTTGTTATATATATATATATATATATATATATATAAATAGCAGCTAGGAAAAAGTTAGCAGAAGCACAAGTGACCAATAAACTTCTTCTTGCGAATCTCGAAAATGTTGTAGTCAAGAAATACTTCTCCGTAAGTAAAATGCTTTTAATGTCAAGCAGCAATTAAAACATAAAAAATAACACTCAATAGTAGTAGAATCCAACGAAAAAGGAAATAACTCAAAGCTTTCACCCGTTCCTATGACGGGCTTTTTCAAGATGAATTATGACCTTACTTTGCTTGCTTTTATACAATGCTAATGATCCAATTAAACAATTCAGAAAATTTTCTACCAATCTAAATAAATCAATTATTAGGTAGCATTTCCTTAGTGTTTATTTTAAAACACAACTACTAAATGTATTCAGTTGAAATAATCTTGTAAACATTGTTGTGAAACATTCTTATCCTAATACATTCTGATACTTTACTGATTTTGTTTATTACACCCTGTTTCGTAGGGCATTATGCTATGAAATAGCTAGCTATTCTTTTTTAAAAACTGGGAAAGTTCCTAAGCCCGATATTCATGTTGTAATGCCTATCCCAACTGGTGTCCTAACAAAATCTTCGCGCTGTTTCTTGAAAACTGGTGCGAATAAATTTGACCAAATGACCATTCATTTACTACATGTATTGCTAACTATAAATCATTGAACGTCCAAGAGTGTGTAAAATAATTCGTTCTCTTCCGTTATTAAAACCAAATGTTTTCATTAAGAAATGATGATCACATGATGTGTGTCCCTACAAGCCGGAACCTTTAATAAAATATAATATGCTTTTAAATGTGTTTATATTTAAACTTGAGTTACTAAAATTACGTGCGCTTTATCTTTATTCAAACTTCATAAATATAAATTACTTATTTAAACTTAACTATAGTTTCTCTGACGTATCTCTTGATGTTCAAATTTAAACGGAAAGTTTATTTGTGTGTTGTCCAGTCACTAATTGTCCTGGGCCTCTGTGAAGCAGAGCTATTGAAATGATCCCAGTATGTCCCAATCTTTGACCCCCCACCCCCAATTATATTAGGCTTTGGCTAGACGTCTTACATTAAGAGGTTGAGAGGTATGATTCTTGTGTATGTTTAGTTGTATTGTTTGGTCTCTAAGGCTCAAGTCATGTCTGAATGGAGTGCTGACTCATTGGAACAGTCTGCATACTCAGTTAACAGATGTCAAATAAACATTTATTCATAGTCCAGTACAGAAAAGATGGTGATCCCCTTCTCTGTACTGTGGCTTATATATCCCGACTCAATTTCATGCCAAATGCATGGCCTTTGTAACAGTGCAGGCCTTACTTAGACTGTCATGAAATGGTTGTTATATATATATTTATGTATTTGCAACATTTCCACAATTCTGCTGGGATATAAACTTCCAAGACAAAATAAGCTGTTGTTTTATTTCCATTGTATATTGTAGTACTATAGTATCAGAATTACAAGAAGATAGAGGGAAGGGACGAATCTGCAATAATTCAGAGTTGTGTGTTTAGTTTCAAAGTTAGTGCTGTTCTCAAAAGAATAAAATGTGAGGATGTTCCCATTATGAAATATTTGAATCATTCTTGTGATTTGCCGGCTACGTCAATGCCAATCACTAAACCGGTACTATTTGTAATATAATTTTGCCGAACTCGTACATCATTTGTTTACATCTGTAACATGTGCGTTATCATATAGTCTTAGTTATCAATTTATTTTAGTGTCTTGTTAACTGGAGTAATGAAGTAATGAAGTATAGGGTCTAATCTTGAAATAAAGACATGTATGTCCCAGGTAGGACAACCCAAACATTGGGAATAGTGTCCTAGTGGTCACTCATGTCACCAGTGTTTGTGGACTAAAAGGTTGGGATGTCTGAGGATAGAGGAAGAGGGACGAAGGGGTGTATTGGCCATTAATTAAAGGTAGAACTAGTATAGATCATATAAGAGCGGACCAGGAGACAATCAATCAAACTGTTAATGTGGATAATGATGGCCACATTCTACCTGTGACTGATAACATCAGTAGTCATTTTCCCCGAACATAACATCTATTTTATCACCACCTATTCTTGTTATGCTCCCAGTATTAGGGACATTATATATAACAATTGGAGGTTTCTCAGGTTAGATTGTTTGGTATGGGACAAGCTTGGTACTTATCCCAAATGTGTCTTTAGGAAGGCAAGGTCCTTGAAACAGCTATTAGAGAAGGCTGACAATGTTTCCATTGTTTCTGGTAGGCCCGTTGGGAATTTTAAATGTGGGAGATGTAGTGTGTGCCATCATATCTTATCAACAGGTTCCAATTTACAAGTGGTTGGTGTACCTATTAGGTTATATGGGCATTTTGACTGTTATACAAAAAATGTGGTGTACATGGCACAGTGTGTACAGTGTCCGGCGTTTTACGTCGGAAAAACTAGTAGAGCCTTTAGAGACAGGATTAATGAACATCTCTCAGATATAAGGCTAAGGAAAAACACCAATGCCCTTTACAGGCTCATTGAAATGCATGATGGGCATCATTTTAAGTTTTGTATATTGCGAAATATAATTAAGGACGCACAGGGCAGGATTTTAGATTTGCATTTAGACATTAGTGAGGTGAGGTGGCAACTTAGGTTGAATGCAACTGTCTTCCCTGGCATTAATGATCACATTAGTATAGCCCCAATTTTAAAACTGAAACACATTCTGGGGTGACTAGTTAACAATTTAACTTGTCATGTATAATTGTATTTAGTTCATTATTATACATTACATTGTGTGATGCTTGGTGTTTATTTTCATCACAATATATTTTGTTATGTGATTTTTGATATTGCATTTATGAAGTTTTTATTATTATGAATGCAGTATGTTCACCATATTTAAGTGGTTTGTTTTTGTGTGTGTGTGTGTGTGTGTGTGTGTGTGTGTGTGTGTGTGTGTGTGTGTGTGTGTGTGTGTGCTCAGGTTTCTTTAAGCATGGTGAAATGTCTTTTGTTTTTTAAGCTTTTTAATTGACTAATTGACTAATTGATCAATGATGTCATCTTAAGTTGTATAAATTCTGGTGGGTAACCACTTTTTAACATTTTGTTCTGAAGAAGTCTATATAAAGACGAAACCTAGGTAAAATTCGTTTTGTGGTGGTTTCATGTCTGAGGATACTTGGATTGAGTCAACCCATGGCATGGGTCCAGAGGAGTAGGGAGTAGCCAATGTGTAGTGGTGTGGATACACCATGTTTCCATCTGGAGAATGGATGACTGATGTGTCATTGATGTGTTGGGGTGGGTGTTTGGGGAGCTAGGATCCATGGGTATATGGGTATATATGCAAATGAAGCAGCACAGCAATAGCGTAGTGGTTAGAGCACCTGCCTAACAAACAGGCATTCCCAGTTCAAGTCCCACTGCAGCACATATCATTTTCCATGTGAAAGCTGTATATGAACATATTTGTCCATCTTTTTGCCGTAAAACCTACATAACATTTAAATGTGAACTGGAGTACTGCATGAAATGCACGTGAAGTGTCAGTGTCATAATGTATTTAGGCAGTAGTAAGCAGGTTTAAGCACAAATAAGCAGTAGTAAGCGTGTTTAAATGTGTTTGTGTGAGGGTAAGCACTGCTAAAGTCAGGTTACAGTTTCTTATACTCAGTTACCTGCTGAATTGCTTAACCTGTGTAGGCATTGCTTAGCTTCACGCAAACTCACGCAACCTTGCTTACAACTGCTTAAGAGTGCCTCAATCACTCTGTAGCCAATGTTCCTTGTTCTGCTTAGCAACAAAAAAAACTGCCTCTACAAGTACCCTGCACTCAACACACAAAGTGATTTACCGCTAACCCATGGCAGATATACATAACTTAAAGTTTGCGCAAACATACCATGCAGCACAATCAGTCAACAGTACATGTAATGTATTATTATGACACCACATAACCTGTTAATGCAAGAGGTTTGGACAAAGTATGCCACACTGTGGGTGCAACTAGGGATATATGTCAACTAATGCTCTGTTACACTCAAATTTTTGCTAGATACACAGTTATATGTATTATAACACATATGTAGAATGAGATGAAGTCTGAAACACAAAAGTGTTGCCACTAGTTACTGACTTCAATGCGGCAATCGTCCATGACAATTTCCAAGTGAATGAGGAACAGGCCAAAATATGAGCTGAACATGTATGGACATATGGACAGATATATCTGTAAATGTAGACAGATAGACAGCTATATATATATATATATATATATATATATATATATATATATATATATATATATATATATATATATTAATGTATGGCTCACAAATAATCATGAAACAGCATGTATATACATACATAAATATGTTCATATGTATGTTTGTATATATATATATATATATATATATATATATATATATATATATACAGATGTAAATATCTATAGATGCATATATATATATATATATATATATATATATATATATATATATATAGCCATATGAGATATATATTATATATATATATATATATATTATATATATATATATATATATATATATATATATA
Organism: Protopterus annectens; assembly: GCF_019279795.1. Lineage (NCBI taxonomy): Eukaryota > Metazoa > Chordata > Ceratodontiformes > Protopteridae > Protopterus > Protopterus annectens. Next base: position 24,323,360 of record NC_056734.1, on the reverse strand, counting down.
TATATATATATATATAGGTACATACACATATACACACACTAAAGGTATCAGTAGCCATACATATGTAGAAGTAGTGTGGAAGTACTGGGTGCAAAGTATATCCCACAGCCACAAGCCCCTCAACTGTCACCTGTGAAATGTGTAGTGTGGCAACCATTCCCAGAAATGAGAATACTGACATTAAACATATACCCACCCACAAATCAAAGGACATGACACAACACACAGGCATGCATACATAGATAACCTGTATTCCTGTACTATACAATAATGTATGCCAGTACTGACACCACATAAGGTTTGAAATATGTAATCAGTCATGAATGCAAGGCCCACACAAAACAGAAGATGCAAGCAATGTGTGTGTATATATATATATATATATATATATATATATATATATATATATATATATATATATACCATACTATGCTGTCTAGGCTAAGGCCTTCAATTAGTACAACAGTAGGAACAGGATTTGCCTTCAGGATACGTAACAATCAACAATTACAGATGTAGTTCAGCAGACTCCAATTACACCCTGTAGTCAAGCCCTAGGGGGAAAGGTAGCACTTGTGTTAATGTCACAGTATCTTGTGCATATCATTGCTTAACCTAACACCTCACTATCACACTGAATGGCCCTTGTCTTAATAGTTATATCACTGGAAAGGTGCCATAGTCTAGGTTAATGGCATAGAAATCCCTCCTCCATAAAAGGATGTACAAAGGCAAGGAACACTGTGTACCAAACACTTACCTCAGGAATGTACAAGGGCACAAATGTGTTCACCAGCTGTTGCCCCCATATATATGGACATGGCCCAAAGGTTGGTGTGGGAGTCCATGACATGACTGGGATGATAGCATTAATGCTAGCGGTAAATAATGATAGGCCATTACCTAACAACCCTTCCTGTATCACAGAGGGACAAAGACTGGCATAAATGTGGAGGCCAGAGGCAGAAACATAGGGTCATATTTACATTATTGCTCTTACACACCCTGGAAATTGCTGGTGTTACAGAATTTGTTGCAGCATACTCTTATGCAGGGATACAAAATTGAAATATGAATGAATTTAGCCATGTACTGATAGCACTCAACAGACAGAATGCCACAGATATATGTGGGACAATACCTGTGTGGTGCACAGACAAAACCTAACAGCCAATCACCCTGGCATCATACGGATAGGCCCACAGTTGAGAGCTATGCAGACAGACAACATTCCTTGAAATGTACACAGAAACCCTGTAAGAACAGGAAGACACATTGCACACAACAACACTACTCACACTGTCTGTAGGTCTGGAGCCTTACCCAAATGTGGATATGGCCTGTGTCTGTAGGTTCTGCTGTAAGAGGTATTGCTACTTGCTGTCTGTAACACTGATATCCACACACAGGAAGGATGTCTTCCATACTGTAATGGTGAAGGGACAATGCCCACAGAAGGCAGCAATTTATAGTACAGGGTTGCCATGACAGTGGTTATCTGAAGCACTATTCAGCAGGTTGCATGCAATTAGCAACTGGTGGACACTGACTGGTGCAGAGGCCACCACCTGATCAAGTACAACACCAACAAAAGCATGCTGCAATCTATTCAAACCAGCTAAATCACTCTACTGGAGAGACTGATATATAGAGAGAGAAGAAAAAAAAATGTCAGGAAGGTTCACAAAGCACAGGGTTGTGTTACAGTGGAAACAACATAAGAGGTATGTGAAACAGATATGCATTTACTGGCATATAGTATATGGCATAGATTAATAGGGTGTATACTGTGAAAGGATGTATATGTGCCATCAGAACATGTTCCTGTAATTATGTTCTGCTCAACAACTGCACTGGACAGTAGTATTAGTCCCTGTGGGCAGTGTACATACCTGTCAAATGTGCAGACCAGAAGTGAACAGCAAGGATGTGACCCATGATATCTGTGTTCTGTAAATTACTGTGGCCAACGGCTGATGGGGGTATTAATACTGCCATGATAGACACATGGGTGATAAACCACACCACTTGCAGGATAGTCATATTAGAGTGTAGCATAGCACACCCACACTGCCATAGCAGTATAATATGCTTATCTAAAGTTTGTCACCATATATACCCCCATAATGTTAGTCTGTGTTCACGTGACACTTGTCTGTGTTGCAGCAAGGCAGTACAATTCAGCTGTGAAGCAAAGGGGGGAAAATGAGTGTGGTCCAGATGTTCGAACTACCCACATACAGATACATATATGTGTGATACATCTTCACCGCTGTGTATGTGTACAGAACCTCAGACAGTTATACATTTATATAGGTATATAAACAACACAAAATTATATCTACACATATATGCACATATGTATATATACATATATATATATATATATATATATATATATATATACAGACAGATATATGTGTGTGCGTATGTCAACATATATATATATATATATATATATATATATATAACTTCCAAGAAACCAAGGCAAATAAGATAAAAGATAATCCACAGACAGGAAGAACCGAACCAAAAAGCACAAAGTGCAGCTTTATTGAACAACAAACAGGTCAATAAATCAAGCACTTTCGCCAGGCAAATACCTGGCTTTCTCAAGATAAAAAGTAGTGTGACTGAAAAGTTTAAATACTTAAGCATCTGATCACATGGTACTTAATTAGTTCAACAAACATCCACTTAAGAAGGCAGTTAATTAGTAACTGAACTCAGTGAGTGAAAAGTATGCATATGAAAATGCAGAATAAAAGTTCAAATAGTGAAGACACTAAAAAATCATTTAAAAATCATTTAAAATCATTTAAAAATGATGTACAAATGTGTGCATAAAAAATCACAAATGTGTAAGATAAAAGACATTTACTAATTGTAACAAGAAAATCATAACCTAGCTCTTCTCAGCTTTAGTACACTGGATATATTAATGGCCTCATTGAGACCAGGGGATTTTGCAGCATTAAGTCTAAGCTGCCATAAAAGTTCTTTATATTCAAGGCGGGCTTCCCAGTCACCTCCTCTGGCATCCTGGATCACCTGTTCAAGAACCATAAACTTAAGTTTCATGTTAGGGCAAGAAGCAAGATGTTTAAGAAAAGCATTAGTGTCCCTATTTTTTGTAATGTCATATTGATGTTCATAAATTCTTTTTCTAAGGGGTCTCTCAGTCTTCCCTATGTAGAAACTGCAACATTCTGTGCATAATCCTAAATACACCACCCCTTTTGCTCCGCAGTTGTAATATCAGTCAGCGTCAAATCTAAATTTTCTAGATGGAAGATAAAAAGAACTATCATTCATGATAAAGGAACACTGCTTGCATGCCCCACATTTATAGGTACCAAGTTTAGGGGAACAATGCCTTGAATCTGATAGATGCTTTCTTTCAAATAACCCTTTTAGGTTAATATCCCTTCTAGTCACAAATTTGGGACGTTCCTGGATTATCCCTTTAAAGTCATCATGTAGCGTCAAAAGTGGCCAGTGTTTAAGCACTGTGTGTTCCACCAGTTGGGAATCCTGTGAAAATGTGTGAATAAAACTATTATGCAAGTTAAAGTATTCCAAATTCTCAAACTGCTCAACTTGCTGAAAGCCACTACCTATCAGCGGAAAATATTTGGTTTGTCTATTATCTGTCACTTCTTGGGCCATGTTGTTAACCAAGGAGGCAGGGTAACCTCTTTCTAAAAAAGTTTTTAAAAACTCAACTTCTTCAAGAAAATATTCATCAGTGCTAGACATCTTAGATGCACGAATGAATTGCCCTTAACCAAGCCCTTCTTCTGGTGAAATGGGTGACCACTGTCAAAATGAAGGTATGAATTAGAAAAGGTGGCTTTCCTAAATACCTTGGATTTAAAGGTGTGATTACAGTAGCCCTTCTGTATTGATATATCCAGGTAGTTCAGTACGTCCTTACTAACATTATAAGTGAAAGATAGAAAGTGTGTGGTAGAATTAATATAACTCATGAACTCAAGAAAGTTGCTCAGGGTTCCTTTCCACAATAGGCAGATGTCATCAAGGTATCGCTTATAATGGACTATGTATTGTACCCAATGTGTGGAAAATATAAAATTGTTCTCCCAGTAATGCAAAACTATGTTGGCGTATAATGAGGCACATGCAGCACCCATCGCAACCCCCTTTTTCTGTTTAAACAGCTCTCCATTGAAAAAAAGAAAGTTATTAACGAGAACAATTTCCATAAACTCAACAATTAAGCTGATTGTGTTGGAACTAAGGCCGGATTCAGAGGCCAAATTGGCTAGACAGGGGTCCAGGGAAGTAAATAGTGTGGGAAGAAATAGCCAGGGAATTGTTATGGCTAGGCTTGTATAGGCCCTAGGGCTGATAGCCTAGTACCAACCTATGAACCTATGTTGCATCTATCCCCCCACATAGCTGTCTATAATACTGTACAGTGTATGTAATCAGGTTGTTAGTTGTTGTTTACACCATTCACAGTAGTTGAGTGCCTCACACCCTCCTAAGGGTAGGGCTATGCCACCGGCATTGGCACACACATGTTACTTAGGTGAGGATTGCAGAGGAGTGGGCAGAGGGACATACACCCTGCTGTTAGCATGTTCAATGCCATCCGCATTGCAGACCGCATATATACCACTGTGTGGTTGTGCCTATGCTGTCTTGGTGGGATTACATGTGCAATAGATGTGTTACCTGCACAGGGACATGCCTCCATGTGTACAGTCCTGTACCTGTACTGCATCCTGACCAGCAATGGCATGTGTACCACCCACTACACTTACTGGTGTCCACTGTAGAAGGCCTGCTGACACCACTACACCCATCAGCCATGTGGCCCATGGACAAACACAACACAATCTGAACAGATACTGGTGACAACAATACAACCATGAGGTTCCTAGGTATTGGAATGTGTTTCCATACAATTGGCTATGGGATTGTTACCACAGCTGTTCCACATGCAATCAGCTAGGGGCGGACTGCAATTCATGCAGAGACCATCAGCTGATCATGAGCATCACATAAAATACACATGCTGCTGCCTAAGCAAGGAAGGTGTGGGTCCCCACATCCACCAAAGAGGGAGTGGGGGAGGCAGACAGAGAAAAATACATCAAACTCCAAACACCACTCGTAACAGATGAAAGACAGACAGCCCAATCTGTAATTAATTAACGTTTTTGTTCTATTTATTCGCACAGAACTTCTCCAGAAAAGCACCCATATCATATACAATGACTTAAATAACAAATCACATATGTCAATCAACCAATAAAGTTGTAAATTCAATTATATATGTAAAACCATGAATCCAATTAAAATTAAACGAAAAAGTGAATGTATAAATACATGTAAATGCAAATAAGCAAATACTAAACACATTTTCACTTATAAATAATGCTCCTGTAATAAATATTAAATGTTAATATGTAATAATTGTTTTAAAATCTTTGTGTTAATAAAAAACATTTAATATTAATGTTGTCATTCAGACCAGGCAAACTATTTGCCTAAAGTCTGATCTGCCAAATAGTTTCAATACATTCCAAATGTGTTTTAAAATTTCCACTGAATAAAGCATTGTTAACTCTTTCCAAAACTGAAAAGGTGAATTTTTTGAACAAAAGACAAGTTAATGAATGTTTTGCTCTCCAGTCTATGGCTGAAAACAAAGATTGGCGCATTATGAAGGCTGACAAGGGTGGGACTTTAGTAGTAATGAGTTCTGTTGAGTACATTAAAGCCATTAAAATGCTTTTAGCAGATAACACATGTTATAGGAAAGTTGATGCTGAATTTGTTTCTAGAAGTTTTGCTAAGTTGGATGCTTGTCTTTTTGACTTATTTAGTGATGGATGTTTTGATTTTGCTATTTACACTTTTTTACACACTGAATATCCAAAGATTGCTTACTTATTTGGAATTCCAAAAGTTCACAAAATGGGGGAACATCTTCCATTTAGGCCTATTGTCTCTGCAAGATGTTCCAAAACGGAAACTATTTCAGTCTGGTTAGATGATTTATTAAATCCAGTTGTACAAAAGTCCAAATTTTATTTACGAGACTCATGGCGTCTTTTGGAGTTGCTAAAGGACATTAGAGTAGATGACCTTGATGTTCATTTTGCATCTGTAGATGTTGTTTCTCTGTACACTAGTATAGAGCAACATACTGGCATTGAATTCATGAGAGAATATCTAAGCAAACAAGCTGGTTTTGACAACACCATGGTCTACACTTGTTGCAGTTTGATGGAATTAGTTTTGGACAACAATTTCTTCAATTTTGAAGGGGAATTGTATAAACAGACATCTGGAGTTGCTATGGGTTCTCGAGTTGCACCAAGTTTTGCAAACATAGTCATGACATCTTGGGAAAATAATTTTTTGGTTACGCACCCTAAGGCCAACAACATTTTATTTTATAGGAGATACATTGATGATTTGATTTTCTTATGGAAAGGTGATATTGATTCTTTCACTTGTTTTTTTCAGGATCTTAACAACACCACTAGTTTCCTAAAATTTACACTGGGAGGATTTGGTAAAAGTATAGATTTTTTAGATCTGCATTTAATTATTAATCATCCAGATCACAACTTTGAAAGTTGTGTTTTTAGGAAACCTATGTTTGTAAATCAGTATTTACATTATGACAGTTTACACCCTATGCACATGAAACGAGGTGTTGTAAAAGGTCAGTTTATAAGACTGAGTTGTTTAACAAGTCAAGATGGCACCTTTTTTCTGAAAACTGTCAAGTTAAAACATTTTTTCCTGGATAGAGGGTACACATCTAGGTGGTTAGATCAGATTGTTGATGAGGTGTCACTTTTGAGGGGAAACAAAGCTCGCCCAATATTGAGAGTTTCTAACTTCACCAACAAGACTAGCACACAGGACAGTTGTAAGATTGATATTCAATACAAATTGTCCTTTGCATTACCCATTACTAACGAAATGTCCGTCATTAAAGACAATATTTCCAGTAACTGGAGAATTGTATTAGGAAATTGTGAGTTGGCCAATATTATAGGACATCATCCTACTTTTACATATAAAAAAGTAAGTAATATTAAGCTTATTTTGGAAACAGGTGCAAAAAAATCAAATAAAATAAGTGACACCCTTGTAGGGACTTTTCCATGTACAACATGCAGACAGTGTAGATTCATTAGTGGGACATCTAGCATTTATTTGAAACATTACAAAAAAGTTATTACTGCCAAAGGATATTATACTTGTAAAACAACAAATATAGTATATATAGCTCAGTGTGTATCATGTGAACATTTTTACGTTGGGAAGACCACACGTGCTTTAAATAAACGTATTTATGAGCACAATTTGGCAATAAAGAAAAAGGACGAGTCAAACGCTTTGGCAAAACATTCATTAACTTGTCCTTTGTTCAAAAAATTCACCTTTTCAGTTTTGGAAAGAGTTAACAATGCTTTATTCAGTGGAGATTTTAAAACACATTTGGAATGTAGAGAAACTATTTGGCAGATCAGACTTAAGGCAGATAGTTTGCCTGGTCTGAATGACAACATTAATATTAAATGTTTTTTATTAACACAAAGATTTTAAAACAATTATTACATATTAACATTTAATATTTATTACAGGAGCATTATTTATAAGTGAAAATGTGTTTAGTATTTGCTTATTTGCATTTACATGTATTTATACATTCACTTTTTCATTTAATTTTAATTGGATTCGTGGTTTTACATATATAATTGAATTTACAACTTTATTGGTTGATTGACAGATGTAATTTGTTATTTAAGTCATTGTGTATGATATGGGTGCTTTTCTGAAGAAGTTCTGTGTGAATAAATAGAACAAAAACGTTAATTAATTACAGATTGGGCTGTCTGTCTTTCATCTGTTACGAGTGGTGTTTGGAGTTTGGTGTTACCACTTGGTTTACGTTTGTCTCAAGAGAAAAATACATGTCAGGGAAGGGTGGGAGCATAAAACTGAAGCATGTTCATGACACACACCTACCAGCACAGGGTATGAACCCCCAACAACTATGTAGTGCTATCACAGTTCAATGCAGTTATTGGACGCACCACATGGGTTACCTGATGTGAAGCACTCAGAACATATATGTGAGGGTGAGTGACATCTGCAACAGGGATACAAAAGATATATGGTAGGTGTCGTACACATGCCTATCTGCATGTACAGGTGCCAGTGTCAACACAGGCACGCTCACACAGGGATACACACAGATTAACACACTTGGCACGGCAAGGAGTGCAGTTCGTCACTAGTGGGATTGTAACAACACATCAATGTGCAGGTATCACATGCACCGCACAGGTCATACAGAGACCGTATGGGCAAAGGGTACCAGGAAATGTCACACATCAGACAGCATGCTTCAGTATGCCCTGAGGGGTTGTAGTGAGTGTGGATGTGGACATACATACCATACAACACACACACACACGAACACACAGGGTTCCAGTTCTGACATGCATGGGTGCATGTCTACACAGGTGTGTGGTGGTCAACTGTGCCATCAGGCTGTCAAGGGTAGATGACGGGTATACCTTGGCATCAGGCCACATAACAATGGTCTGCATTGTGGCTCAGGCCTGCAGTTACTGCATTTGCCCACACAGGTGGGTACTGCACCCCCCATCCAGTCACCTGGGTGACTATTGTGTGTGTGGCCAATGCTGTATACCACATGCCATGTATGTGTTCCTTAGTCCATGACAGGGATGGTGTCTGGGATGTGCACACCTCCCACATGCATGTATAGTGACATGTGGAACTGTACCTAGGGTGTCTGGCCCATGTTGTGAACACAGATTATCATCGGATGTGCCAGTCTTGCCCACCTGTGGCAGGGACTGGTACTGGGCAGCAGGTTTACCCTTCACCTACATTGATGGCATGCCAACAGCATTCCCTGATGTCAGTGTCATCTGTCCATACAGGACATGTTGTCAGGCATAGTATGTCCATTGTGGGTCACATGTGAAGGCACCACAGGTGGTGCAGGTGTCCCTTGAGGAACATGATAGAGGTGCACTGTCTGCATGTACATGCATATTGGACAGAGTGGCAGGGTGACATGCCTTCTGTAGCCCACTGCTATCACTGCTTAGCTACTATCAGTGGCCAGTATGCAGTGTACTACCCACGTATTGCATGCTGCCTCGGCATGTGTGTTCATATGACACGTGTTGAGTGTGTGCTCTGGGTAAAAGTGGGGTTGCTAACTTGGATTGTCTGGCCTTGATGTCACATGTATAGGTATGGCTTTACCCCCCATCCTCCCAGCTAATTTACATCTGTTATTCCTGTATGGTCAACTTTGTGATATATAGTAGGGCCATCATAAAATAAATTAGCAAAACCCCCTCCACAATGCCCACAATTGACACACACTCCCCTCTACACAAGATACGAACACACACACACACACACACACACACACACACACACACACACACACACACACACACACACACACACACACACACACACACCTGTCATGTCTGGGAGTAGAATCCCTAACTATTTTATTACATTACAGCACTACACAGTTATAGTATGAGCCACTGACATTACTGGAGTACTATTTTCCTACAGGTGTATTTCACAGTGAATGACATCAACAGGATTACCAATGTAGGGCATTTCAACTGTATTGAAAGTGATTAGCCTAAAATGCATTGCTAACACATATGGGAGATTGGAGGTTAAAATGCATTGCTCCCTACACAGCCAGTGAGACACACACAAAACATCCACAACTGACATGAGTGGGTAGAGAACCCCTGATCGAGGTCTATATCACACTACAGCATGGAGCTGCTATGGGACACACCACAGAAATTGCTAGAGACTTGTTTCCTCAAAGGTGTATTTCACATTGAATGACATCAGCAGGTTTACCAAAGTAGGGCATTTCAACTGTACTGCAAGTGACTAGCCTAAAATGCATCGATCCCTACACAGACAGTGAGACACACACATAACATCCACAACTGACATCTGTGGGTACAGAACCCCTGATCGAGATCTCACCACAGCATTGAGCTGTTATAGGCCGCACCACAGGCATTACTAAAGAATGTTCTCCCCAAAGTGTTACTTCACAATGAATGACATCAGCAGGATTGCCAATGTAGGGCATTTGAAATGTACTGCAAGTTAGTAGCTTATGATGCATTGCTCCATACACAGACATTGCAACACACACAAAACATCCAGAACTGCCATGGATGGAGATGAAACCCTACCACAGTCCTACACCACACTACATCAGTACGCAGTTACAGGACACTCTACAGAGATTACTGGGCTATGACTTTCCCACAGGTGTATTTCTAGGTGACTGACATCAGCAGCCTTGACAAAGTCAAGTATGTGTATTGTACGGGGTGAGAGTGGTCTAAAAACATTGCTCCCTACTCAGACAGACACACGCACGCACAGATTTACACACCATCTCACACACACACAGTTGCCAGGTCTGGGGTCAGAAAACCTACCTCACTACAGCAGTACACAGTTACAAGGCACCCTACGGAGATTACTGGGCTATGATTTCCCCAGAGGTGTATTTCTATGTGTGTGACATCAGCAGCCTTAACAAAGTCAAGTATGTTTATTGTACGGGGTGTGAGTGGCCTAAAAGCATTGCTCCATACTTAGTCAGACACAACACACACACACACACACACACACACACACACACACACACACACACACACACACACACTTGCCAGGTCTGGGGTTAGAACACCTACCTCACTACTTTAGTACACTACAGTAGTACACAGTTACAAGGCATGCTACGGAGATAACCGGGCTATGATTTTCACAGAGGTGTATTTCTAGGTGCATGACATCAGCATCTTTGACAAAGTCAAGTATGTGTATTGCACGGGGTGTGAGTGGACTAAAAACATTGCGCCCTACTCAATCAGGCACACACACACAGATTCACACACCATTATACACACAGTTTCCAAGTCTGGGGTTAGAACACCTACATCATTACTTTATCATACTAAACTGGTATGCAGTTCCAAGGCACGCTACAGAGATTAGTGGGCTATTGTTTCCCCAGAGGTGTATTTCTAGGTGCGTGACATCTGCAGCCTTGCCAATGTTGTGTATATGAACTGTATTGAGTGTGAGTAGCCTAGAAAGCATTTGTCTCTACACAGCCAGAGACCAAACACGCACACATACACACACTCACATAGTTGCCAAGTCTGGGGTTCGGACTACTACCTAACTAGTTTATCAGTACAGCAGTACACAGTTATTGGATGCGCCATGTGGATTACTGAGATACAACTCCCCCAAAGGTGTATTTCACAGTGGATTACCTCAGCAGGCTTGTCATGATACTGCTATGGGGAGGGCAGTGTGTGCATGGGCCGTAACACATTCATGTTGGAGTTGACATGCCACATGCGGGCAAACACAGGGTCATATGCCACAGGTACGTGTATACAGCTACTAGGTGACATCTTCCTTGTACAGTTGTGTTGCACAGCTGGCACGTGCAACATGCTGTCATGCTGACAGATACTGGTGGCTAGTATCTGCAGTGAGTGACACCTGCACCTCATGTGTTTGGGGCCCTTTGGCTGTGTGCTGGGTGGGACAGGCCCAGATGTCTCCTTGTCACGGTCACCCTCTTTAACACATCTATGTCCATCTACCTTTGACTTATTACAGTTTGTTGTCCTTACATATATGTCTGTATTCCTATCCACTGTGTATGTGAGGCAGGAGTGGTGCATACTGACATGTGTCTGCACTGAGAACTGCAACTGCCAGATATGTCTGGTCCACTGTTGTTTGCTGACATGGCCTTCATGTGTTTAAGTGTGTGAGCATGCCCAGTATGGCCATTTATATTGCATGTGTGGATCAAGTCCAGGTGGTTTGTACTGTGGTTCTGACCTTTGTGCTGTACACTGACAGGTAACATGCTGTGTCTGCAGGGTATACATCAGTCATTTGGCATTGACTGCTGCTACATTTCTGCTTAGCACGGGGGGGCCACCAAACTGTTTCTACATTTCTACACAAGGGTGAGGGGGCACAACAGACTGTTGCCATAAGTGTACATGGGATGGTGGGGCACACCTTACACTTTTACACATTTGGTAGAACTGTACTGGTATGTCGGGTACACCATTTCAGTCTGTAGTCTTACCTATTGTGCTGGCTAGAGGCATACCTGTGTACTACAGATCGTAGCTTTCACTCCCTATATATTAGTTTCTGACTTCCAGCCTTCACAACTGACATCCAACTGGCTGGACTGCTGTAGTCTGTCTGTGTAGGGCTGGGGTAGGGGTTACCCATGGGGCTCATTCAGAGGCCATAGTACAGCATTTGTTTGTGTTTGTCTGCACCTATACTGTTGGCTGTGTCTGTTGTTGGGTATGTGCCCCTCCCCCCCGACTGGCATGTGTGCATCACTTACCTTGTGGGTGTCCCAGTATTGAGGGTGGTGATGCAGGGCTGCCTATGTCGAATGCAAATAGTACACTCCCTATACATGGTTGAGCACAGGTAGTGTCATGTTTGGCATCCCTTTTACTGTATGTGCAAGTTGGAGAGAGTTGTCATTCCCTGGGTCCCTACTGTGTCAGTGCATGTGCTATGTGTTGCCTCTTGTCCAAGGCCAGGGCATACTGGGCACACCTCCTTCTGCCTACTGGAGAAGGCTCAGTTTGTTCCTCCTCTGAGTCACTCTGCACCTGTGCAGGCCTTGGCACTGGTGCGGGACTGTGTGGGCTTGCCCCATGCTGTTCCTGCTGCAGCTGTTTCCACAGGATCATATTGTATAGCATGGCACATACAAGGATAATTTGGGTACATGTAGTTGGTGAGTACTGCAAGGCTCCACCAGATGTGTCCAGGCACCAAAACCATGACATGAGCATCCCAAACACATGCTTTATTATGATTCATGTTTGTGCGTGTGCGTCATTATGGAGTTCTTGTTTGGGTGGGTAAGCATGTCAATGGGTGTCATCAGCCATGGCTCCAGTGCGTATTCAGCATCCCCCACTAGGTGACTGTGTGGGATGTCCCCATTGGCAAATCTCTGGTACAGCTGCATCAGATGCCAGATGTGGGAATAGTGGTAGCTTCCAGGGCAGCCAGCACACACATCGCATATGACCTGGCAGTTGATGGAGGGGAAGCCATTGCGGTTGATGTAGACCCTACCCAGCTCACCTGGTGGTGTATTAATGCATATGTGCGTGCAGTCTATTGCACCCACTTCCTCTGGGTATTCTGTTATCTGGTGAAAGAGACACATACTGTTGGCCAATGCCTCATGGGTGATGGGGAAATATACATTCTCACCTACATGTGCTGACATGGCATACAGGAACTGGTAGAGTACTCGGGATGCTGATGCCTGTGAAATCCCCATCATATCCCCAGTTGGCCTTTGGAAGGTACATGTAGCTAGTATTCTTAGACCTACACATACCTTGGTATCCACTGGGAAGGGTTCCCGTCTGTTAGTTCTGTGTGTGAGGTGTGGCCTGCACAGCTTAACATTTTGCTGTAGGAGGTTCCCGTTCACCCTATAGTGCTCGACTATCTCCAGTTCATGTAGCCCTTGGTAGGTTACTCTGGGTCTGTACACTCTTCTCCGTCTCTTCACTGTTGGTTGCTCAGCAGCATTCACATCCTTACCACCCTCAGCCTCTTGCACATGCTGGTTTATGATAGAAAAAGCAGTCCATAACATTTTTCTCCTGCATTCGTTTTGTAAAATTTCCCCATCTGTATACACTGGTGGTGCAGGGTTTTTGGGAAAAACAAGGGGGAAAGGTGTTTGCATAGTTTATAGTGGTGTGCTGGGCTGGGCTGGTCTGCTGCCTGTGTAATTGGCTGATTCTGATACATTTCACCTGTCAGCTAAGCTAGTTCTCCTTGATTACCTTCCTACTGCTGTTTTCCCTTCCCATTGCCTCCCTGTTTAAGCCCGTGTGTGCGCCGCGCAGAGTGCTCATATGTGCACAGAGCTGCTTTTTCCTGGTTTAACTTCCTTTTTCTTCCTGTTTACACTTTGTAAAGTGTGCTAGGCAGGCTTAGACACACCCCTGGCCTAACCTAGGAGCAATCTCGAGCCACAGGTCTCCAATCCTCTTACAGTATGCTTGACCCCCCCCCCCCCCCACTGATGTCACCTATATCCTAGTCTTGCACCCAGCTATTTATACTCTTACACTTCTGGGACCTGCCTCACACTCTGGGAAAATCTGGGATTCACTAACCTTTCCATCATTTGCATAGGATTGCCTACTAATGCATAGTTACATTTCCCACACTGACCCTCCCCCTTAGCAACCACTACTCACTGGCCAAGTTGTCTTTTGCCTGCCATTGACTTGCATGGCAGAATACTGATTTTTGTTCGAATGGTCATTTTCAGTTTATTTTATTATTTTCCCCCGACCCTGTTTTTGCGCCGCTCCCCAATACTTAAAAAGACGAGATTAGCGAGAAAAAAAAAAAAAAGTTGTTTTATTATTTTTTATACAGTTTGCAATGCCAATGGCCTTCTACTTGGCAACTGGCATGCTTCCTCAATAATATGCAGCCTTTATTTGAAGCTGTCATAGATCCGTTTTGGAATATACAGAAATGTACTCGGTTAGTAGCTGAGTACATTTCTGCAGATTGCACTTGTCTTGCACGGACTATTGTAAGCTTCCTGGATTGCAATATCACCTAATTTGCATGGATTTCTCCAGCAAATGATGTGATTTGCATAGCAGTGCTTAGTCTGTGCAAGATTAGTGCTGGAGTTCTCATGCACACCCCTGCCGGCTGTTCCTGGATCGCATGGGCAGACATATTGCCTTTGTGAGCTACTGCAGTCATCTTGCACTCCGTGCAGGCTTTTGAGAATCCGGGGGTATGTCATTATGCTTTATGGGTTTACCTTTATATCACTGATCAAAGAAGATCGACCTACCACTTCGTCGACCCGTTTTCCACAAATTTGAAAATCGCATCACTTCTTAAATGTCGAAATAATGTCGAATTTTGGTTTTCCGGCTGCACAACACCTCCACACCAGCACTACCATGGGTCAAAAGGGGACGAGATTTAGCTGTTTGCATATGTGGTTTTCGGCATTCGGGACGTTCGCATTTCAGAGTTCACGGAAGCATGGTCGACCTTTTTGAGATCGCCGTTATAAAGGTAAACCTGCTCTATGGCCTATCCTGCATAATGTATGGTCTGACAAGAAATAAACACATTACAATACAATTTACTTGTTCAGTCTCTGATAAATGCTTGGGTTATCAAACACAATCATCAGGCAACCTGTGTAGGAGATTATATAGGAATGAGTTATGTATTAATTGGTTCTCAGAGAGAGTATTTTATGTCTGGAATAGACTACCAAATCATATTAAAGCAAGCAGTAGTTTAGGTATTTTTGAAAACAACTTCAACACATTGAGGGAATGAATGACTGTTCTGTTATATTGGCAGGCTGGAAATGAATCACTGCCCTTTCTGAAATATTTACCAAATAAATAAATAAAATTTTATATATATATATATATATATATATATATATATATATATATATATATATATATATATATAAAACAAGTTTACTTCTATAGTAATATTCCCATTTTTATTTTTCAAATTCTGGTTTTGTGAGTTAAATATAAGGAAAGTTAACCTAGTCAAACAATTTTGTCGATGGACCTCTGTCCTGGGTATGCATTTTATTACTTAATATAAGAAGAGAAATATAGGGACCAAAGAAGGACAGAATTAAGTTACAATAGTTGAGTGGCTGGATATGATTTATTGGGGTGTGAATGAGTGAGTCTTCAAGCAGTTGTCACAGGGGTAACCATCTTTTTTTTCATATGGGTGATTGAAGAAAGCAGTTGCCAGGGTTCAACTGATCAGTGTGATACCATGCCAGTTTGTCTGAGAGGTTCAACTTGGGTTATACTAGTTTCAAATGAGGAAGTGTGTTTAGTTCATGTCAGGCTGCTGCTGGGTCAAGTTAGGACTTGATGTGTGATTAAGGAGTTGTGGTGGTATACATGGCAGTGGAGGTTGAAATGATGGCCTGGGAGGGGATTTAGTCTAGTGCTAGGATAGACAAAAGCAATTTCAGTTAGGCAACTCTATAAAAAAGAAAATAAATAAGCAAAAAAAAGACAAGAGGAGTTGGTGAGATGTATGTTTAGTGATGTTACGAGGAGTTGCATACCTCTCATGGATTTAGTTTTTCCTAGAAACTTCCTCATCTGCCTCCTATTTCCCTGTCTCTTAAAAATGTTGTTTTATGGTAAATGTGTTAATGCTACAGTTTGGCAGTATGTTAAACTTCAGACTTTTCATACTACTTATTGTTCAGAAATGTATGTGAATTCAATGTCCATGTTCCTATTAACTTTCAAAGTGAACTAGAATAACATTTATGCAGTTTCATGCCATAGGTCAATAGCTCTTAAATCAGTGGCCAATCCATTGAAAAAATGCCCCAAACAACTTTCAGTGAGCCTTGAATGTAAGTTATTTTTTTCCAAATGGTGGGGTCAGCAGGAGATTGGGGATATATAGAAAAAAGGGGAGATTGTGTCATGGGGAAAACTGGGTTTTAAGCTGAAGAAGTTAGAGTAAAACTGGATAATGTGGTGGGAGAACATTTAGTTTTCAAAGCCATAAAAGGGGGTTGCAGGCGTGGGGTGTCTTTCTGAAATTAGATGCTGTTATTCATATCTGTGTTTTCTTTTGCACAATATTGGGCATTGAAAGTATTGAAGAGCTGAAGAAGAGATGGTAAGCCTTAGCTTCACAAGCAGAGGCCATTTCTATAGGATGTAGTGGGGCAGCCGCAACCAGTAGAGGGAGGTGTACACAGTGGACAGATGAAATGGCAGAGGAAGTACAAAGTGTAAGAAGAGAATGCTTTAGCATAAGGGTTAAACTGGCAAGGAAGAGAATCCACAAGAGTCAAAAACTGACACAGCAGAAGTTTTAGTGGAGCCTCAGCCCGCTTCAGATAATGTTAGTTGTTGTTAATGCACTCAGGGACATAAAATGGGGCCAATTAGTGGATGAGTATTTGACACGTTTGTTGCAGGATTTAGATGTGGAAGATAGGATGCAACTATGGAATTTGCATGGTATGGATAATCAGAAACAGGGAGAGATGGTAAAAGTTGATTATACCTAGAGGGAGCACAATGACATCTTACGTGGTCTAAAGGTAGCAGGCAGGGTTTATGGTTCTCTAGGCTGCCATTTGAGCAAATGGAGCTAATTGGTGAAAGGGAGCCTGAGTCTGCCAATCTCACTTTTAACCTGTAGAATATACAGCCATTTTTGGTAGGGTAACAGAGTATGTTCTTCAAGCCTCATATTGTAATAGAGGTCAGAAAAAATTGGTGCAGGAAGTATTTAGACTTGGTAAATGCAGATGGGCAACAGAAGTCATGGGAGTGGGTGGTCCAGGACCTCAGGGCTTAATGTTAGCCTTAGTGGTCTTGGATAGAAGGAGGCCTATTTGGTTTAAGACCAGATTATGGCCCACCCTTATTTGATGGAGAGGCAAATGTAGAGATTGAAGGGTCATAATGCATAGTGGAGGTATGAACAGCATGCTAGGAAACTGAAAGCAAAAGATAAATTACTGTAATGGGAAAATGGGCATGTAGAAATGTGGTTGGAGATAATGATAAATGGTGCAGCTGTGTCATCTAATGTAGATCAGGACAAAGGGATGCTGGGCCTTTAATGCAGACAGATGTACATGAACAGTTAGTGGATTTCTGCAAATAAAGTCCTCTGAGGGTAAGGTACCTGTTATATCCAAATCAACAAATCCAACGGAAAAAAGAAGAAACTGCAGGTACTCCACAACAATCAAAGCCAACCAGTTGCTAGTGTACTAAAACAGCTTTATTGTAAAAGTAAGCGCTTTCACATCTGCTCAGGATGCTTCATCAGACTTTAACAAACATCTAACTTTCAAATATTTAAATACACACCCTACAATTCATTGGGCCAATGAAATCAAACAAACAATTATCACCAATTTGCATCCAATGCTATATATTAAAGACATATATCCATAAGGCAAAAACATATATATATACATATATATATATATATATATATATATATATATAAATGCACAGTAAAAATGGACATCCATTACATATAAAACTACTGTCAAAAAGTTGCTATCAAAAAGTTGATTAAATTATCTTTACCAAAAGGTTAAAAACCTTAAAACATTTATATGTACATTGCCGGATAAAACATACTACTATTCTAAAAACTATTGAGGGTGCCAGCTTTGCTGTAAATAAAAATGTATGTAGTAAGTAAAAATCCCTGCATGATCCTTCTGTAAACACAACCCCTATTTAGCCCAAAAAAAAATTTCAAACTGATAAAGCTTTTTTCTTGCCTTCCCTGTTATTCACTCACTTGTTTTGTCTTGCTTCTGAACCCCAAGCCCTTCTGTTCCTACTAAAGCCTTTTAGCTTTTGAGAAAAAAAAAAACCTCTCATTTTTTCTAGTTCTTGCACTTTGATCTTATTCATTCTAACTGCACTTGTTCAGAAAAAAAAAAAAAGATTCAGCTCTACCCAGGTTTTGTTTTAGCTTAACTTTTTTGTTTTTGCATCATGTTATCAGTACTCAATTTTATTTCTTTTCTATTGGGATAACTCATTCTAAGCAAAAAATTTTCAACACTTTATAAGTCATTCTAAGTTTTAACTTTTTTTTTTATTTCTGCACTGTAAAGTACTTTTGCAGAAAAAAAAAAAAAAGTAGGTTCTGAACTGGCAGAAGATTACTTGTGTCTGCTTCTCCTTGGGAAATTAATTCTTGTTTTAAAGTTGTGCATATTCATGTAGTGTATTTATTCTAAAGAGTTGGTGTGGTCTGCACTCTTCTATTTCCAGTGTTTGGACTCTTGTGTTGGTTCTCTGGCTTGTGGTTGAAAGAAGCATAGTGCATGCTAGGAGCTGGGAATTTCTGGTTGTAGTCTTATGTTGCATGCAACTCATACTGGCTTCTGGCTAGGTACTTCTGAGCTTGTTTTAAGTGGCGAGCACTATATTTGGAGGTCTCTGCCTGTATTAGGCTACAGAATCCTGACTCGCCTGGTTTGGCTGAAGGTAGTTTCTGTACCTATCATTATAAGTCTTTTGGATTTGATTAAAGTGTTCAGATCAGTGTAAGTACATTAGGACTGGCAGTGGCACTATGTCTTGGCAGGGCAGGTGGCTTTCATCCTTCTAGGCAGGGTCTCTATGATTCAGCTGTATTATGCTGTGTATTCTTAAAGTGTATAGAAGTGGGTTTGTGCACTAGTTCTTCAGGCGGCAGGTCTGGGTCAGGCCAGTTTACTTAGATTGGGTTCTTGTGGGAAAATGTAGCTTTGTGCCTCTGGGCTAGAACTTCTGGTCTGTCATTTTATAGTCTGGTTAAAAGTGTTTTAGTCTTATGAAATTGGTACACTCTGTTACCTAAATTGGTACACCAGTCCAGGCCTGCCTGCAATATTGTGTCCAGGCTTAACGGTTCTGTTCTGCTGTATTATTTCTGTGGAGCAGCTGAAATAAATCTACCCGTGTTCCACCTAATAATCTGTTCAGTGCTTTAGTGATGTTTGCTTTGTATGTACTTATTTCACTGCAATTCCACAGCCGCTATGTTTATCGGTTTTCTGTTTTTAAAGCTCCTGTAACACATCTGCAACAAGTTGCCTGGCACTTGCTCAAGAAAGCTGCCTTATAAGTCAACATATAATTAAAGGTAATTCACACCCTCCCCTTCACTTTAGCTTGAAAGACTCCTTATGCAAGGAATTCCCAATATTATTCTTAATCTTCAAACTCAAAGTTCACATTCTCCTCTCCGGCACTATTAGTGAGATCTAAATCTTATGCAGCATGTTACAACATCCTTCTTCACACACACAAGATAAAATATCCAACAAATTCCAAAACATGTGAGAATCAGCTGGAGATCCAGTCCTTCTAGCTAAAAGCTCTCTCAACAATGAGAACACATAAACATCAGGAACAAAACGGAGGAGAACAATTCAGTCTCATACTAACCACCCAGTCCAAACCAGACACACTCTCACTCAAAAAACATACTCGCACTCTAAATAAGGATCTACACACCAGCAGAGAGACCTCAACCACGACACCCATACATCCGCTACTCCAAAAACAAACCCGTACAAGCCATCTCACTAAGCCAGTTAATAAAACAGACCACAGGCTTAAGACGCCAAAACAACACCAACTGAAACACACAAAAGCCAGTTGACTCTATCCAATCGACACACTGACATACACACTCACACACTGACAACATGAGATAGTCACGGTCAGCAACCTAGAGGGCTATTATCCCGCCTCTGTTGCTTAGGAATGAGAGGGTCACGGTGAGCAGCCTGTGGGGCGAGTAGGCGTCCATGCAACACAAGCACCCAGGCTCTAGCGCTGTGCCCATATGACTCACACCCAGGTCCATGCAAATATGATGAGCATGTAGACCCTCCAGGATGACATGAAAAGATACCGCATCTTATGAGGACCAAGAATAGCCTACATGAATGAAGACAAGATTGATTTGCCCTCTTGAAGACTAGATGAATGATGCCCCAACAATTGGACATCAAGTACATCAATTTTACAATGATATGCCAAGAAAGCCGCGATGGGGATGATATGCCGGCTCAAGCCACGTCACCCCTGGGCTTAAGCCACGAGCTGGGGGCTCTGCGGGCTTTCACCGTCACAAACGGCGCTTGCAAAAAAGGCTCTTGTTACTCCATAGGTGCCTTTTACAAACAGAAACAAAAGACAAACACACCACTCAAGAAAACAGTCTAAAAAGACTATACTGCCTAACCCACTAAAAAAAGCATAAGAAACCAAGATATCTGTCTCAAAACAGAAACCTAGTTCAATTCACACGAGCGAATCACTCTCACCAGGTCTCCCCTCCTTCTACATCTTACCACTTTAAATACCTGGTACGAAACACAAGCCCCAAACTTATAAATATTCATCAAGATAAGGGGGAGGCCAGAGACCATCACAAAACACGACATCAACCTCCTCAAGTACAGCAAAGCACCAAGGGTATCCTGCCTTCACTTTGCAGCCGTAGCAATGTGGGTTCCCCCAACTTAGGAACCCCTCGGCACCACCCCTCCCACTGGAAAGATACCAAAGGTCTCCCAAGAACCATGGAATTATGAAGGTCTCTCCAACCACCATATTTGGAAATCAACTTCTCTAGCTCCAGCACCCTAACCTTGGGCGACTAGAAGCTATAAACTCAAATGTATGGAACAACTTAGGCTCACTCACAAGTCAGCAAAGGGTTATAGACCTGATCATCACCACTCCCACTGGAGGTTGCTCCACTCAAGAAATGGACTCCCTCACTGGACCAGATCAGTGCATAAACTAATCTCACTGGATATTCACAACCAGCCCCACCCTATGGTTGAATCACCCAAACCACACTTCCACTGGACCCCACCCCCTCGCCAAAACTGAGGTGGAAAACTTCAAAAGCCAAAACACACCTCAAAAAAATTGCCCACCAGAATCCTTCCTAAGTAACTGCTAACGAATCCTTCAACACCTTCAGAAATGTCTGGATCCCCCCACCTATAAAACCCAGCCCTCCAAAGGCACAAACAGAGTTCAGATGAAACAACCACCCCTAAAAAAAACAGAGATAATCAATGAAAGGAGGAAGCTACTAAATGATAAAAGGAAGAGCATCAGGGATCAGTATATTGAAAAAAGCACAGGCACAAAAATAAATCTAAGAAGGGAAATGAGAGAAAAAAAACACAGGAGAGAAAGGATAATCCACAACTAAGGCCATTTAGTTAAAGTAGGAACCTGGGACACCATTAGAACCCCATACTCATTTCCTTGCTCTCCTGTTAGACAAACGAACAAAAAACACAAGATATGCTCAGAGCCAGCAGAAAACCCACCATACACTCTCCCACCAAAGGGCAAATATCTATCCCAGCAGACACTACCCCCGCACTTATCTCCCCATCTCAGGTAAGAAACCGCCCCGCCCATCCAAAGCAACCCAGAATCAAGCATCAAGATGGTGTCCCGGGCTCAAATGAACCGAACTCAAGGGACAGCCAACCCAAACATAAACTGTCTAAAAATCTCACCCTTAACTCACAGCAGAACTACCAAGTATGTTACAGCGAAAAGGCGTACAGCTATGTGTACAGATCCAGCATAAAGCTGGAAACTATAAGCCCATAAGCCCTAGACTAGCTTGGGATCAAAGCTATGGAAAG
This sequence comes from Protopterus annectens, assembly GCF_019279795.1. Taxonomy (NCBI): domain Eukaryota; kingdom Metazoa; phylum Chordata; order Ceratodontiformes; family Protopteridae; genus Protopterus; species Protopterus annectens. The sequence continues at coordinate 24,300,967 of NC_056734.1, read as the reverse complement.
GAGATCATCATGGAAAGCATAAAAGACCATATTGGGGGTTATATTGGGGGGATCATCACCCAGTTCGGCTTTGTTAAGGGCAGATCCTGCCTCTCAAACCTGCCTAAAGCAGTCACCAAGGCCTTTGGCACAGCCACCCTCCCACAGCCTACCTGGACTTAAGGCAGCCTTGAGTAATACCATCAAGACCTACCTAGATAAGATAAGCTCACCTTATATATCCCTATAAATATAGCTAAACTGACTCCTGCATCAGGCCAGATGGATCAGACTGACTAAGAACTGAAGCACACTCCAGACAGACACAAGTGACTCATGGACAAACACCACATGTAGTCCCACAAGGCTCAGTCCTGGGACCTCTTGTTATTTCTCGGAGGGACAGGGGAGGTACGGCCCAACTGTGGCTGACTTCTGAGTAAGATGACTGCAGACTGGGCACCTGCCCAAACTCTCCAGCCGCACCAAAGCCGATCCTCCAAGGGCAAACCATAAACAGACAACTGGGTCCCAGAGCCATGGCCTCCAGGCCTAATAAATGCAAAAAAGTGGTGCTCCACAAAACAAGCCAAAACAAAGTGCTTACAAATTACCACATAGGTGGTAATCCATTAAATACAGAAGAAGTAATTAGGGACCTCCATTTGAGAAGAAGGAACAGACTCTCAATTGACAACCAAGTGTTAGAAAACATTGAAAAAAATTTATATAGCCACCTAGGATCTAAGGGATTCATCATGCCTCATCATGGAGGTCATCCAGATCAGGGGAGGTCATCATATCTACTTACAAATTGAGTACAATGCCCCTTTTGGGATGTACACTGCCAGCACCTGGCAGACACCTAAAGACCCCAAAAAGTAGGAAGACGAAGGAAAGTAAGGCTCAAACAGATGCCATATGCTCTCAAACAAAAGCATATCTTCCTCAGTGGCATACAATAGCTCTTGTTAGAAGCGATACGTGCCTGCAGTATAAAGCATGTGTGTCGATGGATAAAGCCATGCTGCACCAAGAAAATTTGAAACCCTGCCTGAGCTACGCGCCCGAGACTTGAACCAACTCAGCACTGAAAAATATAGGACATGCTGGAGGACAGATTCATAACCCAGAGGCTCCCTTCACACCCTTCACAAAATCCCAGTCAGGTTAGGCAGAGTCCCTCATTGACTCTCTTCTCTCTAATCTTGTTTGTGGTGGATGAGTGGATGGGAGATCGTAGGTATTCTCCACTTGTCACTGTTAGAGGCAGACAGAGGCACAGTATACTAACTAAGAAAAAGGGCATAGCAAAAATAAAATGGGTGGCGAAAGCCAAACACATTCTGGCTAGGCTTATAAATGCCCTAGGGCAGATAGCCTAGTATGAACCTATGAACCTATGAACCTCAATAGGACAATGTACTAATGTTATCTAAACTCATATGGGAGATTTAAGTAGAAGCTGACAATAACTTTGTGGGAGATACAGAGCAACAGGGTTGGGGGAGATACACATGGATCCATTCTGGTGAGTGCACAGTTGTTTTTTTTCCTTTAGAGTAGATCGATGTGTGTGTGTAGAGTAGATGGAGGTGTGTGTGTGTGTGTGTGTGTGTGTGTGTGTGTGTGTGTGTGTGTGTGTGTGTGTGTGTGTAATGCCCCAGTTAAGGGCACTTGCTAGTTAAGTAACTCTGCTCAAAGACAAACCCAGAATCTTAATAATTAAGGGCATGCAAGAGCCTGAAATCTCCACACCAACAACCACGTCTCCTTTTCTAATTTAATTTTATTTAGACTTGTTTGAACCTGCCTCTGCTGAAGTGCATCATCTCTGGGACATTTTATAAAATTCCTGAGGCTCCAAGACCAATTTAAGTGTGTTTTCATTGATTTTCACTTATTTTATTGTGTGTGCAATTGCCTATCATTTTTATCTGTTCCTTGTAGCTAATTTATCAAATTTGCACTGTTTTAAAGCAATTTACTAATTAACCACATTTCATTACTGTTTGTGTTTCATTGGTATTTACTGCAATTCACTACTGTTTAACTGCATTTTACTGCATTTCATTACTGTTTAACTGTATTTTTCATACTGTGAGTTCTGTTTTTTGTCTGTAAGTGGTCAATCTGTTCTTTTCTGTGAGTTTTACTGTGTACTTAACCCTTAAATTGAGTAGCATAATCTGGATACAGGGTTGCTGCATCCAGAGCTGTTTGTTTTTGTCTTCTGTGTTTTGGGCAACCATCTTGTGTTGGTAGGGACATATCTTCTCTGATAGTAAGAATAGCAGGGCTGCCTGGACCTTGTCTGGCACAAGCTGATTGGTAAAGCGAGCAGGGGCTAGCAGGATTGGCTAGATTTCTGTGTTACTAGAATCTTCTATTTTTTGTGGTATTTAAACCCCACATTTGAGTTGGTTTGTGCTTGTCTGCACATCATACACCATAGCTGCACTGTTGCTAATCCATTGTAAGTATTCCAGCTACAATTTTTCCCTTAGTAGCACTTGTGTGATCACCTAGAGTAATCATCTTAGATCTTCCACCCTTAACTCTCTGGCCTCTCTCTCAGATTCTGACAAATATGGATGAACAATTTCCTATGGTTTCTCCTGCCATTTTGAGAAAGTGTAGCAACTACCTCATGAACATGGACAACCATCTACTACTACCACCTAGGAACACAATTTGTGAGAGATGCAATTACATTAAGAACATAGAGTGTATGCTCTCTCACTCACAAGCCAATATATTTGGCACTGATAAGGTTGTCAACAAAAACACCACCCACACCTACACGACACACATATACAAATGCGGAGGTCCTCAACAAAAATGTACCCAAATAAAAGAGACCTCCAATGCAAGCACACATGTGAATTCCACAACATACCACACCATACACCACACATACTCCATATACCTTTGTCTCACAACCACTAAGGCCTAACCATAAACCCAACATATTAGTCATAGGAAACTCCATTGTGAAACACACAGATGTGCCCCTCAGCAGGCTGGATAAGTAGAAAGTCACAGTTAGTTATTTGTCAGGTGCTACAATCCACCATATCACACATGCACTCAAGTCTTTCAACAACAGGTACTGATATGACTCTGTCATAGTCCATGATGGTGTGAATGACTTTTGACATATCTCTCTGGACTATATGACGATTGAGCTAGCTGAAAATGTGTCCCAGACAGATATGTCCCTAGCCTTAAGCAGTATTCTACCGTCACCCAGAATGATGCCTCAGTACAAACAGAAAATGATTAACTTTAATAATTTGCTTAGTTTCTGGTGTCATTCCAAGGGGATCCAGTACCTAACACAACCTGGGAAGACATGATTGACAGACCACTATGTTTTGCTAGAGATGGCCTGCAACTGTTTTGCTTGGGCTTCAGGTTTCTAACAAAGGCTCTTGCCTCCCCCATAGTGCAATGGCATGAGGTCAAAGCTACCAACATGAAAATTTTATCAGAATGCAAATTAAAGGTTATGTGGCTAAACTCTTGGGAGTCTAAACATGAAACTCCACTGACTGCAAGCATTCTTAATCATGGAAGATGCTGACATTTGTGCAGTCATAGAAACCTAGTTTAAATCTGCAGAAAGCACCCCAGCCATACCAGGTTACTCACCCTGTCATACATTCAGACCCCAAACTGTGAACAGCAAAGCAAAAGGAGGAAGAGTTTCAATATATATTAAAGACATACACACCTCCAGGCTGGTCAAACAGTATGATGCACATGAGACAATCCAGGTGCAGTTAACCATTGACAAGACTCGTATTCAAATCATAGCTAGCTACAGGCCTCGAGCTTTGACTCAAGATGCCCACTCCACTTTTTTGGACCTCTTCGAATCTATCAAGATTCAACCCTTTACCCTGATCCTGGGTGACTTTATCTATCCAACCATAGATTGGAAGAAATACTCATGCCAAAGCACAAATGCCCATAGATTGTTTGATTTCATCAATGCAAATGCCATGGAACAGCTGGTTGACACTCCCACAAGAGATGATAATATCTTGGACTTGGTATTAACCAACATGAGTAACCACTAGAGCATCCCTACAGTGTCATCTTCCCTGGTAAGATCCAACCATAAAGCAGTCACTTTCGAAGTTACCATCTCCCCTGCCCCCCCTTCTCCTGCTAGAGTCAAACATAAAAACTGCTCCAAAGCTGATTACAACCTCCTGAGGGAAGGAATAACCAGCTTCACAGCCCCGACCCCTCCATAGGAACTGGCAAAAATGTCCATACCCACACCAAAGTACTATACAAGCATTTATATAATTGCAAGGAATACCTGACAAGACAAAATTATTCTCCTCAAGGAAGAGTAAGCCTGTCTGGTGGGCATCTGCAATAAATAAACTCTATAATAAAAGGAAAAAAATGTTGTCCAGGATTAAAAAGGAGCAGGTGCCTAATTGGAAGCAATCTCTCCTTAGCCTGAACAAGTAAATAAGAGCACTACTGAAATCATCCAAAGCAAACTTTGAGTTCAAACTGGCCACATCAAGACAATCATAAGGCCTTCTTCACATATGCCTTTATTCACAAAGGAGGAACTCAAATCTGCTCAGAACTAGTGGTAAAGGACACAGCATACACAAATGCCATAGATATAGCCAACCTGATGGCAGACAGGCTCAGTGAAAACTTCACCCCTCTGCCCCCATCAGTAAATCAGGACATCTCCGTCACCTGACCACTCCCCTTATCTCTACAGAGCAAGTCATCGCTGCCCTCTCAAAAGCAAAAGATACAGCCTTCTTGGGACCAGATAACATCCCAGGCTGCACCCTACATGAACTCAGGCAGGAGCTTGCAGCACCAGTAGGCACTTTATTCAACCAAAGCCTGACTACTGACTTTGTCACAGCCAAGTGGAGGACAGCCACTGTCATCCCTTTGCTCAAAGATGGAGCATCCACCAATCCAGGAAATTATAGACCCATCAGCCTAACTAGCCTAATCTGCAAGGCCATGGAATGGATTATCATAGATCTCATTAACAAGGACATTGGCAACTTCCAAACACTCGATCCCACACAGTTTGGTTTCATCAAGGGGAGGTTATACCTGTTAAATTTTGTTGACTTCTTTGAGACACCAAAACCATGGACAAGGGGAAGATGGTGCACACTGCCTACCTTGACCTGGCCAAAGCATTCGATACTATTCCCCACTCAGGTATAGTAGATAAACTCTGTCAACTAGACATCAATCTGTATGTTTCCAGATGGGAAGCAAACCGGCTCACTGATATAACCAACCTAGTCAAAATAGGGGACTCCACCTCAATCAGTAGACTCATAATGAGTAGCGTACCCCAGAGATCAGTCTTGGAGCTTATGTGTTTGGGATACACTTTTCTAAGGTGCAGGCCAAAACCAGTGGGCTATGGCTGACTACGTTTGTAGATGACTGCAAGCTGGGTGCTGTCATCAATTCCCCTAGTGATGTGGACATCCTCCATGAGGGTCTCACTCAGACAAATGACTGGTGCCAGAAGCATGGCCTCAAACTGAATGCAAAAAAATGCATCATCATCATCTTTGGGGAGAGTGGTGTCCCCATAAATTATCGCATTAATAACAAGGTCCTAAGCATGCAATCCGTTGAAAGGGGCTTGGGCACCCAGGTTGATAGTAAACTGGTTTTGACCACCATATTGTCTCTGTTGTATGGAAAGCTTTCTACATGGCCCACCTTATTAGGAAGGTAATATCATCCAGGAACAAGGAGGTCATAACATCCCTGTATTCTTCCCTTATAAGATGCATTATTGACTACAAAGCCCCTTTCGGCATGTACCTCACAAAGCACATGCAGCAGCTGGAGAGACCACAGAGGTTCCTCACCAGGAGAATCCAGGGCCTCAAAAATCTACCCTACACATATAGACTAAAAGGCCTGTCTCCCACCTCAGTCTCATACAGACTCCTCAGAGGTGACCTCTGTCTGGCATGCAAAGCAATTTCAGACCACGCCTTGATGGGAGTGCTACATATCTGCAAGTCAAGCTCCACTTGAGTAACCTGCACTTGTGATCTCAACCTGGTCTGTGACATCAATAGGACTTGTTGGCAAGTCAGATTTGTGTCCCAGAGACTCCCCATTCTGTGGAATAGACTCCCTCTCCACATCAAGAAGAGCACCTCATTAAACCTTTTTAAGCACAACCTGGATAACTGAATAGGGAAACAGAAAATTCACCCCTGGGATTCCATCTGTGTCCCTGCTGGACAGGGACATTGGGTGCTGACTTGTCTAAACATGGGCTAAACTCTTTGGTAGGCTTATAACTGCCTCAGGGCCAATGGCCCAGTAACCTCCTATGATCCTATGATGCTCCAACACAGCTGCATCAATTTTCTGTCTTATCACAACCTCTTGTTTGCTTATACTTGTATCAGTTTACTTTGAACTGTGAAGCTTACTGTTTTTGTATTTTTTTCCAATAATTTTTATTTTCATTTTTCATTTATATAAATCACAACCATTTCCATTCTTACAGCATGACCATCGGTGAATGTTACACATTGTATTCAATATAGTAACATGTAGGTCATAAAACATATCTACACTATATATAAAGATGCTTTCTCATTCAGTTCTGTTGTTATAAAAACAGCACATACAATAAGGATTTCAAGTCCATAGTTTGATTGTGTGATCGTGTGTATATTTCTAGGTTCCTTTGTACCTTGATACTACGTATGATGTTTTATGCTAATATGATGTTAAAGGTTTGTTCCCAAATTTCTTGGGCTTTCATATTTTTGTTTCTTTTATCCATTACTATTTTATGGGCTAAAAGATGTTTTATAGCTATTTTTTGAATCCCTCCCAAGATATATTTGTAGGGTCTAACCATTTGAGAGCTATGTATAGCTTCATTAGTAAGAAAATTATTATAAGTATATTCTCTTGTTTACCTGATATGTTAGATGGGCGAATATGTAGAAGAGTAAATTCCCATGTTAGTGTTGATGTTTGATATCCCATTTTTTGCAGTTGTATCTTGAGGGAATTCCAAAGTTTGTACACACATTTGCAACTCCAAAATATATGCATTAGGTCTGCTACCTGGTCCTTACAGTGTGGGCAGTATGGTGATTTGGATGCATTGAATTTGTGGAGTATTGCGGGTGTGAAATATGCATTATTATGGATCATGAGCTGCGTGTATGACCATTTTTAAGGGGTATACTTTTCAGTGTTAGATTGATTGCATGACTTATTTGCTGATCATCTATGGATGGTTTTAATTTTCTCCAGTAGTTAGAGAAAAGGAGGTCCTTCAGAAATTTGATTTCACCTATCATTTTATGAGTTAGATTTGTTTTCCATGTTGTAAGAATAGTCTTCCAAAGCAGAGTAGTTTTTCCATGTCACTATTAAGTATAGTAAAGTTTTGGAGGTAGCTGGAACACAACTCTTTGATTTGTCTTAGCATTATTATATATGATTTGGGTAGATTTAGGTTACTTCTCATTTCTTGGGTTGTACAGTTAAGATATGGGTAGATATCTTGAATTATTTTGTCATTTAATCGAGGAAAAGAATCAAGGTCTAGCATCTTGTTATTTATTTTTAGATTTGGATTTTTATGGAGGGGTTGTAGTGTTACCATAGCTTGCCCAAGGCTTAAGGAATGAAAGAGTTTTTGTGGCATATTTATAGAATGTTTTAAGGGATCTATAATGATATAGGTTTGCAAATCTTTTTTGTTTAAAAAAAGGAAGCACTTTGGGATTGATGCCTAGTGCTTTAATGTGCCCATAGAATATTGTTTCCCAAGGAGGTGACCAAGTTTTCATTGTCGGGTTATGTTCTGCCATTCTCAATTTTCTGTTAGTGTTAATAATAGAGTAATAAGTTTTCAAATCTGGCAGGTTTAGACCCCCTTTGCTTTTGGGAAGTGTTAGTTTCTGATACGAGATTCTGTTTTTTTTTTTTGGGTTCCCATATGAATTTTGCTAGGAAGGTATGAATTTTTTTGAAAAATGTATTATGTATATCTGTGATGTCATGAATATATATCTCAGTCTAGATAAAAAGTTTATTTTTATTATTGATACTTTGGCCAGAAATGGTAGCTGAAGGTTATTGCACCTTTTTCAGTCTTGTATTATGCTTTGCCATTTAAGAGTTATGTTATGCTGGGAGAATCCCTTGTTGCTCTGGAAGAAAGTAATTCCCAGGTATTTAGTTTCTTCTTTAATTTTTATTGTATCTATTAGAGGTATTAATGAGATAAGTTCGGGGGGGGCTTAAGGTGAAGATATTAGTTTTATTAAGTTTTAATTTGTAGTTAGGCATGATTGAAAATTGTTCAATTGCAGTTATTATTTTGGTTACGTCTGAGTTTGGTGTAGTGAAGTATATGTTCAGCTCATCTGCGAAGGCGGTGAGATATACTTTGAAGTTGTGCGTTGAGGGAGGGTTATGGTATGTGTTTTGTTTAATGTAAAGAAACAGGGGTTCTATGTATAGGTTCTATAGAAAGAGCGATAATGAACAACCTTGTCTTGTTCCGTTTTTTATCATAATTCTATTTGACCATGTTTTATTTATATAGAGGGATGTGTATAGATTGCTCTAGAGAATTTGTAATATCTGAATGAATTTGATAGGTATGTCAAAATAAGGTAATGTTTGAAGTAAACATTCTAGGTTGACCCTGTCAAATGCCTTGTGGGCATCTACTACCATTGCATAGATATTAATATTCCTCTGATTTGCAAAATATATTAATGCATCCAATGTTAGAGTGTTGTCGCTGGTCTGTCTTTGTGGTGGGAACCCAGATTGCTCTGGAGAAATGTTTTTTTCTATTAGGTTTTTTAATCTATTTGCGGGTATTGAGGTCAGGATCTTTGTATCTATATTTAGTAGGGAAATCGGCCTATAACTATTTGTGTTTTTGGGGTCTGTATATTATTTTAGTATGGAAACAGATTTGAAGGCATTGAAGTGAATATCATTTATATTATTTATTATATAGTTTAGCACATAGTATAATAGTTTGGCAATTGGGGGGTGAAAGTTTTATAAAATTCTGACGTAAGTCCATCCAGTCCTGGGGCCTTATGTGACTTTAAATTTTTAATGGTTGTGCTTATCTCATTGATGGAAATAGGTTCCGTTAGTTTCTTTTGTTGATCTAAATCTAGTTTAGGGAATTCTAGCTCTTGAAGGAAATGCTCTCTATCTTCCTTAGAGGTCTGTAATGTTTGTTCTCCATAGATATGAGAATATATTTTTTTCAAATACTTTGATAATTTCTTTATTTCTTGTGTAGTTTTTGTCCTTGTAATTTATTTCTAATGTATTTGAGGTGGTTTTGTGTTGAGAGATGATTCTGGTCAAGGCTCTGGATGGTATTTGGGCTTCCTCTGCATAATTAGCTAATATTCTTACCTCATAAAATAACAGACTTCTGGTTTCTAACAAACAGAGGTCTCTGTAGTTTTAGGAGATCAACTTCATTCTGGCTATTAAGGTTATTTAATAGTTCTGTTTCCATGTGTTCTATTTTCCTTTTCAATGTATACTCTTCTTTTAGTTGTATTTTTTATAATATGCTGCTTTTTTGATGAATGTTCCTCTGATTTGTGATTTGACTGCAGCCCATTCTATGTCTATTGGGACTTGGGATTTGGAGATATCTGCAAGGGTTGTCTTTAATATGTCTTCAACCTCTTTTAGCACATCTGTTCTGATGAGCAGGTTAGGATTCAATGACCAGTTATGACCTCTAATAGCTAAGTCCAATTTTTTTGTCCCAGTTGATAAACAATGTGACTTTGGAATGACCAGAGAAAAATCTAGTTTGTATAACTGTTGTTGGATCCATGTTAATGAGTATGTCTGAGCTTAAAAAGAAGCCTATTCTTGACCACATTTTGTGGAACTGCTAGTAGAATGTGAATTTCCCAGACTTATTCTTGTTAATCCCATATTTAAAAGGGTCATATAGTTTAAAATCTTGTTTAAGTTCATTAAGAGGTATTGTGGCTTCTTTATTATGATTTTTAATTGGGTTAGATTTGTCTTTTTCTGGGTTTTGATATGTGTTTCAGTCACCCCCAACTGTTAGGTAGTGATCTTTAATTTGATTTAGAATTGGTTAAAGTGACATAAAAAAGTGATGTTGGTTACTACAGGGTGCATATAGATTAAGCACCATTATAGCTTTTGGTAATCCTGGGTTGGTAAATGTTATGTAACACCATCTTTTCTCTTTGTCCTCCTTAGTCTCAAGTATCTTGTCTTGGAATTGATTATCCATTTTTCACCAATTTCTGTAAATTGTTCTGTAGTTAAGTGTGTTTCTTGTATTAATATAAGATTGGCTTTAGTTTTTAGGGTAAAATGCAAAAATAGTTTTCTTTTTTCTTTATTTTGGAGTTCTTTAACATTCCACATCTCTGTTTCCCACATTTATTTGCTAAGTATGTTTGTTCTACATAATTTGCATGTTAGTTTGGTTTTATGGTCTTTGTATGCAATGTTGATATGTGTTTTTGGAAAGCATTTAACTATTCCTGTCCCTACCCTGTGCCTACCCACTGTAACCCTGGACCAGGAATAAAAGGGGGAATAAAGTGAGAGATTAACATGCCCTTTTAGTTTCCCTCTGGTCTTTGGTTGTGTTTTCTCTTTGTGTGTAGGTTGAAAGCATGTTAGCCCCCTTACGTTACTATATACAATACGGACAAAGCTTAATAAACTAGTTCCCTAAAAACACTGCTGTGAAATATCCCTAGTCTCTTCCTTAAAACTATTATACAATTATAGTACTATGGTTACAGCACAGAATTTATAGCTTTTTAGCATGCAGCTTATTCCTTCTAACAATGCATTTTTAAACATGTTAGTATTCAAATTACTGTTTTTGTTCCTACTGTGCATCTTGTTTATGAAATTCAGTATCTTTTGAATAAATCAGACGTTTCTTGATCTGTGTTATTTTGACAGCTTTTCAGTTGTTCCCTTTTTATGCAATGGCTATGGCTTTAGAGACTTTTGTATCTCATTGATCTCTTCCCTTAAAGAGGTCAGATTCTTAGGAAGCTCTACTTCTTCGAAGATCACAGCATCAACATTCATTTTTAATTTCTGGAATAAAGCATTGTTTGTCTCAGGCATCTTAGCCATTTATGACTAGAACTGCAAAACACTGACAAATTCCTGACCTTTTGTTGAAGTGTCACAACACACATGCACACACACACACACACACACACACACACACACACACACACACACACACACACACACACACAAACATACACACGCACACACATACACACGCTTTTTATTTTACATTCACTAAACTGCAAAAGTGCTGCTTAACGAGTGCAAAATAGTAGCTCAACTGATCTCTCTCACACTCATAGACAAATACACCATACCTCTCAACCTCTTAGTGCAAGAAATCTGGATGAAGCCAAACAAAATGGAGGGGGGGGGGTCAAAGGACCAAAAATTGGGACATATTTTAAATATTGCTCTTACAAACTTACAACGTTGCTAGAGTAACAGGATTTGCTTTAATATGCATTTTATGAAGGATTTGAAGTCTGAAACTCAAATGTGTGCCATTATTTAGTAACTTCAGTCCTCCGATCATCCCAGTCATTTGCCTGAAATCCATAACTTTTATGAGGAACAGACCAAAAATATGAGCCAAAATTCTGGCAAGTCTGCAAAAATCTGGACAGTGGAGAGGTATGGCATAACCTCTCACACACAGACATAAACAGATATACACATTTTTTTTTTAATTTTACTTTACTTTTTTACATTTTAAGCTTACTAAACAGCAGAAGCACTGCTTCGTGAGCATAAACTATGGGCCATTGTTTTTTTTTCTGCCAGAGCTCGACGGTGGCTTGATATGATGCTGTGAATCTTTGGACTCATTCTTCAGCAGGCATTACTTGTACATTAGTACCCTGCTGGAGAACGCTCATTCTCCAATCAGGGTATTGATGTACATAAGCCCAGTCAATAAATACAAATAAAGCACTGCTGTTATCAGTATGATGCTGCATCAGGATCCTCAGTCCCATCACAATCCCAGTAGACACAGTGAACAAGGACATGACCCAAAGACAAGAAGATGGTCATCTCGAGTAGCAAAAAAAAAGAGTGAAAAATGGAACGTTTGACAAAAGTCTGTAAAGCTGAATATATGCCAAACTAAGAGAAATCAAAAGTAAAACAATTCTGTCTTAGTAGAGCTAAGAAAAAAACATGATCTGCTGTATGAACTTGAAAGTCAACGATAAAAACAAAAGTACAGATTCAAGCTGAAGTTTTGTGTTCTCAGTGATAAGAAAAATATGGACAAGGCTTATAAACTACAAAAATGACACACTTTGTGATGTAACTATAAAGTACCAGATTCTGGAAATTGAAAAATATTAGGGAAAGGCACAAATCCAAGGGTTGTAGCAATACTGATGGCATAGACGGATAACGCCCTGATTAGGACTCAGGTGGCTTCAGTTTGATTGGTCGTTTGGGTGTTTGCTGGCATGGCTGAGGCAGAAGATGTGCACATCTTGGAGGGAAGGAGAGTATCTCCAATATGGTGCATGGCTGTGCCTCTTCCTTTATTCTAACCATTTTCAGATGTCAAGGATGGAGTTGAATAGGTGAGGTCCAAAGCAGGGGAGAGGCATACATAGTCACTCAAGTTGCTGATAGTAGCCCTTGTTAGTCTATATGGTCTTATAGCTGGGTATCACCAGTCCCTACAGTGATCTGAGTACTGATATCCTCATGCACAGGGTTTATTTAGGGCAAACATAGCTGTCATTGCTAGGATGCTGGTGAGAACCCAAACTATCTGATGTTGCCAGGATGAGGGCTACTCCACGTCTCTTACCCTAGATTATCTGCAAGGGTAGAACTTGTGCACCTATGAAATAAATGGTTTCAAGCCCAACTAAGAGTGCCATGATATTCAGAAAAGGGGGAAGCAACCTAGAAAAATGGGGAAAAAGAAAAAAGCTCCAAGAGATTGAGAATAAAAAAAAATGCATATGTACTTTGATTTGTGAAAATGGAGTGGTCAAAGAAATCACTGCCTTCAAACTTGCTCAAGTGAAAGAATGCTGAAGATGAGAGAAACACATGCAAATTACATTTTTCTGCAATACACTTAAAACCCGACCCCATGTGCAAGATGGGAAAAGAGATTGAAAATGGATGGATGGACTTAAGGAGTTGAGACAAACTGAATGTGAAGACAGACAAAATGTAAAGAAAGTGTACTGAATGCAAACAGTCAAAAGACATGGGAACAAGAAAAAGTATGCGGTCTGTGGGAGCCATGTTAATGTATTTCAGGAGGTGGAAAGAAAACTGTGTTACAGGGTGTAAGAAATAATCACAAATATAAATAAAAATAGGAGTTGAATTCAAAATTAAGAACACTGCCAGAGATCTATGGAGACACTAAAAGCAAATCTACAGGAAATTAGTAGTAAACTAAAGCAAGATGGATGGATTTTTTCTACATACGGTGAAATGATTCAAGCAAGTCCAAAGCAGATAGAATAAAGAAACAGATACACCACAAAGAAATGTATAGCAAGAGAAACATAAAATAAATTGTGCAATGGTCCACACTAGAATGTTTGCTGTTACAGTGGAACAAACCACAGTCATATCCAATTTAAGAAATAGACTTGGAAACTTGCCATTCAAACAAGAATTGCAAATATCAGGGTACATGGGATTAGACCCATAACTAGAGCTGTTTAAATGGAACAACCACTAGGGGCACAAGCTCTAAGGGGGTGCACTCGGCAGGTGTTAATGGTGTGGGAGTGCAGTATCAGTGCTTGTTTAGTTTCATAAACGAATGCCTGTACTGCATTTGTGGTCACTGTGGAAGGAGTGAAGTTATTAGTGTGTGGTGATTTAACTGTACCAAGCTGCTACATTTTCTGAGAAGATTTTTTTTTTTCTGTTTTACTTATCCTAGAGTTGAAGAGGGCACCAGTTCAGGGGGATTTGCAATGAGACCCTGATTACCTAGCAAAGGTTCTGAATCAGATACACTTAAGGAAAAAGTACTCTTTGTGAATCAAATACAAGTGTCTCACTGAAACCACAATAAGGATAACAAAAGGAAAATATCCAAGACCTGTAACTGCTTTCCCCAATAAAAGTCACTGCAATCACTGAAAAAGACAGCCAGTAAATGTTGTCCATCTGTTGTTAAGGAGGAAGCAAGAACTCCAAATGTATTACAACAGATGTTCACTGATGCTTCACTGAAGGTTACTGGAAAGGATCTGAAGAATTTAGGTACACAAATAGTACAGCACCAGCAAATAAAATAAATGCAACACAAAGTCAAGAGGTATGAGCTGGAAATGAATGTACTTCAAAAGGAGAAGGAAGACTTATTCAAACTCTTGAACCAGAAAGAAAATGAACCAAAAAAATGTTGCTAGTCTACATGGACTCATATGTTGTATATACTGTAGCTTGAACATTTGGCCAGGGTTTATCCCAGACTATGTGATGTTATCAGCACTGTTCAGCACAAGTGAAGTAATATTAATGCTATACATAAAAAATGCTGTGAGTTGCGTACAAAGTAGTCACAAATCAAATGTATGTGAAGCTTAAAGAAGTGGTGCAATCTGGGAATGGGGAAAAAGAAAATGGTGCATTCCTTTAAAGAGTAAACCAACACCAATGCAACCGCACCTCATAGTGCTACATATCTTGTAGTCTGGAGCTGAAAAACAAACCCAGACATGGGGAGTCGTACAGAAACCAAGAGAGAAATGTAGTGGTGACTGGAACCCTTAAAAAACAGAGAATTCAAGATGAATACATATGTTTCTTTGTAAAAAAGTAAGCAGGGAAGACATTTAGTAATAAGAATGTAGGCATACATTATTGGATCCAGGACAGAAGTGAAGTTGTTGCCTGGGCTGTCTAGGAAGGTGGACCTTCTGGTTTTTGAATAGATTGGGTGGATGTAGTCACTAGACAGCCACACTATCTGATTTGGGGGGGCATGTGACATAATGGACAGGAAAGGGTTATTGCTGCTGATGGGAAGAGCAAAGGTACCAAACAGAGGTGGTGTCAGGGTGGACCCATCAATTAAATATGCACTTAAAAAGACAGAGACAGAACTGCAGCTGTATGATTCTCCTCTGATGGACAGACGTACTGCATTTTGAACAGAGGTACTGCATTTTCCTATGGTGTGTGAGAAGGAGTCTTTACAAGGCAGTTATTCAAAGCAGCCTGCAGTGTTTAACAGATGGATTAAGTGCAGAAAGCAAAATGACTAAACGGATGGGGGTTCACTGGATGTGAGTCCAACCAAAGTACAGATGGGAAGAGATCTGAAGTGTAAGTGTGAGTCCAAACTGAAAAATAACCAGTGTGAGTTAAGAAGTGGAGAAGGAATACAATCCCACAGCAAAAAATAATGAATAAACTGGAAAAACACATGAAGATTAAAATTATCTATACTCCAGATATTGTGAATCTTACAATTATACTATAGAGAATCCTTTATTTTATTTTCTTTGGTCAATATATTTGAAGACAGACAATTGTGTTACTATTTATAAGTCTGTAATAATGGCAGACAGGGTGACAGAAGGTGCTTCAAATGAAAAGTAAACTGGTTTCTGACTGAATCATGGAAAGTGATGAAAAGTGTGGTTAAAATTCAAATTCTCTTTCAGTTCATGACCTAACATATCACTTCATATATAGTTAACTAGGCATATTGGTAGATGTATTGATATATTACTGACTTATCTTTTTACTATACATATTTCTTATACTTCAGCTTGGTAGGAATCTTAAATGGATAATATTTTGCATTGACCTACCTTGCAGTATATAATTTACTCACTATCCAACAAAACCCCTGTTGCTTGTAAAATGACTCTCTACATAGTCCACTTGGACTGAACATGATTCTTTAAAACATTCACATTAAATATTACAGACAAAATCACTGAGATTCCAAAAGGATTAATACCAGTGGGAAGATATAATATAGCAGCTTCCTTTTGGAGGTACCCCTTTCTGACTCAGAGACAGGCCTTCCACAGTGATTCTATAAAGCTTATTGAATCAAATCACCTAGGTGAGTTGTCTCCTCAGCTGAGTTACATGCTCATGAGGCATTCCAGGGGAGCAGTCTATGGTAATTTATCCATGTGCTCTTCATAAATGCCCATGGTAAAATATTTATATAGCTAAGCAATTCAGATTACTCAGCTGCAAAGGTTAGTACAGCTGGCTCAATTAATTAACTTGACCACATGCTTGCCTTCACCCAATAACTTCAATGGGTGAGATCACATTAGATGTAAGTACCAGCGAGTTTAGTGGGTAGCTAGTGGTGGTGGTTGGGGGAGTGCAGGTTTGTTTGTGTTTGGCTGCTTGCATTAATATATATAATTACAAACTTAAGTGGTTTCAGACCTAAGTTACTTAAAAATTATTAGAACAACAGGAGTTTTGGTTGCATGAAATAATTATAGGGGGCGCTATACACTAGGGACAGTATGTAATATTACTCATATCACTAAAAAAGTTAATAGATAACAGGATTTGCAGCACAAAAGACAAAAGACATATGGAAGGGGATTAGATTCCAGGGATGCCTTAATATTGGCCTGAGCTACTCACAAAGATGATAAAATACAAGATTTCCCAACATGCATGAAGAAGTACATTAACGTGTTAGAGCTTTAGCCATCTGCACAAACTGAGAGCTTAATAGAAGAGCGAGTCTTCTGTCAGTATGTATTTTCTAAACAATAGGCAGTATGAAACTTAAAACTAGTATTATTATCTGACTAATGATCCATGAGTTGCAAGGGACAGGGCAGATTTACAAAGCAAAATCAATGAAGTTCTTTAAAATCAGGGACAGTTGAGAGAAATGCAGGTGTGTTCATTTGAGGGTTGGGGGCAACCACACATCTAAATGACTGAGCTCAAGACTTCCAGAGGGAAAAAGAAGGAAAACTAGGTGACTGCAGGGAGAATTTTTAAATATTACTTTGAGTCACTTAAAAATTTTATAGAGCAACAGTTCTTGTATGATGAGTCAGTTTCTGAATAATAAGAAGACTGAACTAATGTTTGTGAGAAAATAAGAGGGTACATCAGGGATGCTGTATAGTCAGGGACACATGAAATGTATAGCAGTGTGTCCGTGTGTGTATGTGTGCGTGTGTATGTGTATGTGTGCGTGCGTGTGTGTGTGTGTATGTGCATGTGCGTGTGTGTGTGTGTGTGTGTGTGTGTGTGTGTGTGTGTGTGTGTGTGTGTGTGTGTGTGTGTGTGTGTGTGTGTATGTGTGTGTGTGTGTGTGTGTGTGTGTGTGTGTGTGTGTGTGTGTGTGTGTGTGTGTGTGTGTGTGTGTGTGTGTGTGTGTGTGAGATTGGGAGAATGAATGAGCAGAGTGCCTGTGCTAATGTGATGCATGAGTCACCAGAGGTGATTACCACAGTAAAGCCCTTGTTAGCACTAATGGTAACACCGCACATTTCAGAGGCATGCCTACTAGCCAATAATGAGATCATTCCTCTTTGGTGACTCACTTGCCTCTGAATCACTCACGCTGTCGTGGAACCTTTACTTTTGGCCCTAATAGCTTCTGCATGCATGGAGGTGATCTTCCTGATCTTTCAACATCCTCTCTGATATTCCTTCAGAAGTCTTACCTCTGTATGCAAGGACATAGTACATCAACTTGAATCTTTTAATCTTTAACAGCGTCATCAAATTTATCTGGAAAGAAACAGGAGACACTTTTTAGTCAATTGCAATATGAAATATTTTGCAGTTACTGACAAATGTTTCATAATTCTATAGTGTGGAAAAGGAATTAATACACGCATTTCTACTACAATTTATTCAAAGATAACTATAATCCGACTTCTTGATATAGAATGTATCTCAGAAATATTAATATCATAATTATTGTATTTACAAAGCAAAATTTTTGTACTGGTGATTTTTTTTTTAAATAATTTATATAAAGTATCAGTGACCAACATAAAACAGAAAAAAGAACATATACATACATTCCACCCGGCATAAATATCATGGTCATTTTTCCCATAAATTAATGAAATAAATAAATAAAAGTAAACATCCTATGAAATTTAAAGGTCTGTGAATCACGCAGTTGCAAACAGTTCCTCACTAATTAGAAAAATGCAGCTGTAAACAAGAGAAAATATTTTATAGAATATGTGTGTGCGTGTGTGTGTGTGTGTGTGTGTGTGTGTGTGTGTGTGTGTGTGTGTGTGTGTGTGTGTGTGTGTACATATTATGTATATATATATATATACAAACTACTCCATCATTAGGAAAGACAGGTCTCTCAAAAAAGGTGGAGGGGTTGCCCTCATATATTCATCCTCCCTAGCAGTCACTCCCTACAATAAACCTACTCCGCACTTTAACAATGCTGAACTTCTCCTTACTCTACTACAAATCAACAATCACAAACACATATGTCTAGCTTCCCTTTTTTTTTTTTTTTTTTTTTTAAAAAAAAAAAAAAAAAAAAGGAGATGTAAAATCACTGGGCCTGTCAATCCCCAGACTATGTGATGTTATCAGCACTGTTCAGCACAAGTGAAGTAATATTAATGCTATACATAAAAAATGCTGTGAGTTGCGTACAAAGTAGTCACAAATCAAATGTATGTGAAGCTTAAAGAAGTGGTGCAATCTGGGAATGGGGAAAAAGAAAATGGTGCATTCCTTTAAAGAGTAAACCAACACCAATGCAACCGCACCTCATAGTGTTACATATCTTGTAGTCTGGAGCTGAAAAACAAACCCAGACATGGGGAGTCGTACAGAAACCAAGAGAGAAATGTAGTGGTGACTGGAACCCTTAAAAAACAGAGAATTCAAGATGAATACATATGTTTCTTTGTAAAAAAGTAAGCAGGGAAGACATTTAGTAATAAGAATGTAGGCATACATTATTGGATCCAGGACAGAAGTGAAGTTGTTGCCTGGGCTGTCTAGGAAGGTGGACCTTCTGGTTTTTGAATAGATTGGGTGGATGTAGTCACTAGACAGCCACACTATCTGATTTGGGGGGGCATGTGACATAATGGACAGGAAAGGGTTATTGCTGCTGATGGGAAGAGCAAAGGTACCAAACAGAGGTGGTGTCAGGGTGGACCCATCAATTAAATATGCACTTAAAAAGACAGAGACAGAACTGCAGCTGTATGATTCTCCTCTGATGGACAGACGTACTGCATTTTGAACAGAGGTACTGCATTTTCCTATGGTGTGTGAGAAGGAGTCTTTACAAGGCAGTTATTCAAAGCAGCCTGCAGTGTTTAACAGATGGATTAAGTGCAGAAAGCAAAATGACTAAACCGGATGGGGGTTCACTGGATGTGAGTCCAACCTAAGTACAGATGGGAAGAGATCTGAAGTGTAAGTGTGAGTCCAAACTGAAAAATAACCAGTGTGAGTTAAGAAGTGGAGAAGGAATACAATCCCACAGCAAAAAATAATGAATAAACTGGAAAAACACATGAAGATTAAAATTATCTATACTCCAGATATTGTGAATCTTACAATTATACTATAGAGAATCCTTTATTTTATTTTCTTTGGTCAATATATTTGAAGACAGACAATTGTGTTACTATTTATAAGTCTGTAATAATGGCAGACAGGGTGACAGAAGGTGCTTCAAATGAAAAGTAAACTGGTTTCTGACTGAATCATGGAAAGTGATGAAAAGTGTGGTTAAAATTCAAATTCTCTTTCAGTTCATGACCTAACATATCACTTCATATATAGTTAACTAGGCATATTGGTAGATGTATTGATATATTACTGACTTATCTTTTTACTATACATATTTCTTATACTTCAGCTTGATAGGAATCTTAAATGGATAATATTTTGCATTGACCTACCTTGCAGTATATAATTTACTCACTATCCAACAAAACCCCTGTTGCTTGTAAAATGACTCTCTACATAGTCCACTTGGACTGAACATGATTCTTTAAAACATTCACATTAAATATTACAGACAAAATCCCTGAGATTCCAAAAGGATTAATACCAGTGGGAAGATATAATATAGCAGCTTCCTTTTGGAGGTACCCCTTTCTGACTCAGAGACAGGCCTTCCACAGTGATTCTATAAAGCTTATTGAATCAAATCACCTAGGTGAGTTGTCTCCTCAGCTGAGTTACATGCTCATGAGGCATTCCAGGGGAGCAGTCTATGGTAATTTATCCATGTGCTCTTCCGCATAAATGCCCATGGTAAAATATTTATATAGCTAAGCAATTCAGATTACTCAGCTGCAAAGGTTAGTACAGCTGGCTCAATTAATTAACTTGACCACATGCTTGCCTTCACCCAATAACTTCAATGGGTGAGATCACATTAGATGTAAGTACCAGCGAGTTTAGTGGGTAGCTAGTGGTGGTGGTTGGGGGAGTGCAGGTTTGTTTGTGTTTGGCTGCTTGCATTAATATATATAATTACAAACTTAAGTGGTTTCAGACCTAAGTTACTTAAAAATTATTAGAACAACAGGAGTTTTGGTTGCATGAAATAATTATAGGGGGCGCTATACACTAGGGACAGTATGTAATATTACTCATATCACTAAAAAAGTTAATAGATAACAGGATTTGCAGCACAAAAGACAAAAGACATATGGAAGGGGATTAGATTCCAGGGATGCCTTAATATTGGCCTGAGCTACTCACAAAGATGATAAAATACAAGATTTCCCAACATGCATGAAGAAGTACATTAACGTGTTAGAGCTTTAGCCATCTGCACAAACTGAGAGCTTAATAGAAGAGCGAGTCTTCTGTCAGTATGTATTTTCTAAACAATAGGCAGTATGAAACTTAAAACTAGTATTATTATCTGACTAATGATCCATGAGTTGCAAGGGACAGGGCAGATTTACAAAGCAAAATCAATGAAGTTCTTTAAAATCAGGGACAGTTGAGAGAAATGCAGGTGTGTTCATTTGAGGGTTGGGGGCAACCACACATCTAAATGACTGAGCTCAAGACTTCCAGAGAGAAAAAGAAGGAAAACTAGGTGACTGCAGGGAGAATTTTTAAATATTACTTTGAGTCACTTAAAAATTTTATAGAGCAACAGTTCTTGTATGATGAGTCAGTTTCTGAATAATAAGAAGACTGAACTAATGTTTGTGAGAAAATAAGAGGGTACATCAGGGATGCTGTATAGTCAGGGACACATGAAATGTATAGCAGTATGTCCGTGTGTGTATGTGTATGTGTGCGTGTGCGTGTGTGTGTGTGTGTGTATGCGTGCATGTGCGTGTGTGTGTGTGTGTGTGTGTGTGTGTGTGTGTGTGTGTGTGTGTGTGTGTGTGTGTGTGTGTGTGTGTGTGTGTGTGTGTGTATGTGTGTGTGTGCGTGTGTGTGTGTGTGTGTGTGTGTGTGTGTGTGTGTGTGTGTGTGTGTGTGTGTGTGAGATTGGGAGAATGAATGAGCAGAGTGCCTGTGCTAATGTGATGCATGAGTCACCAGAGGTGATTACCACAGTAAAGCCCTTGTTAGCACTAATGGTAACACCGCACATTTCAGAGGCATGCCTACTAGCCAATAATGAGATCATTCCTCTTTGGTGACTCACTTGCCTCTGAATCACTCACGCTGTCGTGGAACCTTTACTTTTGGCCCTAATAGCTTCTGCATGCATGGAGGTGATCTTCCTGATCTTTCAACATCCTCTCTGATATTCCTTCAGAAGTCTTACCTCTGTATGCAAGGACATAGTACATCAACTTGAATCTTTTAATCTTTAACAGCGTCATCAAATTTATCTGGAAAGAAACAGGAGACACTTTTTAGTCAATTGCAATATGAAATATTTTGCAGTTACTGACAAATGTTTCATAATTCTATACTGTGGAAAAGGAATTAATACACGCATTTCTACTACAATTTATTCAAAGATAACTATAATCCGACTTCTTGATATAGAATGTATCTCAGAAATATTAATATCATAATTATTGTATTTACAAAGCAACATTTTTGTACTGGTGATTTTTTTTTTAAATAATTTATATAAAGTATCAGTGACCAACATAAAACAGAAAAAAGAACATATACATACATTCCACCCGGCATAAATATCATGGTCATTTTTCCCATAAATTAATGAAATAAATAAATAAAAGTAAACATCCTATGAAATTTAAAGGTCTGTGAATCACGCAGTTGCAAACAGTTCCTCACTAATTAGAAAAATGCAGCTGTAAACAAGAGAAAATATTTTATAGAATATGTGTGTGTGTGTGTGTGTGTGTGTGTGTGTGTGTGTGTGTGTGTGTGTGTGTGTGTGTCTGTGTGTGTCTGTGTGTCTGTGTGTGTGTGCGTGTGTGTGTGTGTGTGTGTGTGTGTGTGTGTGTGTGTGTGTGTGTGTGTGTGTGTGTACATATTATGTATATATATATATATACAAACTACTCCATCATTAGGAAAGACAGGTCTCTCAAAAAAGGTGGAGGGGTTGCCCTCATATATTCATCCTCCCTAGCAGTCACTCCCTACAATAAACCTACTCCGCACTTTAACAATGCTGAACTTCTCCTTACTCTACTACAAATCAACAATCACAAACACATATGTCTAGCTTCCCTTTATATACCCCCAGGGGATAATATCCCCACTCTCGAACTTATCCTTTCTTGGATTTCTAGTAACATTAGCAACAAAACCATAATCCTAGGAGATGTAAACATCAACTGGGCCTGTATTCAATCTCCAACAAACTCATTAAATATTAACCTTTACAATTTCTCTCAACTAATCAACTCAGTAACTCACCCTGCAAAAAACCTCTCCAGTGGAAGTATACTGGATTGGATTCTTGTCTCCCATCCTCACTATTTCTCAAACAGTGGCACCCTTCCAGACTCCCTTAGTGATCATTCACCCATATTCACTAACCGACTTCCCACTGTCCTTCAACAAACCCACAACTACATTACTATCCGTGACCAGAAAAAGTTCAATCCAACTACCTTTGTAAATTCTTTACAAGCAATTAATTGGAACTGTCTAAAAACACTACCACTAGACATGGCAGTGTCACACTTCAATACAACATTCTTAAAACTACTTGACTCACAAGCTCCCTTAAGGACAAAGAGTAAAACAAAATCAACCCCTGGCTCTCTAAACATACTCTTGCTATGATGAGACATAGAGATAAAGTCTGGGCACGCTACCAGAAACTTAAGACAGATCTGCTCATACTTGAATATAAAATGCTTCGAAACAAAGTAAAGAAACTCATCACTTCTGATCGACAAAACTATTTCTCTACACTCCAAAGCCATAACATAAACAACCCTCAGAAATTCTGGAAAGGGATCTCTAGTCTCCTTCGTCCTAGTACACCAGCTACTCCCACCCCTGACTCAAATGCCTCTGAACTTGATCTGGCCACCCAATTTAACTCATTTTTTATTGACTCTATTTCCAAATTGACCTCTTCATTCTCCAACCCCACCATATTCTCTAACACTCACTCACCTCCCCTCACACTCTATCTTTCTCCACTTCTTCTTCCTCCTTCCCATCCTCTAGCCCCTCTACCTCTTCTACTACCCAACCTTTACCCCAAGCACCTCCACCTTCCAACTCTTCCAACTCCACTATCCTCTCATTTAATCCCATGCCTACATCTACAATAAAGAAACTCCTTCTGAAATTGAAACCATGTACCAACGCCCCTGATAATATCCCTTCCTACTTTCTTAGCATAGCTGCTGAAACACTTGCATATCCCATTAGCATCTTAATTAACCGCTCCCTCAAAGAATGCACAGTTCCCCAAATTTGGAAACAGGCATATATTATTCCCCTCCACAAAGGGGGCAACAACAACAACGTCACTAACTTCCGTCCTATAGCCATTCTGTCCCCCATTTCTAAAATCCTAGAAAAATGTGTCCATCTTCAACTTCTCCCTCATCTCCTAGAAAATCATCTTATAACTCCCACACAGCATGGCTTCAGACCTAATCACAGCACTATGACTGCCCTCCTCTCCTTCCTTGAAACAGTAAATAGAGCTCGTGACTCTGGCCTGTATGTTTCTACCTTACTTCTCGACCTTTCCAAAGCCTTTGACACCATCTCACACAGCCTGCTCTTAACTAAACTCTCAGAACTTAACATTTCTTCCTCCTCCCTACACTGGTTCTCTAGTTACCTATCCAACTGAGCATAAGCAGTAAAATGGAAAAAAGCTACCTCCTCATTCCTTAGTACCCCACAGGTGTTCCACAAGGCTCCATTCTAGGTCCCATTCTCTTCAACATATTTATAAATGACTTCCACAAATCAATCCCATTCTCTAACATCATCCAATATGCAGACGATTCAACTATCATCTGCTCATCCACCTCTATCACCACACTTCAAAAAACTAACTCAAGATGCTTTCTCTACAACAGAGCAATGGATGTTAAATAATCACCTAGCTCTCAACGCCTCCAAGACCAAGCTTATGATATTTACTCCTTCTAAAACTACTTCTCTCAATATGAATACATTTTCTATCAGTAGCCAAAATAACTCACCCCTAGAAATGGTTTCAGAGACCAAGCTACTTGGGGTACAAATTGACAACCAACTTAAATTTACCTCTCACTTACAAAAAAATATCAAAAAAACCCATCAGAAACTTGGCATGCTTTATAGACAAAATGCCTACCTTACCTCTGCTACTAAAATAACTCTCGCAACTTCCTTCCTTATCCCCTCCCTTCTCTATGGCGCCCCACTCCTAACTAATCTTCAGTCCTCTCTCAAAGAACAACTTTCCTCTTGCTACAACAAAATTGCAAAATTCGCCACCAGCCACAAGTCTTCCACCCACCACTGTCTTTCCCTCCAGAAACTAAAATGGCTAGAACTTCCCAATCAATTAACTTACACTCAACTAACTCTAGCCCATAAGCTTATTCTCAACCCCTCCCTCTGTCCTTCCCTCTCTACTGCCTTTAAAATGCACCTACCCAATAGAGTATTAAGATCAAACAATCAAAACCTACTCAAAGTCCATAAACCTATACATCCCCCAGGCAAAAACCTTCTATTCTTCAACCTAGCTCGCCTCTGGAACTCCCTTCCTCCACTCATCCGCACCACCTCTAGTCACTCTGCTTTCAAAAAATCTCTTTATACACATCTAGCTTCCCAGTGGGAATGCTCATGCTCCCACCCTACATAACCTACTCTACTCCTTCTCACACCCCTCCTTGCTCTGCTCACATCTTTAATATACCCTGAAAATTCAATATAATTTATTAAACAAGTCCTTATGTTTCTTCCTCCCCCACTATATTATGTCTTTGTATCTCCTCTTCCTTTTACTAACTATGTTTTCCTAACTTTTCTGTATAAATGGAAATTTTTGCTGTGCTGAATAGTTAATATGTTTTTCTGTACAATGTATTTAACTGTATACCTGCTGTACTATTTGATATTGTCTTCTTTTTTACTACCTGTTGTACCTATTATGTAACTTTGAATGTATTTTGGAGCTTTTCTCCCCAGGACTCCATTGAAAACGGGTTCATTTGGCCCAATGGACTATCCTGGTAAACCAACTGCAATAAATAAATAAATAAATATATATATATATATATATATATATATATATATATATATATATATATATATATATATATCTATACATGGTTCCCCTTCAGATGGTCGAACTTTTAAAAGCTTGACTTTCATATGGCCGAGACCATATGATCAAACTTTTAAAAGTTCAAACGGTCTGAATGGGGGTCTCCATAGAGTGTGGAATGGGAAGATTTCCCTTTACCGCAATGTATTGCGATCTCAGAGTTGGTATATTTAAATAGCGGGGGAGGGGGAGTTTAGGGGGCTTGCCCTCCTGCTAGCACTGTTTAGATTTTTTTTGTTTGTTAATTTTTTTTTACACATTTTTGAGCATTCAAATGTGTGATCATATGGTCTCGGCCATAAGATAGTTGAACATTTGGATGTTCGATTATGTGAAGTAGACCCACACATATACACATATATATATATATATATATATATATATATATATATATATATATATATGTGTGTGTGTGTGTGTGTGTGTGTGTGTGTATATATATATATATATATATATATATATATATATATATATATATATCACACCTGATGCACATGAATTACTGAATATGTTTTTTATAATGTGTTATACTTTAATAAGATCATTGTGATGTAATTTTTATTTGAAAACAAGTTGTGTAACTCAATGCAGTGTGTTTTCCATGTGAGATTTCATCATATGAGATGAATTATTGTTTACTGGTACATTTACCGAGGGAGTACAGAGATTTTTCTTGTTCTCCTTGACTTAGCTCTGTTCATTATTGTAGCACTGTCATTTTCTCTATTTCAAAAGTGTTAAATCATTGTATTTAAATCACTTTTTAAAAAAACTTTTCAGGTACTTTGCGGTGTCACTATTGAAACAGTAACTAGTTCAGGTGCTTGTGTTCTACACCAAACTTGTAGTCGACAGGAACCTTCACGCCATCCACAGTAATATTCTTCCATATGTGTCTAACAAAGTGCCATGCAAATTCTGGCTAAGCTGACTCCTGATGTCTGTAGGATAATTGACATATTGCCAGAATCCATTTTTGTTTTAAACAAATTACAACTTCTAGCATATTAACTGCAAACTACGCTTCACTGCTTGTTTTTCAAAGGTGCCGCATTTCTGCTTATGTGGTCCTGCTCTGGCTGCTTATATGCTAATGACTCACAACTCAATGTTGAGCATTCAGGTTTGAGCAGACCTGATGCACACTACGTAAACTTAGTTTCTCAGAGTTAGTATGACCTCACACGTAGTATACACAGAGATGAGGAACTTGGAGCAAAGCCTACACCTTCCTGCAAAAATGATGTTTCATTGTTTTACACATTGTGCTTATTTCTCATGCAGCGGTATTATTGAACAGATGAACACATGCTATTTCACACACAAACAGATAGTACACATATACATCAAGTAAATCTCTTTTTAATCATAATCAGTAGATACTAGCAGCATATTTGTTCACTAATCTCTTGTGCAGTTTTCAGCTTTTTCCTTTCTCCCTCTCCCCTCCAGTTAAAAACAACAACATCCTCAAAACATATCGCAGAAAAAATATTTTCAGGTTCTTGAACACATTTTATATGCATAGTTCTCAAAATAACAATAATGCAGTCAATATTAATGCAACAACTCCATGATTTGTCTTGTTTCACCCAATGGAAATAATAACTCACTCTACATACACTGATTAGTCAGTATCATCTTTTTGTTTCATGTTCCATCAACTTTTCAAATAATACTTGTCAATACTGGATACAACACTTCTTTACTAAACCTCCAATTATGGCAAGTGAGTCATTTTCATTCACTTACACAGCAGGATACCACATGTGAACCTTCCTTTGTAATGAATAGCCTCTCTCTGAATAAGGATATTTCAACATGACAACAAAGCATTGTCATTATCCACAGGACCACTGCACACTTAATAATGCCAGCACACTAGACAGCATCCTCCTTTTCCTGAAAGATATATATTTCCTACAGGATGGATAGTAAAAAAATAGCATTTAATGAGTTAGCAATGGCTGCTCAAGTAATATTAGAAACTATACTGTAGTATTATGTATTTTCATCAGAGAAAATTACTAGGCAGTTATTTAAAGAGACCATTAATAAGCCTTGCCCAAACTCTTAATTTCCCTAAAGCACCGTCTGGTAAAGTGACCTGATCATGGTCACACAATAGACAAATGAGGGAATCAAACTCTGCATCACAGCAAGCAGCTTGAGAACAGCTTACTTACAGCTTTAGTCTTCTCGCTAACTGCCAGGGTAGGCCCTGTAATCTGCTGTACTTATGGTCTGCCTCTAGAAATTGATCAAATTGTTAGGAACTTGAGTACATTTATTGATGATGGAGTTATTTAGATTGCCATATTATCCTGCGGTATGTAAGGATGTAAAGATACCGGGTATTATATTAATTTGATGACAAAATAGAGACACTGTCCAGCATTGTAAGAAATAATGTAACCCGGTACTGCATCCAGTTATACAGAATAATTTTCCATTTTGAAATCTCATAACCAAGCACCTTGAACTATGAATCTTAACTAAGGAGATTTATAAACTTTGTGTAACTCAGCAAAACTTCAACCCAGGATGTTATTGCCACCCCAGCGGTAATATGCGCCGTGTGTTATATGCTATGAACAACTATCTGCTTTTCTTAGAATCTGAAAATGGATGAGATACTATACGCATATAGAGTTTTAACCATCACACCACCATTAACAACAGTACTAGGTGCCACAAACTCATCATCCAACAACTACCAAGTTCCTGGAATAAATTTCTTCCTCTTTTAAAATAATGCAGGTCTTTCTATACATTTACAGATCACCCTATTTATCACATGAGTACTCATAAATTTCAGTATTATAAAAGCTCTTGTGTTTTTTGGTGATGAACAAACAATTAGTATGATTTTCTAAACTTATTAATTTACACTACATACACAACAAATGCACACTCCATTTATTTATAAATATTTCTGCTCATAGGTATTATTATGGAAGTGATTATAAAAAAATATGTATGGAGGTGGATTCTCATGGAAACCATCATTTATAGGTTCATAGGTTCATAGGTTGGTACTAGGCTATCTGCCCAAAGGCATTTATAAGCCTAGCCAGAATGTGTTGGCTTTCGCCGCTCCCTTAGATTAGTTCCCTGTGCCACTGTCCAGCAGAGCCACTGAAGTGATCCCCGGGGTAAACTTTCTGTTTCCCAACCACTCATCAAGGTTTCTTTTGAAGAGTGTTAGCGAGGAGCTCTGCCTAATGTAGATTGGAATCTTGTTCCAAAGCATGGGAAGTCTCTGGGACAGGAATCTATCCCTCCAGAATGTCATATTAATTGTTGTGGTGAGGTTTAGATCCCAAGAGTATGTGGCTCGAGAGGATAAGGATTTCTTTAAGTGGAGCATGTCCATCAATTCTGGGTTGCACATGGCTTGTATGTCAGACAGAGATCACCTCTGAGTAGGCAGTATGCAACCGAGTACAACTGGATTTTCTTCAGTCGAGCTGCATAGGGCATCTTTTTGAGGCCAGTGATCCTTTTGGTGAGGTACTTCTGTGGTCTTTCCAGCTGTTGCAGGTGTCTTGTAAGGTACATCCCAAATGGGGCGTTGTACTCTATGATCGGTCTGATGAGTGATGAGTAGAGGGGCACAATGAACTCTTTTGATCTGGATGTGAACCCTTTTGTGATTAGGTGGGCCACGTAGAAGGATTTTCTAACCACTATGGCAATGTGATTATCAAAGGTGAGATTACTATCTACTTGGGTCCCCAGATCCATTATTACGTCTTCCATATTTAGGGGACTACCACCTATGTGGTAGTTTGTGGATACTTTGTTTTTTCCAAAGGGGATGATTATGCACTTTTTGGCATTTAGCTTGAGGCCATGATTTTGACACCAGATATCCATCTCAGTGAGACCCTTTTGGAGGATGTCTGTGTCAGCCGGAGAGTCAATTATAGCCCCTAGTTTGCAGTCATCTGCAAACTTTGTCAGCCATAGTCCTGTGGTTGCCTGTAGCTCTGAGAAGTATATGCCGAACAGGAGTGGTACTAGGACTGAGCCCTGGAGAACGCCACTTGTAACCAGTTTAGAGTTGGCCCTAGCTCCCACAACTCTCACCATGTGGGTTCTGTCCATGAGCTAGTTGACAACCCATCTTGTGACGTAGGGGTTTATGTTCAGACTGGTGAGCTTGTCTATAATATCAGAATGGGGAATGGTGTCAAAGGCCTTGGCGAGGTCTAGGTAGGCTGTGTGTACCACCTTTCCCTCATCTATCACCTTGGTAACTGTCTCAAAGAAGTCCACCAGGTTTAGGAGGCATGATCTGCCCTTAACAAAGCCAAATTGGGTAGGGTCCAGTGTTTGGAGGTTCCCAATGTCTCTGTTAATGAGTTCCATGATGATGCGCTCCATAGCCTTGCAGACCAAGCTAGTCAGGCTTATAGGGCGATAGTTCCCGGGGTCTGTTGTGGCTCCACCTTTGTGGAGTGGAATAACCATTGCTGTGCACCACTCTATGGGTATGTAACCTGTGGAGAGATTGAGTTTGAACAGTGTGTTTAGGTGAGGGGTTAGTTCATCTTTGAGCTCGTGTAGGACGCAGCCTGGGACACCATCTGGTCCCATTGACGCTGTGTTTTTGGCTTTGGAGAGGGCTGTTTTAGCCTGAGTGTCTGTGATTTCAGGGGCTCTACATTCTTCTGGTATGGTTATGTGCCCTTTTGGGAGTGAGGGGGGTGAAGTTTGCACTGAACCTGTCTGCCAGGATGTTGGCAATATCGGTCGGTTCAGTGTATTTTGTGCCATTCTGCACTAACTCCGAGCAGATCTGAGCATTGCCACTTAGATTCTTGACATAGCTAAAGAATGCCTTGTGGTTATCTTTGGAGTCCTTGGCAATTTTTCTTTCAAAGCTTGCCTTGGATGATTTTATGAGGGATTGTAGTTTCTTGCTGATACTGATCAAGGATGTCTTCCCTTCTTGGGATTTTACTCTTTTCTGTACTAGTTTCCTCCTTCTATTGTATAGCTTGTTTATGGCAGGAGTCCACCAGACTGGTTTCCTTTTCTTGGAGGAGTGAGTCTTGGTTTTGCTTGGGATGGCAAGATCCATGCATTCTTGTAGCTGCCTGTAGAATGCATTAGTAAAGGATTTTGCAGCTTGGACAGTGTTATCCTTCATTATGTGGGCTTTGAAACTTTCCACCTCGGTCTTAAGTAAAGTGAAGTTTGCTTTTGAAAAGTTTTTCACAATGGTTTTTTGTCCGGGGTGGGGGTGGAATATGGATATCCAAAGTGATTTTTTATGATCAGATCTAACCAGCAAGGGGTTGACCTCTGGTGTGGAACACCGGTCGCCCATGTTGGTGATGACCAGGTCCAATATGTTGTCACCTCTGATGGGAGTGTTGACCAGTTGAACCAGAGCGTTTGACTTTATAAATTCTAGGAAAAGTTGGCCAAGGGAGTTAGTACTTGAGTAGTTCGCCCAGTTAATGTTTGGGTGATTGAAATCACCCAATATTAGGGTGTTTGGTAGGACCTTTATGTTTCCCAGTGTTTCCAGAAACATGGAATGGGGGTCCTGAGACACGGTGGGTGATCTGTAGCAAGCTACAATTTGAATTGCAGTTTTGCCCATTTTTAGTTGCATGTGGATGATCTCTGAAGCATCGTGCTGTGCCACTAACTTGGAGGTGTGGGTAACCTTGATGAATATGGATATGCCCCCGCCTTTTGTATTTCGGTTTGGGTTCTGTGGTCAAAATGTATGGGATGAGTTGTAGCCTGGTAGTGCTGGGGTGCTCTCTGGAGCCTTAAGCCAGATTTCTGTTACTGCACATATAACAATTTTCTCCGTACTGAGGAGTGCCTCAAGTGCGTGCATTTTGAGGTTTTGGCTTCTGACATTGAGTAGCATTACCCTCAGTTTTTTTGCTACTTGTGCTATTTACGGCGGTGGGTTTGTCTTTTGAGCCTTGCCTAAAAAAGGCACTATGGGGGTGGCAAGAGCCTTGGCCAGTATTCAAAAGCCTAAGGGTGACAGGTGCAAGCTGTCTCTAGTGAAGCAGCATGGCTTGTCAAGCATGTCATCCCAGGCGGACAGACACCAGAAACTTAGCTAATTGTTGAAATTGAGAATTTTTTCTTTATACTGTGGTATCATTCTTGGTGAGGGCAGGATGCTACTCAGGGTCAGGGTCATACTGGCCTGGACTACGTGATCAGAGAGCTCTTCCATGTCTCACTTCATGTAGTCCAGGGAGGTATGGCTCAGGTCATTCACACCAACATGGACAATGACAGAGTCATATTTGTACTTGTTCTGGAGTGACCTGAGTGCTTGTGTTATGTGACGGATCCTGGCACCCGACAGGGAGCTAACAGTAACCTTCTCCTTATTCAGCCTAGTGAGTGGGATGCCAGTGTGCCTGACTATAGAGTCACCTATTACTAGTATGTTGGGTATGTTATTTTGCCTTAAGGGCTGTGATTGCATGGCACACTGGTTTTGTGAAGTATGTGTTTCATGGTTTGTTTTGGGGGGTGGAGGTTGCTTGGATGTTTGCTTTGGATGTCTCTGCTGGTTTTGCAGATTTTTATTTAGAGCCTCCGAGTATGTTTTCATGTATTTAAGTGTGTTTTTTGCCAGTGCTGGTTTAATGGGTCTATGTAAGACTGGAGGTATGATGCAAGTATTTCCCTTCTCCTCTTGACTGTCTGATCCAATCTTGGGTTGAGAGAGCTTAGCCTCTAGTTTGGCTGTATAACTGCATCTCTCGCATGTATTAGTGTGTGGTGGTAGGAGGAGGGGGTTGTCTGTGTACATGAGGCAGTTGTAATATTGCCACAAAATGCCCAGATTCACCAGTTGGACTGGAGAGTAGACCTGAAACTGCCCTTTGGACATGTCTGGATAGGTACAGTGAACTGTTTTACTGGATGGCTTTTAACGTCAAATAGAGAGCCTTGTCCTTCTGTACAGTACAGGAGGGTCTAGTGCTAGGGTTTATAAGTGCTTGCTATAAGTTTTGAGCAAGTGCTGGGCTGAGAAATGAATGGCTTGAGTAATTAAGTTGAAAGTTTGTCTAGTTCCAAGGGAAAAATTGAAGAGGACACTTTGTGGAGCCGGGAATAGTTTCACCCTAGCTAACCGGCGCTGCCCGGCATGCAAAACAGGGTACATATGGTATTTATAGCAGGGAAAAGAAAGAGATAGAAATTAGCCCAAAATGGCCAATAAACTACTAATTTCTGGGCTGAGGCCACTCCTCCAGGGACAGATAGGCTGCTCAAAGCTCCCCTCTCTCACAGGTGAACAGAGAAACTTCCTTCTATCCAAGTAAGGTATGGGCAAACACAGAGATTTGTAACACAGCCCTGAATTCAGCACTAGCCTGAAAACTGGACTATACTAGCTTAGAAAGGCGGGAAGCAAGTATATATGTATATGTATATATATATATATATATATATATATATATATATATATATATATATATATATATATATATATATATATATATATATATATATATATAATTTTTTTTTTTTTTTGAAAATAAAGCAGATACACTCAACAAACTGTTTAAAAGCACAGAAAAGGATAGTTATTGTTATATATCGCAGATCAGAGTTGTAGTCAATGACCCCAGTGATAAAGTAGGAAGAAATAGAAATACAGTAAAAGCAGATGAATAAAGTGCAATATATATATATATATATATATATATATATATATATATATATATATATATATATATATATATATACATAAACAATAGAAAACGAACAAACTGACTTAAACAAGTTACCATATTAACCAGAAAAAAGCTCAAAACTGAGCCCTCCTCCAGCAGTGTTCAATCAGGTAAGTTCTAACTGCACACCCCTGCTTACTAGGGTGCAGGGGAACCTTCTCCAAAAAAAGATGGCCTGGATCAGTGCTCAAGTTATACAAACAAAGCTAGATTCAGCAGGCCTGAATCTGGTCTATTCTACAGCAACAAGGTGCACCAATTTCAGAAAAGAAATGGTTCAAATAAGCAGTCACAATAAGCCTATGACCAGAAGTTCCCAGCTCAGAAGGGCAGAATCCAGCCTCTCCTCCCACAAGAGTGCAGACCACAAACCTTCTTAATGTAGAATAACTGGCCTGAAGCCCAAGTGCTTAAGCCAGAACTAATACACTTTTAGAATAGCAGACACTGGGCCTTCAATCAGCAATTCCCAGCTTAGAAGGATGTAAGCTACCGGTCTTGCCACAACAGTGCAGGCCACAAACCTTCTTAATCTAAAACAGCCTGTATGAAGCCCAAGTGCTTAAACTAAAAGACTTAGAATAACAATTACAATTTAATCATGCTACAACCAAGCAGTAATAAATGCAGCAGAATAAATAAAACTGAGTACTTTTAAGGAAAGCAAAATGAAGTAGGAGAAAACACAAATACAGTAAAAGCAAATGAATAATGTGCAAACATTTTTTTTTTAATTGCAAGAAGAGAGGAAGGAAGAACCTAAGTGGGCTGGCCTTCTCAAATATTCTCTCTGTATTAAGTAGAGTGAACACTAGACTCAGAATATGATCTAACTGTACTCGGTTAAGTGAGCAAATGAGTTGGACCCAGGAGGAGTGTTCTAATACAGACTTCTAGGAGAGGCATGCAATTCCAGAGCCACCAACACTAATACCAACACAGGAACAGGGAGGGAGGGTGAGGAACTTACTGCAGAGTGACACACAGCACACTGTTCTAAAACACACAATTAGGAAGCAGACAAAATGAAAATACCATAGAAAATACCATTTCATACCCTAAAATGGAAATGTATTCTCTTGTTTGTACCGAGCTGAACTGAGGGCTACCAGCCACAACTCTGAGCTGAAATACCAGACAACTAGAGGCTTCTGAGCTTCAAAAAAAAAAACACATAGCTTGCCTATTTTTTGCTTATTTATACTATTTACTGTACTTTTTTATTGCCTGCCACAAACTTTTATACAGTATTTGTTTACTGTGTACTAAACTACACTGCTACAATGCAATTGCCTGCTACACTGTGGCTGAAAAATCAAATTTTATTGTTGTTTTACTGTTTAGCAAACATTTTTTGTTGTTTCCACTATTTATTAAGTATTTACTGGTATTTATTCACTGTTTTAAAGCTATCAGTTCTGCCTGCTCTGGTTTTTCCACCAAGCAGTACATAATTAACTGATCTGTTAACTGTTTAAATCATTCTTTAGAGCCTTCTGGCTGATTTTCTGCTGTCTTAAAAGTTTTTTCAGTGTCTCACGGTTATTTTTCTGCTGTGTAAAATATTCTCTAGTGTTTCCCATTAAAACTAGGGCAGCTAGTAGCTGTAGCATAGTCCAGATCCAGTTCTGCTGTTTCTGTGTGTCTATATTATATGCTCAAAGGTTTAATACTTCGACTCTCATATGATCGACACCATATGAACAAAGTTTCAAAACTTCGAACACATAATAAAAATTAAAAAAAAAAAAAAAAAAAATGGACTTGAACACTCTGGGCAGGGGGGCAAGCCCCCCCGGCATCCCCCACACCCCCCACTACTTAAATATGCCAACTCTGAGATCGCACTACATCAAAGTAAAGGGAAATGTTCCCTACGGCGATCTCCATTGAAAATTGTGTGCTTTCAAAAGTCCACTCATTTGGTGTCGACCATATGAGGCTTGAACTTTTGAATGTTCAGAATTTCTAATGGAACCCGTTTCTGGAACTGTTTGTAGTGGTTTGTTCTGAGCACATTTTCCAGGCCATCTTGGATTGAAAGGGGCCTATCTGCACTTTTGTGAAAAAATTGCATTTGACTGACACCTCACTGGTAAAGGGAGGCTGGTCTAGGGCTTGGAATAAGCACCCTCATTGGTCCTTTTGAATTTTGTTAGTTTTTTTCAAGTTTTAGCTTCTGGGATTTAGGCCCCGCATCCGAGCAGGCAATTGTGTGCCAAAGCCAACAATTAAAGTAAACACATTTTCCCTTAAAATCTAGTCAGAAATATCCATTTGCTGAGCTCCTCCATGATAATTTCTGAAAAGCCACCCCTAGTGACAACAGTCTTCAACCTAGCATTATGGAAAGTTGGACTACCCTTGTTTCACCTACCATCCTTGATGACTTGGGTCTCTTGAGGCAGTGTAACAACACAGACAACCCACTACTAATAACACAATCTAGTACAAAATGTGAGAGATGTCTTTACACTAAGAATCTAGAATCC
This sequence comes from Protopterus annectens, assembly GCF_019279795.1. Classification (NCBI taxonomy): domain Eukaryota; kingdom Metazoa; phylum Chordata; order Ceratodontiformes; family Protopteridae; genus Protopterus; species Protopterus annectens. The sequence continues at coordinate 24,264,944 of NC_056734.1, read as the reverse complement.
ATGCTCTCTCTCACTCAAAATAGTAACACGAAGAAGGTTGTCAAATCACCCACCACTACATATTCACATAGTACCACTACTTGTACACATACCACTACTCATACACATAGTACACATCAAATATGTAAATCTACATATGCTGAAGTTCTCTCAAAAAACTTACCGAAACACCAGAGACCTCCAAAACACAAGTCTGTTACAGTTAACACAGTCTACACTGCACCCATGACACAGAGCAACACCGGTGTCTCACCCACCAAGCCCGTAAGGCATAATACTCAAAAAACATGTTTTCTTGTTATTGCAGACTCACTAATGAGACACATAGATGTCCAACTCACCAGGCTGGACAAGGAGAAAGCCATGGTCAGCTGCCTGTCCAGTGCCAGGATTCTCCAAATCATACATGCATTCAGATCTCTCAGCAACAAGTACCATTATGACTCTGTTATAGTTCATGTTGGTTTGAATGACCTGAGATGTACCTCACTGGACTATATGAAGAGAGACATGGTCAAGCTCTCTATGTGTTCCAGGCAGGTATGACCCTAGCCTTGAGCTGCATACTACCCTCACCTAGAATGATGCCACAGGATAAACAAAAAAATATTGATTTCAATAGTTGGCTTAGTTTGGGGTGTCATTCCAAGGGCATCCAGTTCCTGTCTTCCTGGGAAGCCATGGTCGACAAACCTTGCTGCTTTGCCTGAGATGGTTTGCATCTGGCACCCGAGGCTTTCAGCTGCTGGCAAAGGGTCTTGCCTACCCCATAGTTCCTTTTTTAAGCAAGGTCTCAAAAATAACATTACCAATGTGAAATTAACAAATCAGAACAAAATAACAGTCATGCTGCTAATTGCTAGGAGCTTAAAACAAAAACTGCACTCCCTGGAAGCACCTCTATCACTAGAAGATGTAGATGTCTGTGCAGTCACAGAAACCTCATTTTAAGCCTCAGATAATACCCCAGCCCTGCAAGGCTACAATGTCTTCCACACCTTTTGACCACAAAATGAACATGTGAAAACCAAAGGAGGTGGCGTTTCAATTTATATTAGAGATAAATTCACCTCGCGTCTAGTTAGACTGGACAACTCCATGGAGTTACTGCAGGTCCAGGTTACGGTGGGTAAGACCCCCATTCAACTCAAAGCCAGTTATAGATCCCCCTCCATGGGTCATGACACCCAAAAGCCTACTTAACCAAACTGAAGGCAATCCAAATTTTGCGAAACACACTGGTTGTGGGGGATTCCACCATCAATTGGGAAACCTACTCTAGTCCAAATTCTCTTGCATAAAAGGTCCTTGACTTTGTTAATTTAAATTCCCTGGAGCAAATTTTCCATATCCCACACGAGGAACAATCGTTGTAGATCTGGTCCTCACCAACTTGTCAAACAGGTACACTACTGCAACTGTTGGACCCTCACTAGTTAAAACTAACCACAAATCAGTCACCTTCAAACTGACACTAACACCAGAACTCACAAAGGGTAAAATCAGACTAAAAGACTTCACCAAGGCAAACTATAAGAGAAGGTATAAATGCTTTCCAAGCTCCTCCCCAAGCTGAAAGTGGCAACTACACCGAAGCATATACTAAAGCCCTGTACAATCACTTGCACAAGTGTATAAACTCAGCTGTACTAGACAGAATCAAAGCCACAGCCTCAAGTAAAATCAAGCTGCCATGGTGGACTTCCAGCATCAAGAAACTCTACAATAAATGCTAAAAGTTTCTGTCCAAGAAAACAAAGACAAGGACCCAGCAATGGAAAAACACCCTCCTCAGTCTTAACAGGCAACTAAGACAACTTATCAAACCCTCCAAGAGCTCCTTTCAGATAAGCCTAGCAAGTACTGCCAAGGATAACCATAAGGCCGTTTTACAGCTATGTACATTACCTAAATGGTAGGACCCAAGCATGTGCAGAATTGGTGGCCAATGGTATCACACACACTGACATCACAGAGATAACAAACCTGCTAGTATATAGGTTTGGTGAAAATTTCACTCCCTTATCCCCTTCCTAACTTACAACAAACCCTCCCCCAAACTCCTCCCCACATTACATATCAGAAGAGCAGGTCCTCAAAGCCCTATAGAAGAAAAGAGCATGGCCTATATAGGACAAGATGACATCCCAGGCTGTCTTCTAAACAGACTAAAACATGAACTAGCATCACTACTAAGTACTCTTTTCAATCATAGACTAACCACATGGAGAACAGCTACAGTTATTCCCCTCTACAAAGGTGGCTTAGCAACAGACTCAAGGAATTACAGACCCATAAGCCTAACCAGCCTCATCGGTAAGGCCATGGAATGTATCATTGTGGATCTCATAAATAAAGGCAGAGGTGACCTTCAAACCCTGGATGCTACCCAATTCAGCTTCGTGAAGGGAAGGTCATGCCTGTTAAATCTGGTGGATTTCATTGCAAGTGTGACCAAGGTCATTGATGAGGGCAAATCTGAGCACACAGCATACCTTGACTTAGCAAAGGTTTTCAACACAATCCCACATTCAGGCATTACCAAAAAGCTTAGCAAACTGAATGTAAACCCCTTCATTGTAAGATGGGTCACCAACTGGTACACAAACCAGACACACACTATCAGTCAGGAGAACTGTTACCAGTGGGGTGCCACAGGGCCAGTGCTGGGCCCACTGCTGTTTGGTATGTACTTCTCAGAAGTTCAGGTCAAAACTAAAAGGTTGTGGCCGACCCGGTTTGCAGAGGACTGCAAACTAGGTGTAATCATTGAATCCCCAAATTATGTCAGTATACCTGAGGAGGATGTCACACAGAAAAACGACTAGTGTATTAGTCAGGGTCTCAAACTGAATGCAAAGAAATGTATCATCATTCCCTTCGGCACAGTGTCCCTTCACACTATTAAAATCAATAAAAATACCCTAAGTACCCATGAAGTGGTAAGGAACCTGGGATCTTAACTTTGACCACCAAGTGTCTAGTGTTGTAAGGGAAGTTTTCCATGTAGCTCACTTGATTAGTAAAAGCATCACCTTGAGAGCAAAAGAAGTTATAACCCCCCCCCAAACTCAACACTTATCTGGCCCATAATTGAGTGTAGCGACCCATTCGGTATGTACCGTACTAAGCACCTACAGCAGTTAGAGACACCACCGAGGTTACTAACAAAGAAGAATCAAGAGCCTGCAGCATGTGCCTTACGCGGACTGAATAAAACCCTGACACTATACTCTGTATACTCTGTATCGCACAGACTTCTTAAGTGAGACTTATACCCGGCCTACAGAGCAATCCAAGACGCAAACCTAATGAACTTACTGCATATCCCTAAATCAAATGGGTCTTGGCTTATGCATTCCAGGGACTTAAATACACCCTGCAACTTAAATAGGATATGCTTGGGGGATATATTTACGACCCAACAACTGCCATGTCTTTGGAACAGGTTACCATGTGAAATAGAGAACATGTATGATATAGCTCAAGAGGAACATGGATGAGTGGATGGGGCACCATAAATTCTTACTAGGGATAGCACCCACAATACTCCTAGACATGGGCAGTCATCACTAAATGTAATCTTGGGTATTGACTAATACTCCGATGGTATTACATTGGTTGAAATGGCTAGGTTTAAAATGAACTCTGGGTCGATAGCATAGTAATCTCCTATGATCCTATGATCCTAAGATGTGTAGAAGTTTGTGTTTATCCACCAGCACTGATTCACTGTTTGTGGTGTTTTTTTCTTTCCTCCACACATATGCAACCTTGAAGTTAGTGTATGTATATATATATATATATATATATATATATATATATATATATATATATATATATATATGGGTAATGGGGTACTGGATACATATATATATGTGTGTGTGTGTGTGTGTGTGTGTGTGTGTGTGTGTGTGTGTGTGTGTGTGTGTGTGTGTGTGTGTCTGTGTGTGTGAGTGTGTGCATGTGTGTGCATGAGTATGTGTGTATGCATACCTCTCAAGTGTACCTCATTACGAGGAACATATCTCATTTGGGTTCTTAGCAAGTTTATCTTCTTTGAAGTTCTACATTGTAAGGGTCTGTTGCACATTCAGTTATAGGAATTTATTTAACTGATACCTTTGGTAAATAGAAAAGAATCATATTAATTCATTAAAAAAATTTTTATATAAGTAAAATCAGCATATTTTAACCATCCTATGACCTTCAAGTAGAAGTTTTTAGCATGTGTTCCACATTATGAGGGGTAGTGTTCCTGATTTTGGAGATGGAAGGTTGAAAGCTGTGTGTGTGTGTGTGTGTGTGTGTGTGTGTGTGTGTGTGTGTGTGTGTGTGTGTGTGTGTGTGTGTGTGTAGTTAAAAATGTTATAGTTTACAATTTCGGCAGTGTGAACTTCAGTATCAGAATGTAGACAGAGTTCAGTTGGTTGGTCCTGTCTGCCTAAATTAGTAATAAATTAGGTGCATGTAAAAGATCCCATGGCACTTATTATAAAGAGGAGAGGGATTTCCCTAGTGCCCTTGCAAAATCTCTGCAGAAAAGAGGTAACTAGTCTACTGGGACTAATATGATCAAGAAAAGATAAATAAATAAAACTTAGTGATTTATAATACTAGAATCATTACTAGCTTAGTTATTTCCTAATATTACATACCTGACACTATTATACTAACTGAATTCCTATCACATCATTAGCTACACCTTCATCTGAAGCATGCACTTTGTTTTTTAGATTCCTGTTGGCAGTATTTTCTTCGATATTAGCAGCATATAACAAAGCAACATATGAACATGAGCCATCCCCTCACATTTTTAATAAATAAATACTTCACTTGCTGTTTTTGGTTTCACAAAATAAGGTGCGTTTCCTACTACAGTTTTACTCTTAGCAACATGTTAACTTCTAGGCATTGTGCCATTAATTAATAGGCATTTTTCAATAGCAGCCAGATTATGAGAGTCAATGGAATCACTCTGCAGCATCCATTTTCTTATTTTCCTGAGCACATTCTATGAAAGCTGCCTACTGATAAAACACCAGCATTTCCAATTAAGTGTTGATATTATAATCATGGCAAAACTGTAAAATAATATTTAAATACTACATCTGTGCACTTTTGGTCTCTTTATACTAAAAGTCTAGTTATAAAACTTTATTGCTTGCACCATGTGATTATGTCAGTCCAGACTAAAAACTCTTTATTTTCTTCAGTATATACTTCGATACAATTAGTCATGCAAATATACATACATTTTTAGTGCATTTTTTCTCAGTTGGGATGACAGGATTCTTGCCAAGTTTGTTTGACTCCAGTTCTCTGTGGCAGCATATTTATCAAATGTCACTAAGTATCCTCCCTGGTAAATGTCTTTGGATGTGGCACTGTATTAGGACTGGTAGGTATGTTGGGCAGCATAATCCACTGTTGGTATAGCTGTACCAGCTTCAATTCAGTCACCTTCTGAGGTTTCATGATGTTTCATGGGTCCTCACTCCAACTAACCATACAAAGAAAACAGCAAAGTACAATATGAAATTTATAACTCAAAATGTGGTGTGCCCCTGGCAGCAGAAGTAATGGAACAACTGTACCTTGGCAAGTCCCTAGCCAAATTGACCATGCACACACCAGCAGTGGAAGTCCAAGAAGACAAAGGAAGCAGGACAAATGTAAAAATAAAGGTGTACTTACTACTACACAAACAAATGAATCAGTCTGCTTGGCTTTACAGCTTCAAAATATTAATAAACACTACTTTAGTTGCTTCACAGAAAGAATTAAAGCCACCCACCCCCCACCCCCACCCCCAGGAAAAATGCTATATTTTAGCAAGTGGAACTTCTAAGAATGCAGGCCATTGACTGGCCCCAAGAAAAGTTAAAGGCTGCCAAACACTCCCAGGCAAAGGAAAGTGCAATGGTGCAGGCTTCTTCCAGGCTAAACCTTTATCCCTAAAAATGTTAAGTATATCCAAAGTTATAATACACAAATATCCAGATGGGCTCTCCCACCACACTTCTATGGTCTTCCTTTAGATGACCTTTCAATGAAGAATTAACTAGCAAAGACATATGGGAAATATTGTAGATTCTGAATGCAAAATGTAGATTATTGTACAGTTACCCTTGCTGTTTAAAGGAGTCAGGGGAGACATATATTGCTTATTTTAATATGAAGTACTCTTTGGTCAAAATTATCACAAATATATGGACTTCCTACTGTAAGATTACACACATCTAGTATCCACAAAAGGAAAAACACTTTGAAAAAAATCTGTAGACACTAGTGCATGTAGTGATGTGAACAATCTCTAATGTGTTTAAGAAGCAGCTGATTTAATCTATTTTCATAACTCAAATGCTATAACATTTAGTTCAGAGTTTCAAATGCCACAAATTCAAAGAAAACTATTAAATAATTGTGCTGAACTACCACAATGGGTGGCTACTGTGAAGAAGGCTATTATACAGCACTGATAACTATTTTTTTACAGGCTGCCTATTGTTGGAACCTATATTATTTTTGACAATGTATGTTTTTAGGTCTCTATTTGCTATATGCATGCCTATATGTTGTTCACTATACGCAAATTTTGTGTTTTCTTAAATTTCTGTACATTTTCTCTTGACTCGATACATTATTATTCCTTACAAATATGTACTGATGTTAATATGTATCTGCATTGATATTTATTATATGTTTATTATTTAACTCAGAATCAGATCCTAACTGGATCCTTTTAACATTTCCAACAAACAGACAACTCCATAGCCAATGGATAGACACCTCCACTCATTACCAAAATTCAATACCCTCATCCAACAAATATATTACAAAGCTTCCAAAAACTGCAGCCTAATCATTCTTGGTTATTTCAGACTTAGTTACTTAGGACCAAAAGCCATTGACATGTTAGAACTCCTGGCCAGCTTAATTTACACCCAAATCAATTCTGAAGCCACTATACCAAACCCTCCATCCAATATACCCACCTTGCTAGATCTTGTAATAACTAATAATCATATCTAACCTCTCCATACAAGCATCCTGCCACAGTGATCACTGTCCCATAACTTTGTCAGAACATAATTTAACATTAAAATACAAACCTAAACTTATCACCTTTAGGCCCCAAACTATTAAGAATATGGCTAATCTTAAAAACCACCTTGCCACCTTTGATTCATCTCACACAAAATACCCCAACAAAGCAGCTAATAACCTTACCAATACTATATTGCATTTGCAAAACAAAGTATTTCCCTTAGAACAAAGGCTACTTCAACCTCATAGACATGATCGGGTATCTAACAAACTCAAACATTTCCTCAAATTACATGATGAGGCATGACACAATTTATATGCAACCCCTCCTCAGATTCCTAATCCAGATATAACTCACTGTGTTACCTAGCTAAGCAATCCAATTGGAGGTACAATAAGAACCATGACCAAACAAACATCTCACTTTTAGTCAAACCCAAAATATTTTGAAGAGAAATCAACCTGTTGCTTGATCAAAAAACTCAACACAACTCCACTTCCCTGAGCCCATCTAACATCACCAGATACAAATTGTCATCTGCTGATTTCTTCAATGAGTTCAGCAATCTGTCTCACATCAATAACAATACAGACCACCCCACATAGCAACCCTCTGATCCCCCCACCTTACATTCTACTATTCCACTGCAAAAAGATTAGAACCAAAGAGACAGAAACACAAATAGGCCTGATTCAAATAGATAACCCCCACCCCCACCAGGCTCAAAAACCCTAGCCCCTTAGTTCATTCCATACCTCTCAACTGCCCAGATATTTGCAGCTTTTCCAGATTTTTGGCTCATATTTTAGCCAGTTCCTTATAAAATTTGTGTTTTTCTGCTAAATCACCAAGGATTGAAATCACGAAATAGACATACATTTGGGTTTCAGACTTGCTATCCTTTAGAAAATGCATGCTAACCAAATCCCATTATAACAACTTTCTAAGATTATAAGAACAATATTTAAAATGTGCTGCTCTTTTGGGCCTTTATCCCCCTATTATTTTAGGCTTTGTACAGATTTTTTGAGTTAAGGGGTTGAGGGCTATGGTTCATTCACCATTGTAAGGACTTTGTCTTGTACCCTGTCACTCACATTTACAGTCTCAGATTAACTAATAATACTAGTGTCAGATATGGAAAACATCTACAGTAATTCTTAGTTCAAAGCTACTCAAGCCAAATAGTTGTTGTAATAGTGTCCTTTAACAATGCTTCCTACTTTAAGTAAAATACTAGAAAAGATTATTTACAACCAATTTTCTGCTTATTTACATCAATACCATCTTCAATCTAGGAAGCAACATGGATTCCAGTCTGAACATATCACCATAACTACTCTCTATTCTCTCACAGATGACATCCTATCCGATATGGACAAAGGCGACCTGATATAAGCTGTCCTCATTGACCTTACAAAAGCCATTGATCTAAGTGACAATAGCTTACTACTTGACAAGCTAAATAAAAATAGCCAATAATTATAATGGAAAACTTTATTTTTTAGATTTCATCACCAATAGATCCTTAAAAGTGAAGGTCAGCATCAGCAACTCAGAGTCCTCCAGTGTTCCACTTTAGCCTCTCTGCTATTTTTCCATATTTATCAACAAAAACCCTTCTGATCACCCACATATACTCCTAATTCTTCATGCAGATGTTATGGTCATCTGCAGGTCAAACAAATCCTACTCTATTATTCAAACTCAGCTCAAAGATGACCTCCAAACCCTCAACCTGTGGCTAATAGGCTAGAAACTTTTATTCAACCTGTCAAAAACAAAAACTGTGCTATTTGGAACCAACCAAAAATAACTAAGCCACCCAGCTTCCATAATATTAACCAACACCATGGAAACTACCACGTCCTTTATTTACCTTTGTATAGAGCAATCTCTTAACTTTCAATTACGCATTCAAAACACATGCAAAATAAAAATAAAAAAATAAATAAAAATAAAAATAATGTTCTGGACAAACAAATGATCACCTTTTCTGTCTAATCCAGCCAAATATGCTATAGGTACATGAATACTCTTATCTCATCTCAAATTTGGCAACCCATAATAGATGCAGCCACCTGCACTATGACCTCTACTTTAAAGATTCTTTCTAACATAGGATCAAGTGTGACATAACCTCTGCTTTCTACAGTACTCCCTACAAAGGATCCATGCGCACAATACCATCTACTTCATAAAGTCCTCCTAATACAGGATTCGTATGTGCCACAGCCTCTGTTTTGTTATAGTCCTCCTAACATAAGGACAAGTATGCCATAACCTCCTAGTTGCACAGTTGCCATAACATAATACCCAAATGTTCCATAAGCTTTACTTGGACAGTCATAATAACATAGGCCCCAGGTATACCATGAGCTTTACTCTATGCAGTTGTCATAATATAGGATCCAGCTGTGGTGACACTACTACTGATTTGCAACCCTTATAGCATAACATTCAGTTTTGTCATACCTGCTACTTAGCACTGTTCTTATAACATGCAATCCATATCTTTCATAACCTCTGCTTTATACGTTTGTCATAAAGTAGTATTTAAATGTGCTGTAATCTCCACTTCGTGCATGCTGCATAAAATTGGATCCATGTTTGTCATAACTTCTACTTTTTACAATCTTCATGATAAAGGATCCAAGTGTGTCATAATTACTGGTTTGCAAAGTCCTCATAACATTGGACTCGTGTACCATACCATTTTCTTGTATAGTACATGTGGCATAGAATTGAAATGTGCCATAACCTCTATTATATGCAGTCACTGTAACATAGGATCAAAGTGAACTGTAACCTCACCTTTCTACTTTTTTGTTAATATAGGATCTGTTTCATCAGCTTAAATGAGGTCATTCAGATTGTAATAAAGCTACTGAAGTAACTATTGAATTAAACTGTATTTTTCCCCTCGGTCGGACTGATGTGTTTTTTTTTTATTGTCACTCATTTCAATAAAAATAAATAAAAATAGATGAGCCATGCCATGGAATTACAAATTAAATAAAGAAAATGTTTTCCAGAAGTAAACACAATGCACCACACTCAACCACTTTACTAATTTTACCGCCACTAAGATTTCACAGAGTGAGAAAGCAGAAACTCCCTTACTCCACTGTTTCTTGAAGTTTTTCTGATTGCATCACCTGACTTTTGACTAAAAGGGGAAATATACTAAATATAACTTTGATCTTAAGTTTTATTAACCGACAGCTCAATTATAACAGAGCTTCCTGTACCTACCAATAAGTGATATATAGGAACAGGAATGCTTCACAGTTCAATAGACAGCTATGGTTATGAGCTGTCTCCAGTTTCAGCCTATTTTCCTGCAACTGGTACCTTCATCTTTCACTTGTAAAGTGCCTGACTGAGCAACTCATTTAGTAGCACGTGCATTATTCCTGACAATAGGCATTTTTGCTTGTGAGAAAATAAATCACAGAGACATTCAACAAGATTATATTCCAAGGCAACCTCCATTGATGGATGATTTTTTTTCTGTACTTCAGTACACATGTGACTAAATGTGCATTCTGTTAGGTGTGGTCAATGGAATGAATATTGTTAGTAGTGTAGTTTGACTTCCACAAATACACATACTGTATATATAGAAATTTGAGTGCTTTAAGATTTTTTTAACAAGAAACATTTTTACTGAATTATCACCAACAACATACATGTTCCAACCCAGACTAACACTTTAATTATCCATCTAGCCTCTTTAATCCCTATGTATCTGTTACAAGATCTTCCTAGATCTGCAAACCCAAATAATACCTTGTAATACAAGTCACTTCAATTCTTAAGGAATTACATAAAAGTAAATTCAGCTTAGCTTGCTGTTGTGTCTTTTAATGTGATAAAATTATGTTTAAAAATACTGTAGACTACTACATTAAGTTTTAACAAAGTTGTGTATTTTCTTCTTATCTCTCCAACCGTATGACTAATACTCCTATGAGAACCTTTGTAAAATTGTTAGTCTGTTTTTTAAACTGTTATATACTTTCTTTCAACTAAGATGTTGTCTGTTTAAACATTTCTTGACTGTGTAAATGTAATGGAGCTTATCTCCCCGGGCCTCCACTGAAAACAGGCAAACCTGCCCAGTCGGACTTACCCAGTAAACAAATGTAAAATAAAAATAAATAAATAAAATAAACATAGCGATCACACATTTATAAATATGAAAGCAAACTACATTGACATATTTTCAGTCACAAGCATTATATGTCACCCATAATCTTCCGCACAGTCATTGTTAGTCAAACATTGCATAGCTCATTCAATTCCTGCCCTCCACCAAACCCCATTCCACCTCCAAAACATCATCCTGCATGTATTGTTCCCACAATTCCCATTCCCTTCCATACATCTTACTACTACCCTATTCCAAAGACCACACCCCCAGTTCTTCCATCTTTAATATCCATATTCATCACTTGTAATCTAAATGATCTACACCCTAACCACCTTCTAATAATTGCTTCCTTGTCACCCAGCAGAATCAACCTCATCAAGGCCCCACCATGTCTAGGAAATTCCAGTTCCACATCAAAACCCCCAAAAAACCCTCCTTAGTTACACCAACTCACTCAGCTAGTATCTCTGATAGAGCAGTCTGCAGGGAATCTTCAAAAATCTGAAAAAAATAGCCAGCATCAAATGTCTGTGGCACGGACATTTGGTGCTGGCTATTTTTTTTCATGTTTTGTTTGGCCTTTTGCTTTGAACTGGTCTTACTTGCAGAGGACTTTGTTTCTGTGTTGCACTTCCTGCTCTGCTGTGGACTAGTCAGTGTTGGCACGGTCAGTGTCTGTAGTGGAGGTGTTCCCTGCTACTGGACATACATGCATCATTTACAGCTCTTCAGTTCCCCTCATAGTGGGTTTATTGTGCTTTATGGATCGTCTCTACATGGACCTTGGTCATTCTAGTTGATGTTTAGTTACCAGAATCATCATTCTTTCTACTGACATTTAGTGCTGGCTATTTCTTTTATGTTTTGTTTGGCCTTTTGCCTTGCACCAGTCTTACTTGCAGAGGATTTTGTTTTAATCTGCCAACTCATCACACTCCAAAAAACATGCTCCCAATTATCTCCCTCCTTCTCACCACACCTTGATCACATGCAATCCACCTGAGGAAAAATTCTTCAGAGTCTGCCCAAGGCAGAAAAATATCTATGCAAACACTTCTAAGCAAAGATCCCAAATCTTCCAGACTTTGCTACACACCTGGGAGCCACACATATATTCTCACTATAAATTGCCTGTCTAATCTCTTTTTCCAGTCCCCTCCAACCTCATCTAATGTCTCCTGCAGTTATCATGCAATATTCGATATGCCCCGCCAACCATACCATCTTCAACAGCACCCCAGCTCTAGACTTTGCCAAAAACTCCACCAGTGCTGGTCCTTCACCCAGGATCCCCCATTCCCCTCTCCTTGCCCACACTCTGACACTAGTCAGTGACAGGAAATGTAGTGTCTAGACTGCAGACCAAATGAATTCTTGGAACCCTCCCATTCCACCAACCCTCACTAGTTATCTGCTCCCAATACCCTGGTTCCCTCAACAGTTTTCTCGAGCAAACTTCATTCCCCCTTCCACCCTCTGCACCCCCAACTACAGCCATCCCTATTGGCAGATTCTCCTCTCCCCTTTTCTATGTTGGCATAGTTCTTAGAATTATTTCTACTACTTAATGAATATAATATTCTGTATGGCTATTGTTACTATCCTTAAGGATTTACATCCAAAATTTCAGTCTGTCCTTATTTCTTGAGATTCCTCCTATTTCATCGTCATCCCTTTCCATTTTGAATTATCGCTTTATGCCTCTGCTATGTATATGAGCTTTAACTGTGTGGCTCTGAAATACCCAATCAAATCAGATAATCCCAGACCACCTTGTTCTATTGGAAGGATCATCTTATTCCACTTGGCTCTTACCCTCTTCCCCTCCCAGATAAAATCCTTCAACTCTTTATTAATTACTATCTACACCTTATTCTCTGGTTGATAAAAATATGTCTGAACTGTGTATACAATGAATGACCTGGTGTGCTGTGTCAAAGACTCACCTCTGTAAGTAGTTCTAGTCAGGGTGTCAATGTCAGAAGCTCATATCTAGGAAAGCAGTGCATACTGTCTTTATGCTCCTCTGCCAGTGTTGTATTTAGTGAATTGTCTATAGAAGTAGGATTTCAGTGTACTAGTTGTGTGGCTCAAGAGACCATCCCTCTGGAGGGCAGTGCACCTATTTGAGAGAAGAGGGCAGATCCAAGAAACATGGCTCCTTTCCATCACATACCCAGATGGCATTGAGGCTGGCAATGGTGGAATTCAAATCCCCACTCATAGATAGACATCTATCACATATTGATGGCAGGGTCATGGCCATCCATGACACCAATAATAGGATTTTCTCTGGAAAATTAAATTCTAATGGTAGTTAGAAATTTTGCCAAAAAGGGTAATTGTGAGGTGGAGTTCAGGGAAGAGTTAAGACAGGCACTGTGGCAGTGAAGAGTTTCGGAAAAGCTGGGTAACTACAGCAGAGCTATTAAGAGAGATGGCTAGAAAGGTGCTTGGTGTGACATCTGGAAAGAGGAAGGATGACAAGAAGACTTGGTGGTGGAATGAAGAAGTACAGGAGAGTATACAGAGAAAGAGGTTGTTGAAGAAGAAGTGGGATTGTCAGAGAGATGAAGAAAATAGACAAGCGTATAAGGAGATGAGGTGCATGGCAAAGAGAGAGGTGGCGAAGGCTAAGGATAAAGCATATGAAGAGTTATATGAAAGGTTGGACACTAAGGAGGGAGAAAAGGACCTGTACTGATTGGCTAGACAGAGGGACCGAGCTAGAAAAGATGTGCAGCAGGTAAGGGTGATACAGGATAATGAGGGAAACGTACTCACAAGTGAGGAGAGTGTGTTGAGCAGATGGAAAGAGTACTTTGAGGGGCTGATGAATGAAGAGAATGAGAGGGAGAGAAGGTTGGATGATGTGCAGATAGTGAATCATGAAGTGCATTGGATTAGTAAGGAGGAAGTAAGGATAGCTATAAAGAGGATGAAGAATGGAAAGGCTGTTGGTCCAGATGACATACCTGTGGAAGCATGGAGGTGTGTAGGTGAAATGGCAGTGGAGTTTTTAACTAGATTGTTTAATGAAATCTTGGAAAGTGAGAGGATGCCTGAGGAATGGAGAAAAAGTGTTTTGGTACCGATTTTTAAGAATAAGGGTGATGCACAGAGCTGTAGTAACTACAGAGGGATTAAACTGATCAGTCACAGCATGAAGTTATGGGAAAGAGTAGTGGAAGCTAGCTTAAGAAGGGAGGTGATGATTAGTGATCAGCAGTATGGTTTCATGCCGGGAAAGAGCACTACAGATGCAATGTTTGCTCTGAGAGTACTGATGGAGAAGTACAGAGAAGGTCAGAAGGAGTTGCATTGTGTCTTTGTGGACTTAGAGAAAGCATATGACAGGGTGCCTATAGAGGGGTTGTGGTATTGTATGAGGAAGTCGGGAGTGTCAGAGAAGTATGTAAGGGTGGTACAGGATATGTACGAGGGTAGTGTGACAAGAGTGAGGTCTGAGGTGGGAGTGATGGATGATTTTAAGGTGGAGGTGAGATTACATTAAGGATCAGCTCTGAGCCCTTTCTTATTTGCAATGGCAATGGACAGGTTGACAGACAAGATCAGACAGGAGTCTCCGTGGACTATGATGTTTGCAGATGACATTGTGAGAGTAGGGAACAGGTGGAGGTGACCCTGGAGAGGTGGAGATATGCTCTAGAGAGAAGATGAATTGAGGTCAGCAGGACTAAGACAGAATATGTGTGTGTGAATGAGTGGGAGGATAGAGGCATGGTGAGGATGCAGGGAGTAGAGGTGGTGAAGGTGGATGAGTTTAAATACTTGGGATCAACAGTTCTGAGTAATGGTGAGTGTGGAAGACAGGTGAAGAAGAGAGTACAGGCAGGATGGAGTGGGTGGAGAAGAGTGTCAGGAGTGATTTGTGACAGACAAGTACCAGTAAGAGTGAAAGGGAAGGTCTACAAGAGGGTAGTGAGACCAGCTATGTTATATAGGTTGGAGACAGTGGCATTGACAAAAAGGCAGGAGTCAGAGCTTGAAGTGGCAGAGTTGAAGATGTTAAGATTTGCACTGGGTGTGACGAAGATGGACAGGATTAGGAATAAGTATATTAGAGGGTCAGCCCAGGTTGGAAGGTTTGGAGACAAAGCCAGAGAGGCATGATTACATTGGTGTGGATATGTGCTGAGGAGGAATGCAGAGTATATTGGTATAAAGATGCTAAGGATGAAGCTGTCAGGTAACAGGAAAAGAGGAAGGCCTGAGATAAGGTTTATGGATGTGGTGAGAGAGGACATGCAGGTGGTTGGTGTGACAGAACAAGATGCAGAGGGCAGGAAGAAATGGAAACAGTTGATCCACTGTGGCGACCCCTAATGGGAGCAGCCGAAAGAAGAAGAAGAAGTTAGAAAGTTTACCTTGAAGAAATTTCCCATTCTTAGGTTTATAGGTTCACAGATATTTAAAAGAATATTGATCTGTGAGGGTCTTAAGAAGCCTAGCCTTACATTCGTATAGTAGTTTTTTTCTCTTATATTTTGCATATAAATAATGCAGATATGGGCCGAACAAGGCTTTATTAGGACATTTACATGTCTCAGCTATCCATGAGATGTAGGAGTGCTAAACTAGGGAACTAGGGGTCAATTTTTTCAAATCATATTTGAATAGAATAAGAAAAGTACTTTTCTTCATGTAGAATGTAAGACAACTCCATAAAAATGGTATTTTCTGTGATAAAAAGCACCCCTCCGATATGTTGTTTTTATTTTGCAAGAGACTAAAATCCTCTGAGTGAGTGTAGATATTATCATTGGAACTGAGATACAAACCTAGGGAATGAGAGATCTCTTGAGTGGGTATTTATGATGTCATTGGACTTACAAACGTGTAATAAGTATAACAGAATAGAGTCTGTTAAAGTTCCATATACAAGGCAGAGGTCACCTCCCAGTGGTCTGAATGCTATGTAGAAGCGGAACAAGGCATTGAGACTGCATAATTTTTGTGATTTAGGGCCATGATTTTTTTAGTGATAAAGCCTGTTCATCAGCAAGTAATTAACATTAGAGTTTGATGACTGTGTACAAGAAGGAAACATCTCATGCTACCAAGATCATATAGTAACACCTGCAAGAAAGCAACCTTTGCACTAATAAAGTCCTTCATGTTTCTATAATGCTGTTACTTTCAGCTGTATGAAGCTATGCTTGTCTTTTTCTTAAAGTGGAGTGCGTGTTCATTGTTCATCTCTGCATTTTGAAAAGGTGGGTTTGTTAAGGCAGTATTGATAATTCTTAAGTCCAGCCCCCCAAGTAAACTACAACTAATATTCTTACCAAAATTAACAGCATCTCGTAGCATGAGAAAAGAATGCCATCTCATCACAAATTAAATTTGAACTACATTAAATAAAAAGGTCTTAGACATGGCCATTCTGAAAGAAAGTTTGTAATTGTAATTCCATATATCTTAGGCTTTGCTCTATTAGGCATCATATGCATTCAAAACATCATTCTGTCCTCCATCTACTGAATGATAATCAATCAATTTCAATAACATAATACATCTCCCAGATGAATACTCTTGCTTAAATGCCTTTTCACTGATAAATGGTGGTGGTAGTTGGGGGGGGGGGGCTGTCCTACAGAATTATCAGTACTCCCTTAACCAAGCCACCTTATGAAAACACAAAGATGAACAGTGAACACGTACTCAGCTTCTAAAAAAAGACGGTCTTCTTTCAACTGCAGCAAATGTTGGCAATCCAAATCAAACTCTTATAACTACACACTTCTGCCTCTGTTTTCGCACCATAAATGCTGCCTCACAAATACTTCTTTATCAAAATGCAAGTTAACTATAATGCGTCATGTTTTATTCATAATATGATACACAATGTATTATTTTCATGACTAGTGAGCTGATGTTATTCAAATTTTGTATTGTTGGAGCCAACTTCAGGCAGAGCAAACAGAAAAAGCACTCAACTACTTAATTTCAGGACAAAATTTTGCTTTGAGTATTGGGTGGGTAAAAAGTAACAGTAACACACAATCAGATATTAAAAGCAATTGATATAACTAGGAAATCAGTTGATGATTTGGAACAATGCATATTACACACATCTTAGATAATTTGTCCATACTTACCCAGATCAAACAGCGGATCTTCTTCATATGTTCTGGAGTTGTAAATGTGTATATAAACTTTGGAACTCTCTTAAAGTACAACTGCAAAAGATGGTTTATCAAAGTTCTACACTGTCGCTGATGAAACTCTATATAGCCACAAATTGGTTAGAACCACATAAGACATCATGGAATAATTTTAAGCTTGTGGCTATAAAGCATATACTAGCACATAAATTACTTCTGAAACAAACTAACAAAAATATTAATAACCCGAAAATATGGGAAAAGGTCTTTAATATTATATTAGCATGATACTGATTTTAGGAATATATTAAATACAGGAAGCATTTCATGTAGATATTGTATAAATGGTTTGTAGTAGTTATAGTGTATTATGTGTGTGATGTTTATTTTATTTTGGAAAATATATTTCAATAAAAATTTATTATGGAAAAAAAAAAAGAAAAAGCACTCAAATAACATAAAACAGCCTAGAGAATAGGGGAAATATGAGAGGAAAGACAACATAAATAAAGTGCAGAAAAAACATGACTCGCAGTAAGTAGAGCTGCCACTAAACAAGTTAAAATTAAACCAGATATACAATGCGGAAAATCTAAAACAAACTCAACTTTAAAAGTATGCCTTTCAAATAATGGCTCATGTAACAACAGTGAAGAATGAATAGATGCATGCACACAGAGGAGTACCAACTAATTTCTTAAACAGAAATAAATGTCAAGGCGGTGACTAATTTTGATGCAGGTAATATTTAAAGCTCCTAGATGAAAGATGACATGAGAAGAAGCAGAAAAAGACTCTGTCCATCAAGAAGGAAGTAATAGGCTCCACTGGACAGCTTTCCTCATGCCTTACTAGGTATGTCCTTATTCTAAATAAAATAAGCTGAGTTTCCTTACAGGGCATTAAAAGCATAAAAAAAAAAACAGGGAGAAATGAGGAAAAATCAGTATGGGTGACAAATGACCAAATGTATCACCTGATCATCAGAACACTGAACTTATCATTATACTGATGTTAACAAAGGTTATGATTGATGGATTGTATATAACAAGGACAGCAATAATCACACACTAATAAAAGGGACTATCCTGTCTGGCAAAAGCTCACATGTATATAGAGCAGAAAACTATATGCACCATTTTAACAATTACTCAGATCATATTTCATTAAGCAAGCACATTTTCTCATGGTACAAGCTATCCTCAAAGGCAGATACCACTACTATGAGTGTGAGCTCTGAATACCACCCAGGCATAAAATAATATGGTCTTATTGGCATAATTGTGTTACTACAATTGTGTTTCTTCTTCTGCATGAATATTAACTTATCTGAACTGTTATGGCTTCCTACAGTTTTGCATCAAATTCACCTGTGTAAGTCAAAGCCAAAAAAGTTTCAGTTCCCTATGGCAGGTATAAGAAAAAATAGTTTCAATTTAAAAATACAGAAATGTGACCAAAAAGCACAACTCATAAAATGTCACACAATTCCAAATCGAGTACATACCCCATGTCTGACAAGAGAAATACCTGTATATCATCATCCATATCAAGTTGTTGTTAAACGAATGCAACTTGGCGTGTTTGTACAAATCACATCCCTATGTTTACTTGTTTACATGCTTTTCAACAAGGACAAGGAAATGGGGTGAATTCTTTACTATAACATAATAACAGTTACAAAATGAGAAGAAGATAGGCAGATAAAAAATATCTGTTGCACAAAAAAATTGTTAGAATGAAATAAGATCCCCTGTATACATTACAAATGACACCCATGGAAACTTGGAAATAAATTACTTGAACTTTTACAGTTGTTCACAAGCTTATATAATAATGTCTTCATTTTTACTTCTTGCCTCTTGAACTTTTACTTTTACCATCTTTACATCTATGTTCAAGGAACAACACATTTACTATTAAAATGAATAACTATAAACCATCCATAACAATACAAATGATCGTTTGTATACTTTCAGCAGCCTTAACATAGCTGTAATCCCTTCACTATCCAAGTGTGTTTTTTGAGGTTGCTTTTGACTACCATAACTTAAGCTAATACATAGCTAGCCACTCCATGGTGCAAATCTATATAATTACTTCTAAAGGGATAAGCCAGCGTTACAGCTTCAGTAGTAAGCACCCTGCGCTAGTCACCCAAAACAGGCAAATTACAGTGACTGCACTCTTCTGAGGTGTCAAATACCAGTATGACCTGATGAGGTGGGCAAAATGGTGCAGAATGTTGGCTCTTGGTTAGTCAAAAGTTGTATATAGCTTCTTTTGTTCATGATTTTTTCTTATATAGTTTAGATGTTCTATTTCATTCACGATGAAAATGTTAATTGAAGTTTTGATGAGATCCACCTCAGCTCTTTATGAAAGATGCGCATGCGGTTGGGAGGGTGGCCTAATCGTTAAGGTGTTTGCCTTACAAACACAAGGTGCAGGGTTTGAGTCTCACAATGGATAATTGGCTAGGCTTAAAATGGCTTGTAAGGGCAGTTAGCCTAGTACTAATCTATGACACATCTATGACACATCCACTGATCATCACCTTCTCAAAGACAATATCCACAGTGAAGAACTGACCATCCACTTCACTGGAAATCTCAAAACCCAGTACATCATGAAACAAACTGGAAAGAGAAAATAGTATGTAGGCTTACCTCATGGCATATGGGAGGCATGTATACAAAACTGTCCCCTAACTGAGTGAGCCAGAATATTGCCCTCATATTTAACCACAGATTGACTAAAGGTGTACACGCATCTTGAGGATGCTGAGACACAGCTAACAGGAACTGAAACAAGACATGTAGGTAAGAGCTGTAAACCTGAGTCACAGCCTCATAAATTTCACAACTGGATATTCTGAATGGACTGACTAGTTAGGTCACAAATGGCTGACAATGCATATCTGCGGCATTAAGCAAAACTTGTTAATAAAAATCAAAGAAATGCTCTGTATAAACATTACGTAGCTTGTGACAACTTAAAAAATATATTTTTTATGTATTCAAAGGGCTAAGATGTGATCTATGATCTCTGCAAGTTGAAAACAAATGAAATGATAGTGAATAATATTGTTAAGTTTTGCTTAATGACAGTTTTTACTGGTATTAAGGGTCATATTCATCTTAATGAGGTTTTGAATGAGAAGACTGATGTATTAGCTTACAATTTAATGTCAACATGTGGCTCAGTTTAAAATCTTATTTAACAAATTCTTTTTTGTTATTCTTTCCATTGTCTGATGAAATCTCATTTAGTGGATGAAAGCACTTACAATTTTTGTTCTTAATAAACAGGTTCTGACGCATATTACTTTTGTCTCACTATGTTTATCATTACAAGATAAAATATATTATACTTTAATTCTCCATTATTTTCTTTAGATTGTCATTGCTGTATTAATAATTGTACAATATACAGAGATTTTCTCCCAAGGCCTGTACTGGAAAGGCAGTTGTGTTAAACCAAGCTAGACTAGCCTGGTAAACAAAGGCAAAAATAAACAAATAAGAAAATAACATTCATCTGAACTGGGTTGTTCTAAATGATCTAGAAAGGGTTACTGGAAGAAAATTACTTTCTTGAATTATATCGTATAGAAATTGAACTGGAAGATGGGGAGAAACTTGTACCTGTATCAATTGGCGAAGGGGCTCCAACCTCCACTTCACATCAGAATATAGATAATGCTGACTTCAGTGCAAGAAAGTTCTGTGTTAAACTAAGAAGTGCTAGAGAAAATATACCAAGTGTACATGGGGAAACAAGAGAACAGACAGAAAAGCCTCACTTCACACCCATGCTTTGAGCATAGATGTGGCTGACTCTACATGGCAACTAAAAACAAAAAGAAGATACTGGGTTAGTTATTAGTAACAAGACCTTTCAAGAAGTAAGGATAGCAATATTATAGCATGAAGGAAATGGTTCCTTGATCACTACAATAAAGTGTTAATCCACTTTACAAACGTCTATAGATCTGGATGGGAGAAGATGAAATAAGCTTTTTTCCATATCTTCTCATGCTATAAGTGGAGAACCCCAAGCCTCAACCAGATTCACACCATTGGCACTGTTCTATGAGCGACATCCCTTGTGCTTGATTGATAATGTATAAATAAAATGTGGGGGAAAGAAAACACCATCTCTTAACATGTGCAGAGTACAAGAAGACATGGATAAGCACAGGAAACACAACAGAGATCAAATAACAGAAGTACACAACTCAGAGAATTCAAGCTAAAGGATAAAGTACTTGTCTTAGTATCCACTGCTGAATACAAATACCTTGAAAATGGCAAGGGTCTTCTGAAACTACAGAAAAAGAAAGTGAATTATACCAAGAAAATGAGGAAAGGGGAACTAGAGTAGTTATACAGTACAGACATTCTATAGCCTTGGACAGAAACTGAAAAATGTGTATTGTATATGTTTGCAAAGTATATTATAACCATCACAATATTTCCTGAAGTCAGAAGAGACGAGGCACGATCAATGTTTTTGAAGAAAGAAGTAAAGCAATTTCTACTTGGGAATAAAGGCATTTTCATAGTTGCCTGAACATAACTTACCTAATCCAGTTTTGTTCACCTGCACCAGCACCAAACTCGTGTGCAAAACTTAACTCTTCCCTTAACTCGACCCCTAACCTGAAACCTACACTTAAGGGAAATAGATATCCTTTCCTAAACAATACCACTAATAGAGAATAAAAGGACACATGCACAACCGCACACACACACACACACACACACACACACACACACACACACACACACACACACACACACACACACACACACACACACACACACACACACACACACACACACACACACACACACACACACACACACACTTCTACATTTAACCCCATTCTCTACATATTACTTTAAACCTAAATACTCATACACCTATACACTTCAACCTAAATGCCAAAACTTTAAAGATAACTTCATTCATCTGAATTGCACACACACACACACACACACACACACACACACACACACACACACACACACACACACACACACATGTACACACAGTCTACATTTAACCCCATTCCCTAGATATTACTCTAAACTTAAACCTCAAATACACACACACACCTATACACTTCAACCCAAATGCCAAAACTTTCAAGATAACTACAACATTCAACTGAATTGCACACACACACACACACACACACACACACACACACACACACACACACACACACACACACACACACACACACACACACATGCATACAGACTCTAATGCATACATATAGATAGGTAAATAAATAAATAGATGGATAGATAGATAGATAGATAGATAGATAGATAGATAGATAGATAGATAGATAGATAGAGATAGATAGATAGAGAGATAGATGGATAGACAAATAAAGAGAACTTATAATAAATGAACCTGTATAAATATTTGCTGATAAAATACACATAAATGAAAGTCTAGGCTATTTGTTAAAGATCAACTGATGTTTAAGTGTTCATTTATAAATTACTTTACAAATTATTTTAATATATGCAAAATGGTTACTTAGTTGCTTCCATTTAAATCTTAAATGGTAGTGACTTAGACCATATCAAAGGTGTATAGGCATTTCACTATGTATTAGAAGTCATGTATGAATCAAGAATAAGGTGACAGAATATTACACATGCATATATAACTTAGCAGCAAAGCAATCATTTAATTTTATGGAATATTTTTATCTCCCTGCCTTAAGGACTATCTCACTTTTAAAGTTTTATTTTTAAGATTTGCCCTGAAAAGGAAAATAAATGAATTTTGTTATGGTCCTAATAAATACACAAACCCCCACAGACGTTTGATGACCTTTATTGTAATAAATTGTTTCATAACATAACTTTACTGAAGCATAAAAGACATAAACAACATAAGGGCAACGTTCCTGCTCACCCCTTGAATACAGTTAGCTAAGGAAACAACAAAACTGTATCAAACATCAATCAAATCAACATACAGGCAGCGTCCCAATAGCCAAATACAAGGCAGCGTACCCGCTCACCTTGGATAAACAACAAAGGCAGCATCCCGCTCACATTAATTTCTCACAACTACCAATTTTCCATCCACCATCCTGTAGAGGGGGAACAGAAAAGGGTCAGGCTTAACCCTCTTTTCCGCCCAACAACCTCAAAGCAAAATCAATTGGGTCGGGCAGGGTAGGCAACAAGACCACACCAAAATGTGCTTATTCACTCTGGATTTCCTTTCAAAAACCCTTCAAGCCACACCCCTAACACTACCTCACTTCCCTTTAAATCCCAACTCACTTAAGCCTTTCCTAACCCTTCTCAGCCACCCAAATAACCTAGCACAGCTATCACCCAGCAACCCCATCCCACATTAAACAGTCCCGTGACAAATTCGTCTGTGCCAAACTTTACTTCTCTTCACTTATACGCTTTCTTTGTGATTGCCTTCCGTATGTTAAATCACTAATTAGCAGTCTTATCTGAATAAGAATTAACTGTTTGAATCTTGTATTTCAAAAATATATTGATTGAGCTAAGAGATGCCACATTAATTTCATTTGTCAAGCACTGTATCTTATACAAATACTATTTCAATACATATTTCAAGATGGAGTTGTATTACAGGAATCCGATTCCTTGTTTGAAATAAATGTGCTTATGCAGAACTCAGGAATCATCACTCACCCCTGTGTAGTGTCATTATACTTGTAAGAAAATGGCAACAAGAATCCACTTTCATCTTTGAGATCATTGCATTTTCTTTTTTCATACATCTATAGGTGTAGTTTAACCATTCGTTTTGGATCTCAACTTGTTTTTCATTTTGAAACATTCTAACTAGTTTATATATCGTGTGATGTATTTTCATATAGAGTATAGAAAGTTCTATCTATCAGAAAAATAAATATAAAGCACGAAGGGAAAAAAGTCAAATATAGAGACCCATAAAGTTAGAATTATTATGCTTTACCAGTTTTGTGGATGCTTGTCTGTCTTAGTTTTAACATGGTTTTGAAAGTAAGAATGTATTCTTCATAATATTTATCAAAGTGCTCTGTTTGGAGATTAGCTAACATTTTCTTTAAACCCTATTTTGAGTAACTGTATTCTATAGGATAGTCTTTAACTTTTTGAATCCTCCATAACCAAGCATTAATTCAGCATTATATTTCTAGTTGCACTGAAAATTTTCAGACTGAGATTATGACATGGTTCTTATTTTCAGAAACTAGATATGATGCAGTGTCCAAGATTTATTTCTGAGACACAGATAACAAAATGAAAAAGAAGTGGTCATGCTGGTACACAGACAAACGCCAGTCCCTCTATCAGCAGCCTGGGCTTCAGTAGTGCCCTATATGACAGAAAGGCAATTGTAGGAAGAAGGATGTCATTGCCAAAGGCCTGCTCATTTTGGAGAAGAGATTAAAGTGAGGCATCCTGCAGTGTTTTATCCTGAAGAGGTTGAAGATTCTAAAGGTCAGCTGCACCATTTACAAGGCCTTGTGTTAAACTTCCCCGGGAAGTGACTATGTACTGGGCGTACATGTGACCACATTAAGTGCTGTCAGTGGAGACTGAAAAGATTAGTGCTACTCTTTCCAGTTGAGCTGGTGATGGCTAAGAAATGATTTCTGAAAACTTTAACAAGATGCTCTGCACTCATCAATCCTTGTGTAAATTCAAAGCAGATGGCCTACATTTTGTTACATGTAGGGGTATTAATATGTAAAATTCCACCTTTTCTTCTCTGTTACAAAAGTGAACAAGGATCCATGAAGCCTCTCAATATAAAGGCAAGATGAGGTAGGAATAATAAAAACAAAAATGTGAAAAGATTCAGTTTTGCCTCTATGTTTGCTGCTTTATTTAATTTTTATATATTAGCTACAACTTTAATTTAGCAAGCAAAGGCATAATAGTTAGTATGAGAATCAATATACCAACAACAGAATAATGTGGACTTAAAGGCCCTTAGCTGTATGTGCACTACTGAAATGTTTAAATAAGAACATGTGTAGCTTACAGTCAAGCATGTTTCATTTACTATATGAAATAAAGGCAGATGGGGATCAGCTCAAAATATAGTTCTAGTCTGAGTGTGCATTTATGTACACTCACGTGTTTGTGTGTGTGTGTGTGTGTGTGTGTGTGTGTGTGTGTGTGTGTGTGTGTGTGTGTGTGTGCTCCTGTATGTCAAAGCATGCATCTTCATGTGTATATGTCTAAGTATGAATGTATGTACATATATATATTTATCCAGAGAGAAGGAGAGTCAGCTTAACAACATGCAGTTAAACCTCTTATTGTCATTACCATAAGATATTCTTTGAAAGGGATAATAGAAAAATTGCACTTTGAATTAATTTTTTGAAAAATCCATAATAGTTCTGCACACTGGAGATTCAGAAAAAATGGAGGCTAATCTTAAAGTGCAAAGTCAACAAGTTAGAGAAAGTATGAACCACATGTTTTGTAAAGAATTTAAATGTAAGGAAAGGATAATGCAAAGTAAATGTAAGCAAAAGGAGGAAGAGATGCAACATATTGCTTTCTTAGCCATTTGGCATAGCAGAGACATCAACATTAATACGTAATTGATAACAAAGTGCTAACAGAAGGTAGTACCAGAGAGAATAGTCACCATGTTGGTTCAAACTGAATCAAATATGACATCCAAGAGCTAGTAAGTATGACGTTTTTATTTAGATGGTTGGCAATTATCACTACTTTTAATAGTTGTGTATCAAACAGTCATTTTTGAAGGCAGTTTAAATTAATCATAACTCTGATTCAAATTATGTCCTAAAATAAATATTTTAACTAGAAAAAAAAACAGATTGTCACTTGTTAAGAATAATAATCCTTATTTAAATGTGTAGATTTTGTTTATGATAAGCAGAAGGGAAAAAGTAATATTTTTACTGCATAAAATCCACTTTTAGATCAAATTAATCTGTTAGATGTTTTTAATAAGCAGTAGGTATTGACAAGACATTTTATTTATTTATATTTGTTTACTGGAGTAGTGCACCAATCTCAATGGAGCATTTGCAGGCACAAAAGAAATGAACAGAACATCATTATAGATACAAGGATATGCTAAATAAGGCAAATGAATGCACATAATAGTGTATTACATCATTGTATATATATATATATATATATATATATATATATATATATATATATATATATAGAGAGAGAGAGAGAGAGAGGGAGAGAGAGAGAGCATTTCATGTATATGGTGACATTTTAAGAAATAGTAAAAATTGAAGGTGATATCCAGTATCTACTCATACCTCTTTAAAATTAGTACATAATATGATTGCATTCAGACTATTTTTGTTCATCCTATTGCTTTTTGTACTTTAATAATACACTAAATAAGAATCATACAATACAAAAATACAATGTTTTATATGACATACAACTGAACAATTTCACTGTTTATTAAAATTTACTGGTGGACTCAGTGTTTAAAAGTATCACATTTCATTCCTAAAATGTCACTTGTCATGTAACTAGAACTAATTTTGTGATATCTGGCTAACTAAAACATTAGACAAATGCATGTGTTTATTTAAATCAAATATTATTTATGTTTTATTTACTTGAAATAAAAACGTGTTTATTTAGATAGTTGTGAATTATCAAGCACACACAGTGTAAAATACTGTAGAGACTACAGCAACAGTAAAAGCAAAACATATGCTTGTTCATTGCTGAGACAAAATCTAATTAGCAAAGAAGTAATACACAATGGAATTGTACTTTTTATAAAGTCTGCATCATGAATTTATTTCAAAAAAATATTGTCGTTAGAAGTGAACCATTAGACAAAACAGACTTTAATTAGAAGGACAATATATTTAAAAAACCAAGAGGATAAAAGACCAAAATCAGTAAACTGATCTGTAGCAAAATCCCATAAGTTAAAAATAACAAACAAAAAAAAAGAAGTTAATATTTGGAAGTGGCTATAAGTAACAATAAAACAGTATTAGAAAGGACTGTACTCTGGGATTCAAAAAGAGTTCTATGGTGAGGGTTAAGGGCTGCAGCCAAATAGGACTACCTCTGCAATCATGGAAAACGTGATTCAGAGACACATTAACTTCTGTGAGGAAAGACTGATTTGTATATGTTTGAATTTTGCAGTATTATTGCTAATCAGTACGTTCCAAAGGTAATCATCACCAGTGGCCCAAGAAATGCATTGGCATTTGCAACCTCCCTCTCTTTCTCCCACACACACACACACACACACACACACACACACACACACACACACACACACACACACACACACACACATATCCTCAAACTTCTCACCTGTCTCTTAGTATAGAATATTCCTGATGTATTCTGTGTTCCCTGGCCCTTGTAAATCACTGATGAAATTAGAGCTGCATTCTTTTTGCTGCTCAGAAGATGAATCATGATGCCAAATTTGTAGCTCTATTTACTTTTTAAATGATCCGAGGAGAAATATTTAAAAATTACAGTGACATCTAGTGCTCCTCCCAACTATGTGCTGAAGTCTTGAGCAAAGTGTTTAGATGTACAGAATCCCAAATACACCCTCATCTCTTATATCTGTCTCAGTCTTTACAGAACATCCCTGATTATGCCTTATTCCTGTTCTGTCTGTCATAATCCAAGGACCATTACAGTTACTCAGTAAAATCTGACCTTAGAGTTTCATATTTGTTATTATTCAGAAAAAAACAGATTTAACTAAGAGCTGCACTGGAGTCCAGAAGATTAAAGTAGTGTTAATGAGGTACTTCCTAAGCCAAAAACACACAGTTTGAATCCTTTTTCCCCTGTCATTCTTAATTTTTAAGTGACTTGGGTAATATTTAAATAGCACCTCTGATGTCAAGTACTAGTTGATTATTCAGCAGATTTTTTTCAATGTAGAATTAGAAATCAAGGGTTGTTCTAGCCAGAGGCTGAAGTACTTGAAGGCTATTGTAGTTTTAATGCTAGAGTTTCTTAAGAAATAATTATGTTGTTAAGATATTGGCTGGCATGTGGGGTTTACCAAAGAGCATGGTTTGGGGTTTTACATGGATTCTGCATTAGTTTATTTTGGGTTAGCCATAGTTTGAGTAGGTGCAGATTTGACCATACTTGGGTTTAAATAAGACAGTGGGTATGGTTGGACAGGTATATAACCATGTTGTCAGCAGTGAGAATTAAAGAAAATTGGGATGATCAAGGTGCAGATTGTCATTTAAAATGGAGGAATGTAATGAAGACAGAGACTGGAAATGTGGGACACATCTCTGAGGACTTGTACAATGTCAGATAAGGAGGAGCTTATTTTGCTAATTTTTACTTTAAATTGTCTGATATTTAAGAAAGTATTGAACCCAGGAAGTGAGTCTGAACTAATTCTGATTTCAGTAAGGGGGTTTTTGAGAAGAGTGTAGTCCATTAAAGACTTTCATTGTGTCAATGAAGATGGCACCAGTGAGGTTCCATTTTTCAGTGATTCTACCTGGCCAGAAACCATGTTTTTTTTTTTTTTTTTTTTTTTTTTTTTGAGGAGGTGGTACTGGGAAAGCTGAATGTATACTTTTAAAGTATTTTTTTTTTTTTTACTTTTTTAATATATACGTTTATTTTCACTTGTTATCTGAGACAGCATACTGGTATTCATGGACTGTTTGCAGGTTCAGCCTGGGAGCTTAAAAAAATACAGCAAGGTACAGAATATAAAATAGGTTTTAAAATTTACAGAGTGACACGAAATGTGACAAGAAAGTTATTGAGAATCATGGGATCACAGGATCATAGGAAGTTACTAGGCTATTGGCCATTAGGCGCTTACAAACCTAGCCAAAAATTTAGCCTATGTTCTGACAAGTCAGCACCTGATACCCCTGTTCAGCAGGAACACAGGTGGAATCCCAGGGGTGTATTTTCTGTTCCCCATCCAGTTATCCAGGTTGTGGTTAAAAAGGGTTAATGACATACTTTGCTTGATGTAGAGAGGGAGTCTGTTCCACAGAAGGCTGTGTCTCTGGGACACAAGTCTTTCCTGCCAACAAGTTCTATTGATGTCATAGACCAGGATGAGGTCACGCATGTGAGTTACTTGAGTGTAGCTTGACTGGCGGATATGCAGCAGTCCCATCAAGGTGGTGTCTGAGATTGTTTTGTATGCCAGACAGACAGAGGTTACCTCTGAGGAGTCTGTATGAGACTGAGAAGAGGGACAGGGCATTTAGCCTATCTGTGTAGGGTAGATGTTTTTGGCTCTGGATTCTCCTGGTGAAGAACCTCTGTGGTCTCTCAAGCTGCTGCATGTGCTTTGTGAGGTACATGCTGAAATGGGCATTGTACTTAACAATGGGCCTTATAAGGGAAGAATACAGGGATGTTATGACCTGCTTGTCCCTGGATGAGATACCCTTACTAATGAGATGGGCCATGTAGAAAGCTTTCCATACAACAGCGGCAATATGGTGGTCAAAAGTCAGTTTGCTATCAACCTAGGTGCCCAAGTCCCTCACAACTGATTGTGTGCTTAGGACCTTGTTATTAATGTGATACTTTGTGAGGATGTCACTCTCTCCAAAGGAGACAATGATGTATTTGTTGGCATTCAATTTGAAGTGATTCTTCTGCCACCAGTCATTTGTTTGGGTGAGACACTCTTCAAGGATGTCCATATCACTAGGGGAATTGATGACAGCACCCAGCTTGCAGTCATCTGCAAACTTGGTCAGCCATAACCCACTGTTTTTGGCCTGTACTTCAGAAAAATATATCCCAAACAACAGAGGCCCCAAGCCCAATACCTGGGGTACACTGCTCGTTATGGGTCTAATGCTTGAGATGGCTTCCCTTATTATGACTAGGTGGGTTCTATCAGTGAGCCAGTTTGTTACCCATCTGGTAAGACATGAATTGATGTCTAGTTGATACAGTTTATCTATTACACCTGAGTGGGGAATAGTATTAAAGGGTTTGGCCAGGTCAAGGTAGGTAGTGTATACCATCTTCCCCTCATCCATGGCTTTGGTGACTGTCTCAAAGAAGTTGACGAAATTTAAAAAGCATGAACTCCCTTGACAAAACCAAACTGTGTGGAAACGAGTGTTTGGAGGTTGCTAATGTCCTTGTTAATGAAGTCCATGATAATCCTCTCCATGGCTTTGCAGATCAGGCTAGTTAGGCTGATGAGTCTATAGTTTCCTTAATTAGTTTACTCTCTACCTTTGTGCAAAGGGATGACAGTGTCTGTCCTCCACTTGGCTGAGATGAAGCCGGCACTCAGGCTTTGGCTGAATAGGTTCCTAAGGTGCTGCAAGTTCCTGCCTGAGTTGACGTAGGATGGGATGTTATTGGGTCTCATGGAGAGTATATTTTTTGCCTTTGAGAGGACAGTGATGACTTACTCCCTAGAGATAAGGGGAGGGGGCAGGTTCTGGGGATGTTCTGATTTACTGATGGAGGGGGACAAAGAGATTAAGTTTTTACTGAACCTGTCTGCCAGCAACTTGGCTATATCTATGGTGTTTGTATATGTGGTGTCCTTGACCACCAGTTCTGAGCAGATCTGAGTGCTTCCTATGAGATTACAGACATATGTGAAGAAGGCCTTATGACTGTGTTTAGTAGATGTTGCCAGTTTGGACTCGACATTTGCTTTGTAGGATTTCATTAGTGTTCTTATTTGTTGTTCAGGCTAGGGAGAGATTGCTTCTAATTAGGCACCTGCTCCTTCTTGGTCCTGGACAGCAAATTTTTCCTTTTATTATAGAGTTTATTTATTGCAGATGTCCACCAGACAGGTTTACTCTTCCTTGAAGAGGATGATTTTGTCCTGTCTGGTATTCCTTATTCCATGCAGCTATATAAATGCTCGTACAAGTACTTTGGTGTAGGTTTGGATATATGTGCCATTTCCTATGGAGGGGGAGGGGGCTTTGAAGCTGTTTATACCTTTCCTCAGGAAGTTGTATTTAGCTTTGGAGAAGTTTTTTTGTTTGGCCCCAGCAGGTCGAGAGGACAGGGGAGATGAGGACTTCGAAAGTGACCGTTTTGTGGTCAGATCTTACCAGGGAGGTTGATACTGCAGGGATGCTGCAGTGGTTACTCATGTTGGTAAATACCAAGTCCATGATATTATCACCTCTTGTGGTGTGTCGACCAGCTGCTCCAAGGCATTTCCGGTGTTTAAATCAAGGAATCTCTAGAAATTCATTCTGAAACAGGAAACATAGGGAAGGAAAAATTAATTGTCATAAGTAGAGCAGTTATGTAGAGAGGTAAAGACATACCATTACCTATAGAGAGAGTAAAGAGTGTGGGAGAAATTAGTTGTACCTATGTACATCATATACACAGCTTAAGTCTTGTGCGTTTGCATAAAGTGGGTGAGTGCATCTAAACACCGGTCTACATGTTTGAGTAAGAGATGAAATTGGAAGGTAGTAAAGTTAGTAATTGTACAAGGCTAGCCATACAACAGACTGAACATCAGTTCTAGACTATTATTGCTATTGATGTGACAACCTGACTTCATGTGCAAATGATGGGAAAGAAGTTGTGGATGGATCAATGGATGGATGGACCTGTTGTGTAACAGGTGGAAGACGTGGGCTTGTAATTGTTAAAGTTCCTTTCTACATACTTTAAGCCTAACCAGCTATTTATTTTACTGCAAAGCACTGCCCCCAAAACTACCATATATGTATTGTCCTGGGTCCTCTTTGTAGAGCATAAGGTCAGTACTGAGTAAACAGCTTTGTCATCAGAAGTATCTGCAATAGATGGAATTAACATTTTAATACTATCCTCCTGCTTCCAGAGTATTTAACATGGCCTCGTTCAAACCCAGCAGTGCTTCTTCTCAATCACTCTCATCAAAAATCATTTCTTGTGCACTTCATCCAAGTACTTCTTGGCTCAATGAATCTACAAGCAAAGTGTACCTATCCAAAAAGCTTAATTAGCTTCCTTCTTCTTCTTTGTCTTCATTGCTAACTTATCTCTTGCAGATTTGATCTTGCTTTCCATGTCACTTTAGAACTTGCAATAATGAAAACGTGATCAACCTTACTTGTCAAACAGTACATTATCCTTGTTGGCTTTCTGTCTTGTTGTTTGTAAATAGAATTGCCAGTTAGTGGGCTGAAAACTCAGAGGCAAACTTAGACATGTGGATTCTAGATTTCTGTTCTGAGATTATCATGATGTTATCTAGGTGGAAGATCAAAATAACAGAACATGGAATAGAACACTGAAACCAAGAAATAAACTAACAGTTCTACTGAAATGCAAGCAGAAAGGGAGGCTCAGACTCAGGTTTTAATTTAGTGCTTTCTAAACAATTAATTATTTTCTCAAAACCACTCAAAGTGAATTTTAAAAATGTTGTTCTGAGATTCACAAATTGAAACAACTGATTAAATTCATTTTCTGCCCATCTCGAGAAAATTATTAAATCATCAATAATTCTTATATAAAACACAACCTTATTAAACAGGATGTGGGACTTAAGATATATTTGTTCCCACCATGCCATAACAAGGATTGCAAATATGAGGGCTAATCTTGCCACCATTGCAACTCCTGTATTTTGTTTGAAATGTTTGCCTTGAAATACAAAAAAATTGTTATCTAGTACAATTTCCAATAGAACACAAATGGTACTAAAGTCTAAACCAGTATCATTCCGGATGGTGGTGTAAAGAGAGACAACATCCATAGAAATAAAAATAACACCGATAGTCCTTTTCATTAATATCACTTAATTCCAAAAGGTGCCATGAGTCTCAAGTAAAATTCAGGTTTTTTTGCCACTGGGTTCAATAGATGGACCAAAAACACAGAAAACTATTTGGTTTTGTAAGGGTCAGCTGCAACCACCAGTCTGAATAGTGGCTTAAATTTGTTCTTATGTATTTTAGATATACTGAATAATCTTCCATTTTAGAGTGGTCCACTCTTAAAAAGGTGTGGACCTCATGATCAAACCTTTTTTAATCATTTCAGCAGTAATCTTTGTATAAAATCTTGATCTGTGAGGAGAATGTTAATGGCTGGATTAAAATCAGCACTGTTCATAATAACCCCCCCCCCCCTTGTCAGCCTTTATTACATGTATATCTTTGTTGTTTGAAAGTTCTTTTAAGGGAAGTCTTTCTTCAAGTGATAGGTTGTGAAACTTTGGTCTATTACCCAACTTCTTCCTCAAGTCTTCCTCACAATCATTGAAGACTTTTAGTGTAGGAGGGGGCAGGTTATAAGTACTTCTAGTCATGAACTTATTACTTTTTTGGCTGAACTGAGGGATGTCATGTAACAACTATTGTAAATTAAGTTTCTGAATGAATAACTTAAAATCAATCAGTACCTTGGTAGTACTGGCAGATTGGGTAGGAATAAAGGAAAAACCTTTGGTAAGGACAGTAAGATCCTTCTCTGACCTATATTAAATAAGTAATGGGACTTTTATATCCATTTGTTAAACATGTCCTTTAAATAGCAGGAGCTCTGCCACAAAACTTGCCTCTTTGAACATTTTAACTGAGACTTTTGTGATGTGCAATAATCTGTGGATATCATGTCAGTCCCTGCCTCTTAAATAGCAGGAGCTCTACCACAAGGCATGTCTACAAACTTTTTCACTAAGACTTTTGTCAATGTACAGTAGCTTGTAGACACCACACCAGTCCTTGTGCCTTAAATAGCTGGAGCAGGAACAGACTTTTGTCATTGTGGAATAGCCTGTGAACATTATATTGGCCCCTATCCCTTAAACAATATGAGTTCTGCCACAAGGTACACTTTTGTAAACTTTTTCACTGAGACTTTTTTCATTGTACAATAGCATGTGGATACTACATTAGTCCCACTCCCTTAACTAGAAGGAGCTCTACCATAAGGCAATCCTCTGTGAACTTTTTCCACAGAGACATTTTTTATGGTGGAATGTAAGCAAGTTTAACATGAAGAGCCTTGCTGTATATTAACTAGTCAGATGTTCACCTGCCCAGTGCTAGAAAGTGGCAGTGACATTTCCTCAAAGGAGTATGCTTGCACTCTAAGGGCCATTTACCAAGTTAGTAGGTATTTTTTCTAATAACTATTACATTTCACTGTGTAAGCCATATACTTTGTAGCCAAGATTTGTGGTATCTGTATTCAGTAAATGAAAGGAAACCTGTTCTACTTTGCGTCTCCTTGCTGATTGCCTGGCACTTACTATAAAACTGATTGATTTCTGTAGTAATTGGATTGAGAATGTGTTACAAAGCAGCTTAGTATCGATGACCAAGCTGAATAGAGGCCAGTTTGGCAAGTCCATCACCCTTCTAGTATGGGTCACTGTAGTCGAATATACTTCTAAATCTCCCATCACTTAGGTATCCACATACTCTTGGTCACCACATTCCTTCACAAGGTAGCTATGTGTTATGTGTTATGTGCTATTAAATTTCTCTTTGTTCTAAGAGTGTGTAGAACATTGAAAAGAAGTTATAGTGTGCTAAATTTTTTATTTCATTCTATTCAGATAAGCTTTATGTATATGGACACTGTGCCTTTTACAAGTTTGTGATTCATGTATGTAATATGAGTTGGTGATCCTTTGCAACATACAGTAATCTTTTGACATACTGATTACTTTGATGAATGCTTACTAAGTGATTGTTTTATAATTTGCTTAGTAGTCTAGTACAATGCCCTGTTAATTTGCTCTGTACAGCTCTACAGAGTGTATCACTGTGGTTCCATACCACTACACCTCCTTCTATACATATTTGACATTATATTCATAAATCTTGTTGCCTTTTCTCTACTCTTAGAAAAGCCCATCTTCTCTTGTTTAGGTTCTCTGTATTCTTTTACTTCATCTCCAGGAATAAGTTATCTATGTTTTCATTATTTGCCTTTGAATAATACTTCACTACAGTAGTATTTTTTCCCCCTTTTTTATTTCCTTTAGGATCCTGTGTAGATTAAATTGGTCTCTGCCCCTTAAATAGCAGGAGATCTGCCACAAGACACACTCCAGTTAAATGTTTCACTAAGGCTATTGTCATTATGTGTGGTGCAGGTTTAACATGAAGAGCCTTATTGTATATTAACTTTAACTAGTCAGACACATGCCTGCCCTGTGATACAAAGTGGCTGTGACATTCCCCCAAAGGAGTAGTCCTTGCACTCTTATGACAACTTAGCAAGTTAGCCACTGTCCTTTCACTTGACCATTAAACTACACTGTGTAAGGCAGCTGCATTAGCTACCTAACTTCTTGGTATTTGTATTCAGAAAGTGAAAGAAAACTTGTTTATCTTTGTGCTGTCTTACTAATTGCTCAGCACTGGATATAAAACGTATTGTTTTCTGTAATAATTGGATTGAGGGTAAGATACCCACTACACATAGTCTTGTTATACTGGGCTTTGCTTTGCTCTTATTCCCTATCCCAGTTCTCACCAGGCCCACCCTACTCCAACATTATACTTCACACCTATACCTGTCACCCATGACAATCATTCCCTAAATCTCTGCAAACATCTTTACTGCTATCATAGAAATACTGCTGTTTCTACTCACCTATTTCTCAGCTTCCATCTAACATCATTCCCAACATTCTTTCTCTTTCCTATACTGCTTTGCACTATATCTACTGCTAGAAAGTCCCCACCCCAACAGTAACTTTAAGTCATTTATGAGCAAACCTACTTTTCCACTCATCACCATAATCTTTTCTCATTTACTAGAATCAGATTAATATTTTTCTCTCATTTCTTCCTCTATAATATATTTCAGCCTTTCCTTCTCTCTTTCTCTCTACTGCTAATACCATCTTTGATGATATGTGGTAGTCTCATCAGTGGCAAGGAGAGTATGTCAGTACATGTGTAACATATGCCCACATATCTAGTGGGAGCTTTGTAAAGAGGTTTCTGTTATTTGACGATCACACTGATTTGTTCAGATGTTTGTGTTAAAAGAATGTATTTGTAAAGTAGCTTTTGTTAAAAATGCATCAACAATGAAAACAGATATACATGTATGTCAGATAGTATTATTAAAATAAAGAGAATTCTGGAAGGGAAGAGGTTAATCTCAGTCCAGCTAATTTTGGAAAATAGGTTGAAAATTAAATGGGTTGGTTTAGGCCATAAGGATGTTATCTTATATGTCTGACTGAAGCCAGAAACAAAAATGTCTGTGAAAACCAAGACTAGGAATCTTACTGCATTGTCCTTAGTTAGTGAACTAATTGCAACCCTGAAAGGTTGGACATTTTTGAAATTGTTTTATAGCTTTCAGATGCTGCAACAGATCTTAACAAAGCTCTGGGTGTGTATTGTACCAGAGTCAGGTGACCAGATGTGATGTCATTCAATAACCAATAATGAAATGATTTTCTAGTTATTAGTGTGAGATATGATGTAATTCTCGCAGCAGCACTTTGTTCTTCGTAACCTGACAGGAAAGATCTCTCACAGATATCTCTCACAACTACACTCATCATCTTGCCTTGCTCTAGTAAGTAACATAACTAGGGAAGAGTAATTCTTCAGTTAATCAGAAAACTATATTTAGATTAATTAAGTATTGTTTTTCTACATCTATGTGAGGCTATCCAACTGTGTTATTTTTTTATATCTTCTGTCATTGAGACTGTGGTGTTTATTGTAAATAAATATTCAGTATTCTCATGTTTTCTATTTTATTATTTATTATTAAATATTTGTATACCTTTCTTTGTGGCTCATCTTTTAGTGAATAGTTTTAGCATCTTAAGAGTAGTTATGCTTATTTAATGACACTGTTGCCACTCCTGAAAGTCTTGCTGCATTGGTCAAACTGTACCATTTGTATTAGTATTAATTTTAGTCAGTATAACTGGATACCCTTGTAAGAGCCTTAGAGTAGTTGACTGGTGGCAACGTGGGCATAGGGGCACAGCTGGTAAATTTGTTCCAGCCTTCCCAGATATGTGTGTGTGTGTGTGTGTGTGTGTGTGTGTGTGTGTGTGTGTGTGTGTGTGTGTGTGTGTGTGTGTGTGTGTGTGTGTGTGTGTGAAAATCAAATCCAAGTGTGTGTGTCAGCTACTTTGAACAGGAATACAGAGCTCCAAAGTGGTCAGTGTGGAGTCTTCTTTGAGCCTGCAGAGAGAGACAGAGTCTAGCCCCAGGTCTGGATTATGCTCCCTGTGTGCTCTTAAGGGAAATTCTGCTGGGTGCAGAGAGCTGCATCTGAAAATAATGTGTGTATCCACCTTTCATCTTAGTGGCCATCCCTCACTGGTATCAGTGGTGAATATTGAGGCTCCTTGATGATTGGCCTGGAACAGGGACCATCACACCATTTACCCTCAAACTCTCAGCATTCATACACAACTAAATCAATACATTGTGCTGTACTACGCTTTCTTACCCATACCTATGCAACACTGTTAACAGAACCCAACACCACATACATTCATACTCATGCATATCACTATTCCCCCACCTATACTCTGAAACACCTACACATCTCATAGGCATGCACACTTACAACACCAATGACTAACCTTGTCCAAAACTTAAAAACTACTTACTTACCCTCTTAACAGAAACTGGACAATATAAATTCAAACTAGGTGGTGGGCTACAAACCCCACACTCCCCTGACTATATATATATATATATATATATATATATATATATATATATATATATATATATATATATACTAAGTCTAGGATTGCACTTACTTACCTTACAGTGCTGTACACACTGCATCTACTGCAAGGAGTGCAGAAAGCATCCACTATATTACTTTAAATACTTCCCATAAAAATGTAAAGAGACATACCCACATTTAGAAACATTATAACACTACTTTCTGCACTACAATTGGTATTCTGGCAATCGGTACTTTAAGTTGCAGTATTTTTTTTTTATCACAAACAAGTCACAGGAGATGGGAAACACACATCTGGTCTATAAGTTAAAATTCAGTATTTTGAAATTCAGCATTGTAAGCTTTCAGTATAATGAGACTCAGTCAAATGAGTTTTCAGTATTTTGAAAATTAGTTATTGTGGTCCCAGTCAGATGAAATTCAGTATGTTGAGTTTTCAGTCATGTAAAGTAGTCCCGTGTGTGTGTTTGTGTGTGTGTGTGTGTGTGTGTGTGTGTGTGTGTGTGTGTGTGTGTGTGTGTGTGTGTGTGTGTGTATATATATATATATATATATATATATATATATATATATATATATATATATATATATATATACATACATATGTCAACTTCATATAAACAAAATCCCACTTACCTGACTTTCATAACATCGAGCCAACAACACCGAAAGTCCAGAACACTGATCGCTCACAACACTGACATGTAAATAAAGGTAAGTAACCTGTTGGCCAACCCGACAAACAAACTGACCATGCGGTCAGTGTTTTGGACTTTTGGTGTTCTTCGCTCAATGTTATGAAAGTCAGGCAAGTGGGATTTCGTTTATATGAAGGAGACCCATATATATATATATATATATATATATATATATATATATATACTTTTAAATCACAAATTACCACTACACAGAACTACAAAATATCAAGGCCATAAGGTCAAAGATTCAATTTATAAAAAGATTGACTCACAGAATGTCAACTTGTATTAGTTAAATGGTATTTGGTGAAATACTTCATTGTCCCTTTAAGAGTTTATAGTAAGCACATAAAAAACAATATGGCGGATGTTTCATTGCAAACTGCTGGTGTCACTGGGGAAGTTTTTGGAATTTTAAAATATGAAAAAAAAAAACAAGTTCTAATATTTGATTGGTATGTGTTTGGTAGAGAACAAAACATTAAGTTGAAAAAAAATGTTGTAAGTTCATATGTAATGGTAGATTCAGATTTTGAACTGTTACTGTATGTTTAGATAGTGTAAGCAGTTAAAAATGTCCGTTGTTCATAATAACATCATATTTACATACTGTAATAGTAGTTTATTCTTTTCCTCAATGTAGTGCAACATTGAAGTTAGCATATTTAATTTGTGGGGGTTGTGGGGGGAGCATGGGGGCAGTGCCCCCCTGCAAAAGCATGCAGTTTTTATCATTGGACTTTAGGAAGCAGATGTTTGCTTTACAGTTTTTGATATTTTGGGATGCAATACTGTAAAGCTTTAGAAAATTTCGGTACTGTGACTCAATCTTCTTCGGTTTCAGTAAAATTAATCTTTGACTTGGTCTCAATATTTTGTAGCTCAGTGTAATGGTAATTTGTGATTTAAAAGTAGATCCATGTATATATATATATATCTATATATATATATATATATATATATATATCTATATATATATATATATATATATCTGCGGTGATGATGCTGCAGTAGCGTTGTCACCTCACAGTAAGACGTTGTCCTGTTCGATTCTCAGCTAAAGCATCTTCTGTGTGGAGACATGCGTGAATGGGCATACCTTCGTTGAAGGTTGTGTGTCAGGGCTGGCAACTCAGCACGTAAAAATCTACTGCTATATATATGTATATATATATATATATATATATATGTGTATATATATATATATATATATATATATATATATATATATATATATATATATATATACACATATACATATATCTACATATATCCCCAGGTAACACTGGCCGTTATTATCACTTGCGCCTTTTCAAAGACCCCTCACGAAATCATAGCATTGGGTGATGTTAATATAGAATGGCCATCCACACAATCTAATAGTCCAACCAACAATATACATCTGTACAAGTGCACCCAACTTATAACCACACCAAACAGATATATCAAAGCCACATCCGGACAATCAACACTGGCCGGATCCTATCATCCTCTCTAAATAAAATATCCCATAGAATTATGTCACTTGCCAGTCTACACATTAAGCCACCAAAGCAACAATCCCAAAGCACATCAGTACCGACTGGTATGAAGACTTACTATTTTTCATGAAGACACTTTTATTATACACTACATTGCCATAATTGGGAGTCAATAATGACTCTCTCCATAGATGAAGATAAGAAAACCTACTATTCAACTAATCAACACATGCATACTAGTCATCTAAATGTGTTCTGGGCTTCAATCAATAAATTGTTAAATCCAGGACAAGTTACATAGCTAACATCAAACATACATAAGCAAAAATATACCATAGCCAACCAGGTCAGTACCCATGTTATACAGACAGTACAGTTACTTACCAACCAAGTAAATAATCAAGCTTTTGAGATCCCTACTCATTTAGTTAACCTCTTTCAACATTCTCCATCCAACCATTTCCCACAAATATCATCAAAAATACCTAAAAAAAATGAAAACCTACAAGCAGAGAGGTGAGTGTTCTGGCTAGCAAAATTTGCTGATGAATGCAAACTGTGGGTTGTTGTTAACTTACCCCTGTGATACCCACACCCTTTGGAATGAATTCTTACTATTTAACCTTTACTGTACTAAAGTCATTTCAAATGAAATTGAAAAAAAAATGTGTAGCATCATCACTTTAGACTGGCAATCCTTACTTTATTATACTGTATAGATAATGTGCAACTACAAATAAAAATGTAGTCAGGGACATAGGCACTTGTGTTGATAGCTCCCTCTCTTTTATTTATCATGTGACAATGACTAACAATTTTCTTTGAATAAGCTAATTGCCAAAGGAATAATTTTAATGCCCAAAGACGTAATTACTCCCATATACACAATGTTGATTAGGTCAATTATTGAGTTCAGTTCCCCTTTGGGATGTACCTTGCTAAACATATAAACAATTAAAAAGATCCAAAAGGTTTCTAAGCAAAAGGATCACAAGAGAGACTGGAAACTATATTTTCACGCAGATTTTTGAGGAGAGATCTCTGTTTTGCTAACCATGCCATTAGAGATCCAATTATCATATGTCCCCTGTTTCTTTGCAAGTTCAATATCTCTTCCAACATTGGAAACAGGAATCTAATCTTCATCAACAGATAAACAAAAAACATGGTGGAAGGACAACTTTACAACCCAGCACCTCCTAATCATTTGGAATAAACTTCCCCTGCATGTTAAACAGTGAGATTTGCTATCTTTTAATACACATAAAACTAGATTACTGGATGGGTATCCACATATTTGCTCATGTATTGACAGTTATTGCCCTCCTGGAGAAAGGAGTTGCAGCCTGAGGTAGAGTACTGGTAAAGCATGAATGATCATATGACTTAGTAGCCTTGGGATATCTACAAATCTATAATTTCTGTATCTGAGAAACATGACTAGAAAATTTCTCGATGTCTCAGATTCTTTGCAGTGCATCTCATGCCCTGACCGCATTAGCTTCTAACCTAAAACTATTGTGCTTAGCTAGATTGTTTGGTATAGACAGATAATGGCCTGAATATGACCCAGGCAATCTGAGATTCATCAATGTCTCTTCCACCTGCTGGAACTGGCAGAGTGTAGGAGAAGAGTGATGTGGTCTCCATGGGGGAAATGTGGGACACTGGCCTTAAGAGGACAGGGCTATACTAATGGGAGGAGTCAGTTGCAAAAGAGAGCAATGCAGCCCAGGTGATGTCCATAACCTGCTAAACCTTGGTCATGTTATTGGACATGCACACTGGTGGTTAGGGGTGCAAAAAATCCCTACGGGTGTAGACGTGATGGCTGCTGTTGGCTAGTGCTCACTGGTGAATGGGGAATAAATGACCCAGTTTACTTAAACAGTGTTTGATTATCACAGGCAGCTGGGGCAAGAGAGGTAACTATTGTGTCATCAGTCTTTTATCCTAGTCTGCATTTACTTTGTTACTGTTCCTGTGTATTTTCAGGTTTCCTGTTCTGCTGTCTGTCCCAGACATTTTTTGTACTCCCTTCCTTCATACTCATGTTAAGGAAAAGTGCACAACTAAAGATTAAAATAAGATGTAGAACAGATTCCTGCATCACATTTAAGAACACATAACCTAGAAATATACACACACATATAGGTTCATAGGTGTGTACTAGGCTAATGGCCCTGGTCCTTTATATGTATATTTATATATATATATATATATATATATATATATATATATATATATATATATATATATATATATATATATATATATATACTCTTAATAAATTATTTTCAATATTAGATGAACTAGAAACTTACTATACAAAAAAAAAAAAGAACAAAAATACCAGCCCCACCATTCAGATATACCTATATATATTTTTGCCTCATTGGATTCAGCTGGGTGGTAAATTTAATGTACATATTTAACCTTTTATCAAGTTAATTTTTCAATTAGAGAAAATCAGTGCTATGAATGAAGTTCATACTGCCCTCAGATAAATATGTTCACTTTTTGACAAATATAGTGTTTTATTTTCCAAACCTCACATCTAGAATTATGCATCTTCTGTAGACAGGAGTTGTTGTGACAGGGCCTAATTTATACCACCTATAATCGTATCTCACTTGTCGTTAACCTCTGGGTATCCCCAAACCACATAGAGGTAGTCAACTTCTTAGGATGTTCACTACCAACATGTGTCAGAGTTGGACCATCCACATTTGGCCGTTCTACTGGATAATGTTACAATCCAATTAAAGTCACATGCATCTGTTACAAAGACTGTACCCTTCTTTATCCTGTGATTCAAATGGATTTATCTATGATCTATTTTGTTTGACTCCCACGTCTTACTCCCAAAGAGTGGAGTTCTTTTTTTTTTTTTTTCTTGTTCTAACTTCTATCCAGACTTCCAAACAACTGTATCCCAGATTTTTTTTTTACTTCTTTGTGTGTGGTACTTTGTCCTCCCAGTGTGTAACACAGCTTTTCCAGTAATGACCAAACTGATCACAAAGATGATCTAGCTCTTACATAATGCTATTGCTTCCGTAAAACATTGCAAATTACTCCTTCCATT
This sequence comes from Protopterus annectens, assembly GCF_019279795.1. Lineage (NCBI taxonomy): Eukaryota > Metazoa > Chordata > Ceratodontiformes > Protopteridae > Protopterus > Protopterus annectens. Next base: position 24,221,649 of record NC_056734.1, on the reverse strand, counting down.
TTTGGGGAGAAGAAAACATTTTCACTGTTAATGCTTGAGTGAAAAACATCCAATAAAAAAGTTTGAGATTATCTTTTTATATTTATTTTTGAATTTTGGTCTACAGAAATGTAGAATGTGTCTAAATAAGAATAGTATTTAAGGTAGAAAAAAAATTTTTCTGATATAGATTTATATTAGAAAAAGGAATTTAGATTTGTTTGGCTTATTAATCGCATTAACTAATGATGTGTATGGGGGTTTAGACTTTTTTAATAAGGCTCCTTGTGCTTTATGTTCAAGTTATACCCAAATAACTGCATTCAGAAACTATATTCAGATTGTTAGCGTTCATTTAGTTTATTGGTTTCCTGGCCATAATTTCTCTTTGTTTATGGGCAGCCTTGATATATTCATTACATTGTGAAAAATCTTATGGACAATAGGGTGATTCTCCTCTGATAAATAATTTAAATCATGCAATCCTCAGCAAACTGTGATGATGTTAAAATCCCACACCCTAGGTTTCTTTGCCTAGCATTGGATTATGTGATTAATTTGATGTATAAGATTATTACTGCTGTTGTTATTGGAAATAATAATGTAAAAATCCTTATCAAATTGCTTTATTTAAATGTATTATTTCTGATGTTACCTATCTTGTTTATACCTGACTTGTGGGACAGTGATATAGTAACATATATCTCTCTACATATTCATGAGCTAAGCTCAAATATATTGAAACACATACCAAACAAACAGATGTTTTCTTGAAACCTATTAGAATTGCTGTGTTTCTTTTCATTTTGTTCTTGATCCATTTCTGAATATTTAACCAAGTTCTAATAAAGTCAGTCCCACCCCCCACCCCCACTTCATGTTCTGTTCTTTATAGATTGCTGTTATTCTGAAGAGAGTATGATGGGAACATTGCTAATTATTTTATTTGCAAGGATCTTTCCTTACATATATCCATGGGGTTTAATGTCACAATCTTGAAGCCCCCAGTTTTGAAAATCATAATGCTAAGACCATGATACTGAAAAATCAGAATGCTCAAATTCTGAAACCCCTACCAGTGTGAATGTAGGAACAAGGGCTAACATAGGTCTATTGAGGTATGGAATTTGGAACAATTTTGCATCTGTTGAAAAAGTATATGGTTAAATCAGCTATACCTTCAACTTTACCTGAATGAATCCCATTATTTTATCTTGATAGATTAATTTGGTTAATTTTGTTTGTCTTGATTATTTATGGTGATTAGAGGTAAATTTAGTTTCGTAATATGTGTGCTGTTTGATCATCTTGTTTGTGTATTCTCTAGGCATACTTTGCAGTTATACAAGAACTTTAGAGAGACAAAGCAGAAATACAAACACATGATATATACATATCAATATTTTTACAGACTAAAAAATATATTTACATATTTACAAAAAGAGCTAAGTCCAACAGTATTGATTGTAGAGTTTTATCCACAATAGTGGAGTACTTAGCTGTATGTGGAAGGACTGAAAAGGTATATAGTAGGGTTGTGGGGAGTTTAAATAGGGGCTTGACAAGGACATATTTTGGAATTGAGTAGATAAAGTTTGAGGTTTTCTTTAAAGTGGGATGGGTGAATGATGGAACAAACGTCTCTTGGGAGTTTGTTCCAGGCTTGGGTGACGGAGTGTTTTATATAAGAGTTTGCCAGCTATTTTCTTGGGTTGGTAGATTTGTAGTAGTTGCTGATTAGAGGTAAAGAGAGTCTGTGGAGGAGTGTAGATAGAGATGAAGAAAGAGAGAGCAGGGCAGGATGAAGGTATGTAAAGAATGAAGTGTAACATTTGAAGTTGTGACAGCAGTAGAAGATGGGGGAATTCTAACCAGTGGAGAGTATTTAGGGCAAGGCAGTGATGTGTATTGTATCAAGAGTTTGTGATAAATCTAGCTATCTTGTGGTAAGGTTGTTGGAGTTTGTTTAAAGTAGTAGTCTGGATGTTGGTGAATACCGGAGCAGCATATAGAAGGGAGGGGAGGAGAAGAGCTTGTGCAATGGAGAGTCTGGCATTTGTAGTTAGAATTTTTTTGTTGTGATACAGTAAACCAAGTTTCTGGTGAGTCTTTTTTATACTTTGGAGGATGTTCAGGCTGAATTTGAGTTCATCATCTATGATGACCCCAAGGAGTTTAGTGTGAGCTTCAGGTTGGATAACAGTGTTATTAGAGGAAGTTATAGTAAAGGTGGATTTGAGGTAAAAGAGAGATCAGGGAAAAAATAATAAGGGTTTTGTCTTTTTAGGGTTGAGAATGAGTAGATTCTTGGACAATAACTGTTCAGTGGATAGGAATGCCTGTTGAGTAAGAGTGTGGAGACTGGAAATATTGTCTGAAATGGAGATGAGAGTCAAGTCGCCTGCATATTGGATGAGGGAGGATTGTTTACAAGAAGTATAGAGATCATTGGTAAAGACATTAAATAGGAGGGGACCCAGGATGGAACCTTGTGGTACCCCGGCTGGGACAGGTATGAATGGAGAAATGGAAGACAGACATTTAACAGATTGCTGCCTGCAGGATAAGTAACTGGAGAACCAGGCAAGGCAGGAAGAAGATAGATTGAGATCTGCAAGTTTAGATAGCAGGTGGGGATGGGAGACTGTATCAAAGGCTTTGGAAAGGTCTAGGAATAGACATGATATGAGTTTGTTATTGTCTACTAGGGCTTCAACAATGGTATGCATAAAGTATAAGAGGGTAGTAGTTTTGCTGTGGTTGGGACGGAAGCTATGCTGAGTGGGAATAAGGAGGTTATGCTGAAGGAGGCAGTTGAGTCATTGTGAGTGAATACATTTTTTGAGAATCTTAGAGAGGGGAGATAGAATAGCTATAGTTTCTTAGTTAGATGGGTCTGTAGAGTTTCCACCTTTATGTAGGGGAGTAGTGAAAAGGGATTTCCATAGGGTAGAGACAGTGGATTCCTGAATAGATCTATTGATTAGTATAGATAGTGGATAGGCAATGGAGTCAGCAGCAAGTTTGAGGAAGGTAAGAGGTAGATTGTCAGTGGAGGGAGAGCAGGGTTTGAGTTTGTGAAGAAGAGATCTGATGTAGGAAGTAGGAACCAGATGTAAAGAGAATAGTTGTTAGAAGGATTGGTAGGGGTAGGCAGAGAAGTTGTGTTATAGTTGGGAGGTGTGAGTCTTTGAATGGTTTCAATAAAGTGTTTATTGAGAAGAGTAACAGTTTCCAGAGGAGATGTATTTGGGTAGAGGCTGGGAGTTGAGGGGCAGCCTGGAGAGAGATTGTTGCCAATAGTATACCAGAACTTGTGAGGGTTGGATTTGTTATTGAATTGGGCAGAGTTATAAAAGGACTTTTTGTCATTATTGGTTTGTTTTTTTTTTTTTTTTGTAAGATTTCTGAGGTGTCTATAATTATGTAGCAGAGGCAATTCCTTTGTTTTGATACAGGCTTTTCAAGCTCTATCTCTTTTTAGCATATTTGCTTAGTTTCTTTTGAGAGCCAGGGAGCATAATTGGGTTTTATTCTAACCTTCCTAGAGGGAACAAAGGAGTTCAGAATATTCAGAAAGATGCTACTGAACCTAGTAACTGTGTCATTGAGAAGGATTTGTTTAAGGATGGACCAGTCAATCTTGGATAGAATAGAGCTGAACTGGGCTCAATAAAATTAGAGAGTTTTCAGCAATCTTTATAATGGTGGGATTTGGGGAGTTGGATGGTGTATCTAAGGACTGAGGTGGGGAGGTGGTCGATAAATTGGTCTGGTAGGGTAGTGGTGTTGTGGTAGTGGTGAGGGGAGTTGTTGAGTATCCAGGTAATTATGGAGCCAGAAGATGAGTTTTTATGGAGGCGGGTGGGCGAAGATATCAGTTGATGGAAACCATGCAGGTTGATGCTGAGTTGTGGAGAGTCAGTTTTAAGTTTAGAACAATCTAGGTTAACATCACCTAAGATGAGCATTTAATAGGGAATATTGTGGAAAAACCAGGATAAGATATTCTCTAAAGTGAAATGGATTGTTTCCAGGAGGGATATTGATGGCTACAACTGCTAAATTTTGTGAGGGTTAAGGTGGCAATTAAGGATGATGAGTTCAGCTGGGTGAAAGTCAGGGATGGGTGTGGGAAAAGGTGAGAGATTAAGGCTATTGGAGTGGAGGATGGCTATACCACCCCCTTTTTTGTGAATCTATCAGAGCGATAGATATTATAGCCTGGTGGGAGAATTTCATTGTTCGTGTTATATGGCTTAAGCCAGGTTTCAGATAAGGAAAGGATGTGAGGGTTAGTATGCATTATCAAGGCATGGAAATTGGTGATTTTGTTGGTTAGGCTTTGAGTATTTAAAGAGTATATTGCCAGGGGCTTAGATATGGATGAGTTTAGTCTAAGAGGCTGGATATGGTGAGAGGTGTTTGGGGAAGGAAGGGAGGTAGATGATTAGGGAGCTGTTTGATTGAGGGGAGAGGGGGAGGGTCCAGGGTTGGGGTGGACATCCCCAGATATGAGTAAGTTATTAGTAGGAAGAGGGAGTACAGTAGTACATAGATGTAGTTTGTGTAACTTGAGTTTAGATTTTTAGGTAGAAGGGTGGATTTGCAATATAGACAGTTTGTGAAGAGAAGAGGTGTAGAGGTTGAAAAGGGCTGGGGAGATATGAAAGAGGTATGAAGGTGTAGAATGAGAGTCAAAGGTATAGGAGGTAGGAGAGCATAAAAGAGAATAGGGAAGGTGTGTGTGATAAGAGGTTAGAGCAGACAGAAGAAGTAGGAGTGAGGTGATAAGGTGTTTCATTTTTTGATGGCGGGTGTAGGGGTTATAGACAGAGTGTAATAGTAGGGGAAGGAAGTAATGTATTTGGAGTCTGTCAAGAAGTAGTTTGTCAGTGGATGTTGGGGAAGGAAGGGGAGGGAGTGGAGGGTATAAAGGAAATTGTAATGGGGTGGGTGGGAATTGGGGTAGGGGTAGAGGATCGCAGTGTGCCTGAGCAGAGCAAGGGCAAATGGAGTGGGAAGGGCCAGGTTAGCAGTGTGAAACAGCACTGAAAATAACAATCAGAAAGGAAGAAACTGTGAAAAAGCAGAGCTGAAGAGGTAAGAAGAGAGCAAGCCAGAGATGAAAATGTTGCAGATATAAATTTAAAAACAGGAGACAAATGGTACAGAAAGATGTACTAGGGGTTAAATAGCACTCTAGAATGTGGCTGGCAGCATTAAACCTACATATACTGGAACTATTGAGAGTTAAAATAACATTAAACTAGAAGCTATTGGTACTATTGTTAGTTAAAACAACAAGGATTTATTTCCAGGGGCTTGCCGTTATTATATTCACTTTCCATTTTGGCTGCCTTTTTCGCTAAGATATCTATTTATTTTTACCACTACAGTACCTGTTTTCAAGCAGTCTGCCCTGCTACCTTTTTTCTTATTGAAATAATCACATTTTGTTTTTCAGTGATTTGTTAGAAAACCACAAATACACCACCACCACACCAAAAATGTCAGGCAAAAATCTGGTCATATACTTTTTATTACCACTACTAGCATACTACCATGGTCCATTTTTTTTATAAGACATTAAAATCTGGACAGTTGAGAGGTATAGTCTTATCTCTTCACTCTGATTATTTTTTTAACAGTAAAAAGTCCTTTTTCCCATGGAATTTATCAAAGTTTATTATAATGTTGTTGTTGTTTGTCTTTTGGCTTTTCCCAGTTAGGGGTCACCACAGCGGAAGTCCTGTCCACTAATTATTGGCAGTAGATTTTCACAAACGCTGAAGTGCCAGCTCGACATTCAAACTTCAATGAAGGCACGCCCATTTACGCATGTCTTTTGAATGCCCAACCCACCGCAAAGAGGACATGCAGACTCCACCAAGAAGGCACTCCCCGCACTCTAGCCAAGAATCGAATGGGAGAACCTCTTTCTGTGAGTCAGCAACACTACCGCTGCACCACCGTGGATGATTCATTAAAGTCTATTAATGTCTATTATAATGCACTGTAATATAACCAATTATCTATGTAGACTTTATATTCTTTAACTTAATTGTCGAGACTAATCACAGATATTTTCTACTAGCTATATCTTTACTGGAGTAAACATAGGTAAAATCCTTTTTATGTGAGTTTCATTTTCTCCATCATTCTAGTAAGACCAGTTCTTCTAATATGTTTACAATTTGACATGTGACTTTGAGAGACTATGTTTTCATAAAGGCAGTCTGTGTCAGACATTGTAACCACATTAAAGTCTCATCCTTTTAATATCTTATTATTTGAGTTTTTATTACTTCTGACTATTTCATGAAAGTAACCTTCTGAGTAGTTTAATGTCACCTAAATTTGCCCCAATAAAATTTCATATAAATTGTTTCCACTTTGAATACACATGATACCCAGTCATCCTTTCTTGCCCATCAGTTCATTCAATATTGTTCTCCTAATGTGCAAAATGTAAGAATACGTCTCAGCATTTTAGCTGTATTACAAGAATTGTATATTCTCTGGTCAAACCATTCACTTAACTGATCATTGGAATGTTTCTGTTTGATTTAAGTTTTGTGGAGCTATACCACTTTGGTTTTGTTTTTCATAGTGTTTTCCATTAATGTTTCCTTGTACACAAGGCTGCTATTGGCTTAACATTTAATGATATACTTTTGATAAATGATTCTTGCAGCTGATTTTGGTTTTTGGTGTGTCAGATAATGACTCATCTCAATTGTTACCTGGCTAACAGCTGTTGTGTTATCACTATCTTGTAGTATTTGGAACACAAGGTTGTCTAATGAAGATACTATTTCATTACTTCCTTTTTTTCTGCAGGATATAGAACCAGGCATACTATGTGAATATAAGTTTCAGCCATACTCCACTTTGCCTTATGTGAAGCTATATGTGAGCAGAATCATAATGTTTCTTGACTTTTTTCAGTAGAGAACTGTTTTAATTTGCAACTCTCACATGATTGTTGTGAAAGCTACCCAAATGTTTAAAACAATAACAATCATGTAACATACCTTACTCAAGCAAAGATTCACCAGTAAACTAACATTCAGTTGTTGAATACATAGTTGCTCATAATACATTTATCTTTTTCAAAAATCACTGACCTGCCAATATAAATGGAGGATAATATAATCTGTCTGCTTAAGTATCAACCTGTTTTTGATAAGAAAAATAATAATTTAAAACCACAAAAACAGTTCCTTATACCACAAACCAAAAAAAAGACCAGTGGCATATTGTTCTTCTGTTAACTGAACGTTTTTTATTCCAAGGTAAAAATCACTTAGCGCCTCGGCCACCATCAGCCTTTACAGAGTAAAATTTATTTTCTATAAAAACTTCCCTCTTATATATTAACAGCCAATTAATTAATTACACTCAATTAATTAAAACTCAAATAAAATTTAAAAAATAAAACATCATTAAATGAAGCTTTGCTAGTTACATTCTTTGTTCAAACCATTGGGTTGCAAAGTATCATATTTAATAATGAAAATAGATTCCTTTTTCCTAAGTAAATACTTTAACATTTCTACATTTCCAAACTGCTGTAAAACCTGCTCCAAAACTGTTACTTTCAAATTCATTATATCACCCAAATGTACTTTATTAAAGTGTTCTGCTATAGGACTTATGCTTTTATTTTTCTTAATATCTCTACTATGTTCTTTTATTCTCTCACTTAAGCTTCTTTTAGTTTCACCTATATAATATTTGTTGCATGAACACCCTATAGCATAAATAATCCCTCTACTAGTACATGTAAAGTTCCTTGTGTTTCAAACTTTTTACCTTTTATTTTCTCAAAAGTTTCTATTATATGTTGACAAATGGAACACTTTCCACAAGGAAAGGTTCCTAATTTTGTCAAACTCTTAATAACTCTTTCTTCTGGTTTGAAATATTTACTATGAACCAATAAATTATTTTAAGTTCCGTCCACTCTGCAATGAAAACCTTAGTTCTATCTGTGACAATGATGGGACCTCTTTTTTCACCTGTTTCCAGTACCCTCTTATTAATTCATTAAATCTGTCTGAAAAAAGGGTATACTTGGAAACAAAAATTAAAAAGTTATTCATTGATCTTTCATTTGCATTTTTATATCTTCTTATATTTTTATTATTTACTTTCTGTATTTTTGTCTCCACATCACCATATATTCTAGCATAACTTTCTAATACTTCATCTTGTTTGTAACCTCTATTAACAAACAAAGTTACAGCTTTTCTAGCTTCATTCCGTGCTTCATTTCCATTACTACATAATCTTTTTATTCTTAATAGTTCTCCATACGGAATAGAAGTTAGCGTATGGCTCGGATGACAACTACTGGCATGCAACATCCAATTCATCTGATTAAATTTTCTATGTGTACTTGTTTGAATGTTCTTCCTTACTTTTCCTTTCAAAGTTATATCTAAAAAATTAATTTCTAATCCTATCTGTGCTCCATCAAATTGAATGTCTTATTTATTTTTATTGATATTCTTGTACCTTATTGTTACCCCCTTGACATACAAATATTAAGTTGTCGATAAATCTGAAATATTTATTAACATGACTTCTGTAAAATATACTTCTATAAATATGTTCTTTCTCCACTAGCCCCATAAACAAATTTGCATACACTGGGGCAAAGGCTGCTCCCATTGCTGTATCTTTCTTCTGTTTATATAGGCTTCCTTCAAATTCAAAAATGTTGTTCGTTAGGCAGAAGTGTAATAATTATTTAATGTAGTGAGTTCTAGGGTTGTCACCTAGAAAATATTGTATTTCTTCTAAACCATAGCAATGTTGTATATTTGTATATAAACTAACTACATCTACTGTTATAAAATACATATCTTCCGTCCAAACTATACCTTCTATTTTTTTCAAAAAAATCAAAGGAATCTTTAATATAAGATGGCAATTTCAATACTTCCTTTAACAAAAATTCATGTAAAAAACAGCTCAGATTTTCTGTGAAATAACCTATTGCTGAAACTATAGGATGTCCTGGGGGTTGCGATAGGTTTTTATGAATTTTAGGCTCACAGAAAAATCTAGCTACAACATTTTCCTTGATTGTAAATTTATTTGTCACATCATTAACTGTAAAATAATGTAATCTAGCACCCTTATTTAATAACATTTGAAATTCATGCTGTGCTTGAACTAAAATGCTTTCATTCACTTTACTATAAACTTTCTCATCATTTAAATGTTGCATGCACATTTTATAGTAATCCAAAGAATTCATCACCACCAATTTGCCCCCCTTGTCTGATAGTTTAAATATTATTCTATCATTAGTACTAATTTGTTTCAATTTCATCCATTCCATTTTAGTTAGATTGTATTTCTTTTTTGTACTTTCAAACTCATCCATTTCTTTTTCTAATATTAAATTGAAAGCATTAAAAAAACACTGTATATGGACATTTTTGAATGGAGGCATAAACATACTTTTCAATGATATGTTAGTTGTATCTAATGATGTTTTATCTTTACAATTTTATTTGAGTTTTAATTAATTGAGTGTAATTAATCAATTGGATGTTAATATATAAGAGGGGTTTTTGGAGAAAATAAATTTTACTCTGTAAAGGCTGATGGTGGCCGAGGCGCTAAGAGATTTTTACCTTGAAATAAAAAACGTTTAGTTAACAGAAGAACAAGATACTACTGGTCTTTTTTTCGGTTTGTGGTATAAGAAAAATAATAAGTTCATTATGCTGCAATTGAATGGAACTTTCCATTACCAGCATGCCTCAATTGAGATTTGATTGTCCCATGCAAGTTTGACCACATATCACGCTTATCCTTCCATATTTATCATGCAAACTCTTTTTTTTTTTTTTTTTTTTTTTACAAAATGTATTTGTTTATGGGGCATGCTTGTAACCAAGGCAAAGAACCAACACCATTTATTTTTTCATTTCATTGTTCTTCTGTGGACATCTCATTATACATTAGATAAAAGAATGAAATAAATAGGTTCGACATGGCTGACAATGGTGGTGTTTTTTTTCCTTGAGTCCTAGTTGGTGTTTAGAACTTGCCAGTTGTGCGCTGTTGAAAAACTTGTGGGTACCTATTATAGTAAATGCTTCTATTACTATACAATATGAAAATAGGCTACACATGCTATTGTTGGCCTGAGTCACCAGGTGCATAGCACATACAAGCAAACACAAAAAAGGTAATTTCACCTGGTTTCAGGCTCTGTTTGATAAAAAAATAACATAAAAATATAAATGTATAACAATATAGCTGAGGAAAGTCACTGATGAGAATGAAGGGTACTGAACATTTAATTTATGACATGTACACATTTTCTGGTAAGCCTAAAACACATATGTTGTTATACCTGGCTATACTCTGTAGTACGTATGGCTCTGTATATATTGAGGGTGTCACATTATTCACTTAGAAAACATGTTTCTCTTTTTTAAATGTCATCTTTAGTTGCTGCTATATTTATTTATTTATTTTATTTATTTTATTTTGCATTTGTTAACCGAGGTAGTCCGACTGTTTACAGGTCCATTTTCAGCAGAGGCCCTGGGAGAAAAACTCCATATGTGGATAGATACAGAAGAGTTAACAGTAGCAGTTTAATACAGTTACATATAGATACCCATTACATAATTATTGGCATACATACCTACTTAAAAACTTTACAATATTAATTTTCTTGTTAGAATATAACAGTTTTAGTGGTGCAAGACTGAGTAAGGTAGCATATCATTCAGTAGTACAATACATTTGAGAGTAATAGTTAATGTTTCAGACTTTTTAAGCCTTTTCTACAGACACCCAGGTAGTAAAGTGAATGGTGAGATGGTTAGTTAAGGCTGGTACAGGGGCACAGCCAGTGACCTTTTTAGGTATATTTTGAGAGAAATTTTAAATTGGTTTATAGAATGAATTGCTGTAAGTTCGGCAGGGAGCCAGTTCCAGATTTTACAAACAGAGTTGCAAAATAATGACTCACCTGCTAAGTTTTTGGATTTAACAGTTTGTACCAGCATTTTATCAGAAGAGCAGAGTATTTTTAGGTTGCTGTATGGGGTAATTATATTTTTGAGTATGGGCGTGCATTTGGGCTGATAGAGGACTTTGTGGGCTATTATTAATTGGTTATACTGGATTTTAGTGGGAAACTCCAGCTAGCCTAGAGATCATAGGTGAAAACAGTGGTGGGTTCTATATGCCGAACCTGTGGCAAATATGGCTATGTTATTGTAGCAACTATTGAGTTTATTGAGGTCAGATTTACTCAGGTTTGTATAGATTGGGGAGGCCTAAAGAAGGGTTGAAAGTAAATGTGTTCGGGCAATCACTGTCCTAGCATTTGGGGTTAGAAATGCCTTAATCCTATATAGGGATCCTAGCTTCTTGTTGACTGTTTTAATGGTTTTGTCTTTCTGGGCAAATTATGGTGCCATTATTAGATGCTATGGTAAATGATGGGAATGTAACTTTCTGGGTGGGGCTAAAGATTAGTAGTTTTGTTTTATTACGATTCAATAGAAGTCGCCAGTCAGTGAGCCAGTTTTCTACTTCGTTGAAAGTATTTTGGGATAAGGTCTGCAGGTCTGTTGGGGAGGTGGTGGAACAGATTAGGGTAGAGTCATCTGCATATTGAATGGAGGTTGTTTGGGGATGACTGTATGAAGATCATTAATGAAGATGGAAAATAGGAGAGGTCCTAGTACAGACCCTTGAGGAACTCTAAAGCTGACTGGCAGTAGGGAGGAAAGGCTATCCTTCCATAGCACAGCTTGTTGTCTGCCATTTAGGACTGAAACCAGCGTATTGCCAGGCTATCTATGTCAAGAGTCTTTAGTGTGCGTTTGTGTGGTTTACCATATCACATGCCTTGGATAGGTCAAGAAAGATGGCAGAGGAGAGCGCATTATTATTTCAAATTTGATTTATTGTCTGAGAGAGGGATAGAAGGGCTGAGGTGGTACTATGGTGGGGTCTAAATCCATGCTGGGAGGGAGCAAGGAGATTGTGCAGATTGAAGTAATGTAAGAGTTGCTTATGGATACATTTTTTACATAATTTTAGCCAGAGGTGACATAATGGCAATGGGCCAGTAATTTGATAGATCACTGGAGTTACCCCCTTTATGGATAGGAATTACGTTGGAAATTTTACAGCTGGAGGGGATATATGATTCCAAGATGTTTCTGTTGATTAATATTGAGATGGGATATGCTATTGCTTCTGCAGCCTTTTGAAGATATTCAGTAGGGAGTAGGTCTGCTATTAGGGTGGTGAATTTCAGTTTCTTGATTAAGGATCGGATAAGTGATGTTGGTACAGGTTGCTGTATTGTTTTGAAGAGTAGCCAAAATATTTTTAATATGGCTTAGCTATAGTCCATGACTGGTAAATATGTTTGTAAACAGCACTGGTATGAAAAAAATTTGTGGGGACTTCTATCTACTGCCTTTTGTATATATTCAATATCAAACAGGCTTTCTGAAGCTGCCATCATTTTTAATTTGACAAATGGGAAGATATCCATGCAAACTAAATATAACTCTAATATCAATCAAATTATAAATCCATGATATTGCTGTTTTGACTGTCAGTGATTCCAGTTCTCTTTTAAATTTGCTGTGCCACAATTACATCATTATTATTTTTTTTTTTTTTAATTTAAGCACCCTGAATAAATAAGAGAACCATGAAGTTGCTTCCCAGTTAGTTCATGTTCAGTACATGACTTTTGTATACTTCAGTAATTTTTGGTATATTTTCATTATGTTCAGATTAGTAAATAAATGATAAAAGCACATGTAGCAGCCTGAAACAACGCTGGACTCACAGGCAACCATATATAGTATACGATATTTTTTTTTCCCCAAAAACTCTTTATTCAATTTTTCAGTAATAACAGTAATACAACATATCAAAAACATAAGTCGACAGTACATATAAAAAAGAAACATATAAACTCTTAAAGATCACCATAGGTTGTGTACCTTGCTACAATTCCACATAACATGGAGAATATCAGCTGTTTGGTTTGGGCAGTCTCGGCATATGGGGGGAAATTGGGATTGAACTTATTTAGCTTTGACGGGGGTATAATAAACATTGTTATTTATCATAATTTGTATATATAGCAGCCTCTTAAAGGGAATAAACTTGGGTGTATTTTCAATGGCCAGTCTTTTGCTTTCTTCAGTAAGTAATTGTTTTTTCCCCTTGCCAATAGGTTGAGAATAATAGAGAATTCTGGTATTTTATGCTCGTTACAGGTTTATATGTCCTAGAGATTGTTTTCCCTTTAGTTGCAAGATTTTTTAGTATTAGTTTTACTAAGTAAATGTCCCGCAGGTCAACATTAGTTTGTGAAAATTTAATATTTACAAGATAAATTATTTGGCTAACGATGATAGTATATTTCTTAGGAAGGATGAGTTTCAATCTTAGTTGTACTATATTGGATTCTTTCCATTTGTAAATTTCCCATATTTTAAGATCTTTTATCAGGGGGTAGTTTGTTAGATTTAGGGGTTTATTATTTATTAGTAGGTTAGGATTTAGGTGGAGCGGTTGTATAAAAGCAAGAGCATTGAATAGTTGTATCGATTTGAATAACTTTTGAGTAGTTAGGATCATATGCTTAATTAGTGAGTGTAAGTTCTTTGTGATCAAAGCTTTTTGATTTAGGTTTAAAAAGGGAAGAGATTTGGTGTTACATGCAAGGGATTTAAGTTGTTCAAACCAGATTTTGGTCCACTGAGGTGTCCAGGTATTAACGTATGGGTCATGGTTTATTATCTGTATTAGTCTGTAAGCAGTAATTATACTATAATAAAGTTTGAAGTCCGGCAAACCCAATCCCCCCTTATCCTTGGTAAGTACAAGAGTACCATATTTAATTCTAGTAGATTTTGGATACCATAAGAATCTTGTTATAGCTTTTTCTAAATCAAGAAAGAATTTTAGGGAATATTTGAGAATGTGGCATTTAATTGAAAGAGTATTCTTGGCAATAGATTCATCTTGATGACACTAGCTTTTGAAAGTAGAGACATATTAATATTCTTCCATCTTTTAATATCACTTTCAATGTTAGTCCGTGTGAGTAGTAGGTTATTCTTTATGATTTCTTTAAAGTTGGAGGTAAATAGTATTCCTAGGTATTTTATCTGGTAGTTAATCTTCATCTCACTCTCGGGAAAGTAATATTCCTTATGGCCTATAATATTCAACGGAAATAGATGGGATTTATTTGAATTCAATTTATAGTTAGAGAATTTGAAAAACTCAGCTATCGCTTTGAGTATTTTGGGGAGATTAGTGGTGGGAAGCTGAAAATATATATTTAAGTCATCAGCAAAGGCAGAGTACGTAAGATTCTAGGTATGTGATGGAAGATTTTTTTGTGAAATAAACAGGAGCAGGGGTTCTAGATAGAGATTAAAGAGGTATGGGGAAAGAGGGCAACCTAGTTTTGTGCAATTGGATAAGGGTATGGGGTTAGTTTTGAAGTTATTTATCTGAATAGTGGTAGAATATTTCTGATATAGAACCTTAATTATCCTTATAAATTCCTGAGGAAATCCAGATAAAGGCAATATATTAAATAGGAAATGTAGGTTAACTTTATCAAAAGCCTTGCTTGTGTCAGCAGTGAGAACATATCTGGGGCATTTATCACTGTTAAGAAGTCTGATGGTATCCAAGAGAAGGGTGTTGTCCCTTGTTTGCCTATTTGTCATAAAGTTCATTTGTTCTTGGGAGATAATGGAGGGGAGTATATTTTTAACTCTATTTGCTATAACATGAGCTAGGATCTTAAGGTCAGTATTTATCAGGGCAATTGGTCTATAGTTGGCTGGATTTGTTGGGTCAGAGCTTGGCTTAGAAATTAACACAGTTATGGAGTTATTAAGATAATTATATGTTATACCTTTTTGTATTATATAATTGAAAACTTTTAATAAGACTTTGGAAATAGGTTCCATGAATTGCTTATAAAATTCAGAGGTGTAGCCGTCAGGCCCAGGAGATTTACCTGGTTTGAGTTTATCGCAGCTTTTATCTCTTTTAATCGAAGGGTATTTTTAGAAGTTTTTCCTGATCATCTGAAATTTGCGGAAATTTCATATTATGTATAAAATCACGAAATTTGTCTGAACAGGGAGGGAGGTGTAAGTTATATTGTTTATTATAAATGTCTTCAAATGCGTCTGCAATGTCTTGGTCCTTGTGCTTCAAGAGTCCTTCATACTGTATTTCTTTAATTCCCGGTGGACCATTTTTAATGTTTATTAATCTAGCTAGGATTTTTGAAGGTGTTTGTGCCCATTCTGAGTATTGATATATTGACCTTAATTCTAACATAGAGATATTTTCTATGTAATGTTTGTGTAATTGCTTTTCCCAGGCAGTTATTTTATTATCCAGGTCATTTGAGTACTTATTTTGAAGTTCTAATTCAGCAGTCTTGATTTGGGTCTCAAGTTATTTTAGAGGTTATTGTATTTTTTCTTGAGCCATGCAGATTTTTGGATAATGATACCTCTAATGACCATTTTGGCAGCCGCCCATTGCATGTCGTAAGGAATTTGAGTCGATATTAAGTATTTTTCAAGTTGGGCAATAATACTAGTGATTTCCTGTGCTATTTCTTGGTTTTGAATGATTTTAGGATTAAATGTCCAATTATTGAAATAGGGGATATTTTGTTTATAGGTTTGAAAGTTTAGGGAGAGACTGATTTTTGAGTGATCCAATATAAATCTGGGTGATACAGTATATTTTAGTCTATGAGGAAGCAAGGTTTGGGAGATTAGAAAAGCGTCTATTCTGGACCAAGTTTTATGAGTGGCTGCGAAAAAAGTGAATCTTGATATTGTTTTATCATATTGATAATTAATATAGGGGTCAGTTACCTCAAAGGTATTTTGTAGTTCTTCAAGAGCTAGAGTAGTAGGTTGAGACTGCCTGTTTTCGTTATGCGACCTATCTTTTTCTGAGTTTAATAAAGCATTCCAGTCTCCACCTATGATGTACAGATGATTTGGGTGGTTAGCTATTATATTAAAGATTTCATAAATGAAGAGATGTTGATTTGAGCAGGGGCTGTATATATTGAAAAAGAGTAGAGGTTTATTTAGGGTATGATATTCACTAGTAAATAAAGCCCATCTTCCATTAGGGTCAGTTTTAATAGATGTGATCTCTTCCTGGAAAGATTGATTTATTATAATGGCTGCTCCCCTAGATAAAGAGGTATGACCAATTATTTGCTTAACCCACTTCCTTTTCCTTTCCTTATCCCAGAGTTGACTATCCGAGTGAGTTTCTTGCAGGAAGGTTACTTTAGAATTACTTTGATATGTGAGATGCATGATTAAATTCCTTTTTTTATCCAATATCCCCTTAACATTCCATGAATCTATTGATATAATTTTGTATTTTGCTTATAAGGTTCTTTATTGATAGATAAGCGAAAAAGTAGTAATATAGCATGTCTGTTTTTGTGTTAAGCTTTAACATAAATGAAGAGACTTCTAAGCACCTATACCCTATGTAGGTGCCTAACCACCCATCCCTCTGTTTTAGTGAATATTTTTATATTGGGAAGCGAAAAATAGCTAGAATTTGAGCTAAAGTGATATATACCTTCAGCAGAGGGATGTCAAAAGTACCCAGAATGTTCCAAATGTGAACAATTATGAGCTACAAACTGTGCAGAGCCTGCCACTTTTGTTATTGGTATTTGCAGTATATTTACTATCTGACCTCCTATGTTAATATGTTAGTTGTTTAATTATTTGGTATATATAGGCTAAGACAGAGTAAATGATTGGAAGAAGTTGATATCAGCAGGCACTTAAATGTTATATTTCTTAACATTGCTAAAGATATTATAAATTTACTAAAACAACATTTTATATAGTACAGGTCTAAGAGATGCACATTGGGAGAAGCGAACTTTGAAGTTCCACACAATCTATATATTCACATTATAACAGACTTATTGTAATCTTTAAGGCTACATATTTACACATTTATAACTATGCTGGTAATATACATACAACATCATCTGTCCTTTGTTATAAAAAAAAACAAAAAACACAACAGTATATACTATACGATATACCACTGAACCTGCCCCTTCCCATCAGGACTTCAAAGTAGACTGTCCTCATTACCAGAAACATGCAGATGTATGCAATTCACCAAACAGGTAGCACGCATTCGGTGTGTGTTCTGTGCCTACAACTATTTTTGCAGTTTAGTGCCTGTGTCATACATGTGCAATGCATGTTTTTTAGTAGCACTAAGGCAGTATTAGTTGTACACTATGACACATATAACTGCATTTTCCTTGTAGAAAGACTTTAACAAAAGCCGTACAAGCCTTTTATCCTGCATGTATCCTTATACTGACATAGTCATTGGTGCAAACTCCTCAACTGTTTCATTGTCTCAAGAAGGTCTGATCGCTCCCATGCTTTTGTTTTTCCTGCTGCTTGCCTTGATTCTCTTCCTTGTGCAAAATTCCTACTTCTAGATCTGTGCTTTTCCACCTGAATGAGTAAATAACACTTTTTCTATCTGCCTTTTTTAGCAGTTTTGCTTCTTTCACAAAAACGCCCATGCCTTTTGTCCTGGCAAGGTTTGTAACTGCAGTTTTTCAAACATATTTGATAATAAAGCAAAGTTTTGATTGTGTTGAATGTTACGTATAACCATCACACCTTCCCTGTTTCAGGTCACAAATACTGGATTATATACTGTTATGCTGAAAGATGTTTTTTTTAAGATCAGGAATGTAAGATTTTCAACATAAATACTAGGTTAGGTTTACTAGTGTCATTAAAAAAACACTTGAGAGAATCTTATTTTCAAGACTTAAAATTTCTTTTGGTACTGTTCTAAAACTAGTGGTATTAAAGAATAAAATATAGTAGGACAGAAAGTAGCATCACAGATATTAATAAACTGTTGCTTTCAGATATAAACATTATTTCTTCTAAGAGCTGTATTTTCTCCTTTTATGATGGCTGTCACAAAAGACATATTATTTACTTATTTATTTATGTCCATGGAGACTATCCACTTTTATACATTATGTATGCATGAATGCATGTATTTATTTTTTATTTTGCAGGGTTTACAACTAATCAGAAATTTCCAATTGCAGGTTCAGCCTAGGCTGCACGATACAATAAGAAGAAATAGAATATGAAATGGTAAGGCACATAAAAGACATCAGAATATGCAGACACAATAGCATCATTACAAAAATAATGGGCACTATACCACATCATTACAAAAAATAAAAATGTTGTTGCATGAATTAGGAATAAGCAAATAATAATAATAATCATATTGTCAGAGATTTGGGATGCATGGCTAGACTTCTAAGGTCCTTGTGGTAATTAGCCTAGTAAACACCTATGAACCTGTATTGCATTACTAAGCTGAATTAAGGTAACACTGCTACACATGCTTATATAAGTGGCATTCTGCAGATTACAGTGATGATAGAATAGGGAGGTTTAAGACAAAGACATAAATTATGTGGAAGTGTTGGTTAGATGCCATATCCTGTATAATGAAGTTTGTATCTGTTATGCTTAAACAAAACTTCCTTAAGCTTGGGATTTAAATCAGGCATTACTGCATATTTTCATAATGCTTGATGGAAGGAATTGCCAAATCTTAACTGCAAGTACAAAAACAGATGTGGTCTGAGAAAATAATCTTAGTAGTGGGGACTTGGAGTACTGTGCCCAAGGTTAGACTGACTGCTAAGGTTATACTTGATGGTAAATGTTATATGTTTCATTACAAGTGCTGATGGTATATCCTAATGCAATAGATTATGAAGTAGTAAGCTTAGGAGAAGGTTTGCTCTACTTAAAACTGCAAGCCATTTAGCTTTGGAGTTTGATGCAGTGATGCAAACCTCAAAGGAGATAAAATTTACTAGATATTTATTAAACTCCTTCATTCATTTAGAACTTCAGAATGAATATAAACCTGAAGAATCCATTTAAATACTCATGGATCACATAAAAAATGTCCAATCATAGATATAATAGAATAATATAATAATACATATAATGGTCACAATAACTTTCAAAACATACATATAAATATTTAAAAAAATAAGAATGATTATTTAATAAATATCATACAACAGTCATCAAAGACTTAAAATACCTAAAATAAAGTGTCAAATCAAAATTTAGCCTCCCCTAATTGCAAAACACTATTAACTGAAATGCATTCATTCAGCACTGGTGCTAGGGAAGCATTTGGCAATAAATGCTAAAATAACTTCTGGTATTCAAGACTGTCTTCCTAACTTCCTCCATTTTCATTAAGGACAAAGATAATATTTTTTAACCCCCCATTGTTTCTGGTACACTTACTAATTGCATTATTGTTGTTACCATTTTTAACAGCATAAATATAGTTCATAAATGCAGCTGTTCAAGTCTTACCGATGTAAAATTCAAGGCAGACAATGCAACTAGCTAAATACACAATGGCTATATTTTAACAGCTGTGTTTACCATTAGTACCTTAGGGTAACTGGCCACTATAGTGTTGACACAGAACAAGATGTACCAGCCTTGGGAGCATGTCCCACATTTAAGCATGCCTTTGTGTGAGGAATAAGAGACTGATGTCTACTGATTATACCTCTCTAGCTAGACTTTCAAGATGTTATTCTTTTTGTGCACAGAACCAGGGTCATCCACAAACTTACCTAACAGGCCAACTGAACAAAAAATCCAAGTCCAATTTTTACAAACTGTTTTCTTAATATCTGCATTTCTATTGTTAAAGGGTAAACCATAGCTATATGATAAATACTGTAAAAATTGGTAAGAGATGTTAAAGACAAAGCAGTGATGGATTGTGAAGCATAGGTCTGAAGGTAGTCTGCTTCTTTGCTGAAACTTCATTGGCCACTGAGTCCAAGAAAATAGAAGGATAATCCCTTTCAAGAAATAAAAACTTAAGTTTATTCCCATGCAATCAACCCTATTTTCAGAGATGATCTTAGATAAGTGTACCATCTGAGTCTTCACAAGGTTTTTCTTCTGTCTTAGGGGGTGTCAGTTCTTTTAGTGTAAATAATGTTTTGTTTCTAAAATTGTTATACTCAAACCTGTGCAAGACTTCATTTTTGATAGCAGTCAGATCTAAAATGTTAATAGCTTGAAAGTCATGATGATAAAGTGAACTTCAAAAAGTCAATTGTACTATTCACATAAGAATAAAACTCCCCAACCTCTTTTAAGTGTACCATTCCAGAAAACAATTATGTCATCCAGTACCTAAAACAGAGCCCCACTTTACTCCAGTGGGAACTCCTGAATATAATGTTGTCTTACTGGTGCAACATGATAATATTTACAAAAATGGGTGCTGCTAAAGCATCATAGCAACCAAGCTGACCTGATGAAAAGACAAAAAGCAAAATTGTTTTTCAAAACAATTTCCGTAGTTTAAATACTATTAATGTTAATGTTATTGTCAGAACCAGATTTTCACTTGTTAATATTGCTTCATGAAATCATTCCATTACAGTACTCTGCAGAATTACTAAAAATAAATCCTTAACTTCAGTTGCTGTAAACAAAGTGTACTCAGAATACTCACAAGAATCTAATTTGGCTAGAAAAATCCCACGAGTCCCTTAGTACATGCATCTATCAACAAAAAATATTTTAGTTTGGCATCTGCTAAAATAATTAAGGGTTACATTTTAGAACCCGTTGATGCAACAGTGGGTATTAAAGGTGAATCTAGCTGTTTGTATGGAGTTTTCAGAATTCTAAATATATATGGAATGATAGGATTTTGCACATACAAAAATGCAACTAGTCAGGCAATTTGTAATATTTGAGCTCCCATAACCAGTAGTCTATCTTATTACAAGTTTAATTAATCTCACTTTTTTTGATGAAAATAATAAAAATTCCCATCACAAAGATAACATTTTTCCAAAGTAGCTTAAAAATTCCATAAGGACCTCTCCAACCCCTTACCAGGTTTTGTGATTCTAAGGAATCTGTTAGTAACATTTCAAGACATTTGCTTTTTTAAGTGAAGCAACTTACAGTTACTATATGACATTTTATGCAGATCAAATTCACATAGCTTATCAAAAACTAAAAATGTCAGATAATAGGGTCAAACTGTAAGGTTAAATTCAACTTCCTGGTAAACAGCTTAAGTTCCACCAGTAAATCAATCAAATTCAAGGCTTTAGATCAAACAAAGGTAAAAACCTTTAGTTATTAAACTAAAAAAATGTCATCAAGTTCAAAATGACTGGAACTATACCTTCCAGAACTCCCAATTCATAAATAACTCCTGTGAAATCATGTTAACAACAATAACATTTTTAAAGGACTGTATTAAAGTTAAGAGGGTTCCCATGGGACTTAGAATTTGGAAGTACCCTAACAGGTTGACTTCTATTTTTTTTTTACATAATGACTTGTTAGCGCTATTCAACAGAACAGGAGCAAAGTTCATGTTTCTCATTATTAAAGACAATGAAAGGCAGCTTGTCACATTGCTTGATGAGAATAATGCTAAACAGTCAGATCTACTTTTTGATTCCTACAAACTTGAATACTGTGCTATTTTTAGCAGGGCCAATTTTAAGTACAACATTGCTTCAAGAAAGACCAAGAAATTGGCTCGAGATAAGACAGGTTATAAAAATTGTAGGGTTTACCGTCAGGCTAAAACAGCCAGCATTGCTGCTAATAGACACAATGTTAGTTGTGATGTTGAGGGAGGCATATCAGTCCTCAGAATAGAGGAAGTTCAACTATCCATCAATAAACTAGCTGACCCACACTGCCAGTGGTCTGCATGGCAAGTGCTTCCTTGACCTTATAAATGCTAACTTTCTCTCACAAGAAGTTAACCAACCTACTAAGGGCCCCAGTGTCCTGGATCTAGTCCTCACAAATATGGCCACTTCTTGCACAACTCCATATGTATCATCATGTCTTGTTAAATCACACCAGAATTTAGTGACCTTTTCCTTTAAATCTAATGGTACTTCCCCTTTAAATAGCTCTGTGTTTAGGGACTTATGAAAAGCAAAGCTTCTTCAGTTACTTAATGACTTAAATAAATTATGTGTAATCCTCATCTGAATGATCATATTGCAAAAGCTGCTACCTATGACTTTGATTTCTACTCCCACTTATATAGTTGTTTTGATAAGGGAGTCCCTATCCACAACAATATAATGAGAAATTTAAAAGCAAACCCCTGTGGTGGAATACCTATATAAATAAATTATACAACAAGAAAATAAAACTGCTTAATGCTTATAAGAGGTCTCATTCTACTTACCTTAGGAGCAGGTTCAGTGCAAACTTCACCTCCCTTTCACCCCCAAAAGGGCCCATAACAATACCAAAAGAATGTAGTCCCCTGAAATCATAGACACTCATGTTAAAGCAGCCCTCACCAAAGCCAAAAACACAGCATCAATGGGACCGGACAGTGTCCCAGGCTGCATCCTACATGAGCTCAAAGAAGAACTAACCCCTCACCTAAACACACTGTTAAAACTCAGCCTCTCCACAGGTTACATGCCCAAACAGTGATGCACAGCAATGGATATTCTACTCCACAAAGGTGGAGCCACAACAGACCCCAGGAGCTATCACCTTATAAGCCTGACTAGCTTGGGCTGCAAGGCTATGGAATGCATCATCATGGATCTCATTAACAGAGACATTGGGAACCTCCAAACACTGGACCCTACCCAGTTCAGCTTTGTTAAGGGCAGATCATGCCTCCTAAACCTGGTGGACTTCTTTGAG
This sequence comes from Protopterus annectens, assembly GCF_019279795.1. Taxonomy (NCBI): domain Eukaryota; kingdom Metazoa; phylum Chordata; order Ceratodontiformes; family Protopteridae; genus Protopterus; species Protopterus annectens. The sequence continues at coordinate 24,198,799 of NC_056734.1, read as the reverse complement.
ATAGTTACCAAGGCTATAGATGAGGGAAATATTGTCCACACAGCCTACCTAGACCTTGCAAAGGCCTTCAACACTATTCCCCATTCTGGTATTACAGACAAGCTCACCAGCCTGAACATAAACCTCTGCATCATGAGAGGGGTTGCCAACTGGCTCACAGACAAAACCCACATGGTAAGAGTTGCGGGAGTTAGGTCTGACTCTAAACCGGTTCCAAGTGGCATTCCCCAGGGCTCAGTCCTAGTACCTCTCCTGTTCGGCATATACTTCTCAGAGGTACAGGCAAGCACAGGAGGTCTATGGCTGACCAAGTTCACAGATGACTGCAAACTAGGGGCTATAATTGACTCTCCGGCTGACACTGACATCCAACAAAAGGGTTACACTGAGACGGATACCTGGTGTCAAAATCATGGCCTCAATCTAAATGCCAAAAAGTGCATAGTCATCCCCTTTGAAAAAAACAAAGTACCAACAAACTACCACATAGGTGGTAGCCCCCTAAACATGGAAGATGTAATAAGGTATCTGTGGACCGAAGTAAATAGTAATCTCTCCTTTGATAATCACATTGCCAAAGTGGTTAGAAAATCCTTCTATGTGGCCCACCTAATCACAAAAGGGTTTGCATCCAGATTAAAAGAGGTCATTGTGCCCCCCTCCATCACTTATCAGACCTATCATAGAGGACAACACCCCATTTGGGATGTACCTTACAAGACACCTGCAACAGCTGGAAAGGCCACAGAAGTACCTCACCAAGAGGATCACTGGCCTCAAACAGATTCCCTATGCAGCTTGACTGAATAAACTCCAGCTGTACTCAGTTGCATACCACCTACTTTAGAGCTGATCTATGCCTGACATACAAGGCCATGTTCAACTCAGAATTGATGGACATGCTCCACCTAAAGAAAACCATATCCTCTCGAGCCACATGCTCTAGGGATCTGAACCTTACCACAACAATAAATAGGACATGCTGGAGGTATAGATTCCTGTCCCAGAGACTTCCCATGCTCTGGAACAGGATTCCAGTCTACATTAGGCAGAGCTCCTCGCTAACACTCTTCAAGAGAAACCTTGATGAGTGGATGGGAAATAGAAAGTTTACCCTGGGGATCACTTCAATGGCTCTGCTGGACAGAGGCACAGGGATCTAATCTAAGGGGGCAGTGAAAGCCAACACAATTCCAGCTGGGCTTATAAATGCCTTCGGGCAGATAGCCTAGTACCTACCTATGAACCTATTAAGGAGCTCTATAATGAGTATGAACTTAAAACAGATTCAACAACAAATCTGAATTGTACATCTCAACTCATGAGAAGCATTTACACTGGGACAGGGTTACCCCCTTCAAGTTCTTACACTTTTAGTCAAAACATCTTGTCTGCAACACAATGATTAGGTCATGCTCGCATTGCATGACCTCACTTTTGAAATCAGATGTTTCTTGTGGTACTTGCAGTTGAAACTGTGTTATCTAGATTGTGTAGCTTGATAAGTAGATGGTTTGAATCTATTAGAGACTGAATGGCTTCACCCACAGATATCACAAATAGCTTTACAGTGGAAGGGGGATTCCCCACCCCTTAATCAGTCCCTTTTTAGGACACACATTCCCCAAGAAAATGGTGATATCCTTTGAAAATGTAAACTATCACAGTTGTTATCAGACTTAATAAGCAGCACTTGCAAATCATGTAGTTTTCTGAAATCTGTGACCTCAGTTAAAGACAACTGAAATTCAGACATTCATCCAGAGACTGAGGTGTATTAGTGTTTGTGTGTGTGAATGTATATGTTAATAAGAATGCATCACCCACAGATACGATGTGTAAATATATAGCCAGAGAGGGATCTTCCACTAATTTATGTCCATATAACCAGAACAACTGCTTTGTTAAACACTGATTAGCCCATTTGTTGATGCAATTTATCTCACCCATTTTATAAGCCTTCTCCTGAGGTGTCAGAAAATGTTATAGTGTTTTCCAGCTTTTAGACTTAATAGGGCATATGTTTGAATCTGCCTTTCACTAGCTATTGTGCATGTGTGTATTTCTACAGTCATAGCAATGACTGGATTATGCAACACATGTGGTTGTGTAAACCTACCATCATGCAAGATTTTGACAGAGAAACAAAGCTGCCACTCTATTAATCAATTTTAAACCACACATACAGTATGCCTTGTAGCACTATGCTGATGCCATGCCTTTAAATATATGATGATGCCTCACAACTGTTGTAAGATTTCTCCTGTGGCACATGTAGTCAATACCATATCATGAAGTCTTGTACCTAGAAAGATAGATGTTCAAAACCTGCAGCAACTGAATAGTATGAACGTGTGTGACTTTAGTGCTAATGATGAATGATGTCTACCACAGTTCTAATGTACCACTGCAGTGGTAGAGGGCTCCTCCATTAGCCCAAACAAAACAACTGCTTCATACCACAATGAGAATGCTGTGGCTTCAAATATGTTCTGTCTCACATCTGTGGTATGATTTCACCTGTAGTACTTGTGCTTAATACACAGTTCTATAGTTTGTGGACTTACATAGGTAGCTGTTCAAATCCAATAAAAGACATAATGTGAATAAAGTGACATAAAACAGTGGCATATATAACATTACAAATTTGTTGTATCCCTTTTAGGCCTAACATAGGCCTTTCAACACATTGATGAATCCATGCAATTCAAATAGGTCTTCTGTGATCCTTGCAGTTAGAGTTCTTTTGTGGTATATGTCATTAATACTGAGATCTATAGCATGTGTAGTCAAATAGACATTAGTTCAAATCTAGGAATGTACATGTGCAAAACAATATTGACAGACAAAAGTGGCTTACCCAACAAATAGTGATATAATTGAATCACACTTGTGTGAAAAGTAGCATTGCTAAATCATCTTGATCCCACAGAATAATTTGTATCGACAAAAGCCTTTCTTAGTTCACACATTGAATTGTGTTCTTTCTGTCTCTTGTAAATTACTATCAGCTATGGCAGATGCAATTAATACACAGCTCTGTAGACTGTGGACCATGGCATGTAGGGGTTTGAATCTGGTAATGTATGTCTGTGAAACAATTGTGATTATCAGAAGTTGCTTAGCCAAAGAATGCTGGTATGGCACAGTAACAAGTTCACATCTTTTATGTGTCAGACTACATGTTAGAGGAACCATAGATATTCCAAAATAATAATCATGTAATCTCTTCAACTGTGTTCTTCATGAGACAGCAGATGTGCTTCTTTCTGTGGTATCTTTCTGAGCTCTGACCTTAGGCATGTGTTTGAGTCTGGCAAGATGTATCTGCTGAGTTTGACAGGCAATTCTTATGGGCATTATTTATTTCACCAAAAATACTGATCTGTATTCCATGATGTAATGCAAAGATTTACATATACCTTCTATTATTATGCTCACAGTATAGTGCTTTAATGGCTGCAATGGCTTAATAATTATTTCTTGATGGTGCCACCCTGCAAAGTTGTCAGAAAGTGTGACTAGACCTGTGTTATGACACTTCCTTGTGTTTTTGTGGTGTATAGTTGATGTTATTGTAGTCACCTCTGTACTTCCTTTTAAGCATGTCCAGTATAATGATATAGTTGATGTGAGACATTTACCACAATGCACATTATGTAATCAATGTCATGAGATAGTTGTCATTGATTGTTCTTCTTTCTAAAAATGAAACAGAATTAGCCTCTGGAATTTTGAGTTTAACAATGTCCACACAATGGAGTAAGTGACCTACATGTGGAGGATAACAACATTTCTTACAGGCCACTGTACAGCTGGTATGTTCCAAATGTAAATTGTCAACATTTCACTTACTAATAACATTAATGTGTCACATGTTATTATTCATGTTACTATATTGTAATATAGGTTTTACTAATGTGTTTAGCAAAAGATCACTTATTATTATTGAAAGCCTGACAATAGGAAGATGCACCATTATTTACAAAATAGATGGTTATCATAATGATTATTAATATCCTAGAGATCATGAAATATGGTAACAGATTATATTGGTCAAGATGTAGGATAGTATGAGTAGATAAGGGTAGGTTGTTTTATAGGGGAGAGTAAGAATTGATGTGGAAAAGGTATGACTGTAACCTCAGGGGAATATGTGTAGAGGAAGGGAGGGTAGAGTAAGTTAGTAGTGGGGATAGAGAGAGTAGAGGTAGAAAAAGGTATATGAGTACCTCAACCTGGGCTCATACAGGAGCAAATCCAAGCTTTGTTAAAATATTATTTTATAGATATTCTGAAAGAGTGCAGGTTAGCAGCAGTTTTGATAGGTAATGGAAGGGAGTTCCACAGTTTTGCCACAGAGTAAGAATAAAGGCTTAGGCCTGGGGTTTTGTTAGGTTTAGAAGTTGTGAGGAGATGTTTGACTTCAGATCTGAGATGTTTATTTGGGTTATGAAAGTTGATTAATTGGCTAAGAGTAGGACAAGCTAGAGGGCTGTAGATGATTCTGTATGCTGTAGTAAGTTGTATGTATTGGAGGATATTGGAGGTGGAGGGGGAGTTCAAGCCATCTTAGAGAATGCAGGGCTTTATAGAGATGAGTTAGAAGGGTGGAGTTTATGGCAAATTTGGCAATTTTGTTATAACAGTTTTATAGATTTTTTTTCCTTAGGGAGGTCTGTAAATTAGAATTAGGGCCCTCTATAACAGTGAGGGCAAGAGGTAGGTTTTGGCCGGGGTAATTTTATTGGCTGCTGTGAGGACATTTGTAACATGCCTAGTTTTTTTTTTATACTGTTTTGCATGTGTATAGCAAACTTGAGATTATCATCAGTTATGACACCTAGTAGTTTGGTATGCTGAACCAATTCAATTTCAGTATTGTTGGCTGAAAAGATCTAGAAGTTTGTTTTGTTGGAACTACAGGATATGTGGTTGAAGAGAAGGAGCTTTGTTTTTTTTTTTGGGGGGGGGTTTAGTAGGAGTTCAGCATAGGAAAGCCATGTTTCTATGGAAGAGAAAGCTTGCTGTTTTATGTGTTGTAGGCGAGTTTATATGTCTGATACATAGATGATAGTGATGTTATCTGTGTGTTGAATTAGAATGCCTTCACAGAAGGATATATGTAAGTTATTGATGGAGACATTAAACAGTAATAGGCCAAGGATGGATCCTTGAGGTACACCTGCAGGGGTGACGTGATATGGGCGATAGATCCCTGCCATTTTACTTCTTACTGCCTGGCAGCTAGGCAGCTAGAAAACCATTAAAGTGAGGATGGGGATAGACCAATGATAGAAAGTTCTTTAAGGAGTTTGGAGTGAGATATTATGTTAAATATTTTTGAGAAATCTAGAAATACTGCAGTTACTAGTTTGCCAGTGTCATGGGCTATGTTGACAGAGTCCATGAAAGATAACAAAGCTGTTGAGGTACTATGTGCAGGTCTAAAGCCATGTTGAGTGTGGAAAAGTAGGTTGTTGTGTTTAAGGCGGTGTAAAAATGTAGGTGCACTCATTTTTCTAGAATCTTAGAGAAGTGGAACAAGATTGCAATAGGATGAACGTTTGTGATGTCAGTGGAGTTGCCTCCCTTATGGAAAGGGATAACGTGTGACCTTTTCCATAGGTTAAGGACATATGATTCAGCTATGGATCTATTAATTAAGATGCTAACAGGGAATGCTATTATCTCTGTGGCAAGCTCTCGGCATTCTAGTGGGAGTTTGTCTGATGAAGTTGAGCAATGTTTCAGTTTTTGTAGAAGTTTTTTATTTGAGGTAAAGGAATGGTCTGAAAAGTAAGCTGGGGATGTTTTAGTTTTTGATTATTTGTGAGGGGTTGGTTGTGTATGTAATGTGTGTAGAGGTTAGTATTGGTGGTAATAGTAGAAGTAGTGAGTTGGGGTGGATAAATTGGGTTTACTTTGAGGTTGGATATGCACTCTATAAAGTATGTATTGAATTCTGTGGCTGTTTGAAGAGTTGGTATATTTGGTTAGGTATGAATTGGGAATATTTTTATTTCCTGGGTTGAGCAGGATGTTTATCCAATCTGAAAGAAACGTAACACACTACTAAAGACTTTACACTGTTTTGCACAGTCTTAGGAGAAATAGAAATGTAGTAAGACATGACACATACCTGCTCTATGAAGACGATAATGACTCAGTGAAAGAAGAGACAACACTGAGGGGGTATTTAGCAATAGAGATAACTCCACTCTCAGATCAATTTATAGCTCACTTTATTACTGAGAACAATCATATTATAGCCAGAACACACAATTAACAAAGACATGCAAGTAAAACAGGTTTTCTGTCATTTTGTGAGACTAAATACCTGGCATATGCAGTGTAGTTTACTGGTTCAGCAAAAGGAGGCAGCAGCCAACTTAGTAAGGGGTCCTATTATTTCACAAACCAGGCATATATTTAACTGATTAAAGTTAATATGCAGAAAGGTTCTTCATGATATATATGCTTACATGAAACAATGACACAAGTCTCAGTACACTTGTAGGTGTAGGGCTTTGACTTGTAGGTGTAGGGCTTTTTGAAAGTGTTCCTGCAATATCAGGGACAGATGTAGTGACCACAGGCTATGAAACATAGACAAACATCTCAGTAAACCTGTACATTCTACATAATGTATATTCTTATTCAACATGTTCTGCTAAGAAAGTTTTACCTATAAAATAGCCTTACTGTGATTACAAGTGCCAGCAAATGACAAAAAAGTCCCTTTTGGAAGTGCATAGGGCAAAGGTTTGAGAGTTGAGTACATTTTAAATGATAGGTGGGTTGGAGGACAGCAGCTTATCTTTTTCTTTACTACCTATAACTTTCTGGACACACAACTGATGTGCACTTTTTATGCAATATCCCCTAAAGTATCTGCTTTCCTTGCCAAATGTTATCTCACCTCTCCAATTTAACATCATTTTACATATATCACATTTACTCCCTTTGTTGCACTATAGATGTGTCACCATCCCATCCTTCTGGCAACATTTCCTTTTCATTATATAGATGTCTCATTAGGTGGACAGGATAACTTCTATAATTATCAATAATTTTCAATTAGTAGTTCTTGTACATTAATTTACTGATATAGATAAATGCACATTAATTGTTAAGCTCGTCCTGTCTCTAAATTACGTATTTCAAGTTGCCCTTGCCTTATATTATGTTATCCATGTGTGCATGCTTACTGAGGTTGTTTTTTTTCACAACCTGTTGTTTACATTGTGTGCTTGAGCCTCTCTGCACCTCTGTGTAGCAGCTATAATGTGTTCTGGTCATAAAAAGGTGCTGCTTAACATGCAGGGGTGCTTAATTGCTTGCATACTCAGTGAGCACTCTTGCCCATTGCACTAACATGAATTAAGTGAGTAGGCATAGTGTAATGTGTACATGCTTGTTAATCAATCTGAAAATATATCAGTCTTCAATGATACACCCAAAAGCACACCATCTGATACACATATTATGGTTTTTTTTATTTTTTTTGCTCTCATAATTTAATGACTTGTTAAAGACAAGCAACAGTCTGTATGAAGATTTATGGTTTTCTATGATGGGGGAGGAGCAAACATGCATAATGCCGAGTACTGGAATTATGAAAAATAAAAATAAAAACTGCAGAATTACAGGAAAACAATGAATGTCTATTACTACTGCTCTTCTTTAAATATGTCTTTTTTGCAGAGATTGACAAGGCTCCCTGACACCCATTCCACTAGCTATATATACACTAAGTCTGAGATCAGCATGCCTTAGAAAAATGAAATACTCAGAAACAAACTGCTCTTTGACTTAATATATGCAGCCACCATTTTCACATGTTCATTTCTACCATTGTGTAAATTGGGCTTGTCAGTCTCAGAATTTAAACTTTTGCCTGTTCAAAGAGTGCAGTATCATTGCCATTCTCACATTACATTAATTCATAAAGTTCTTCTACTTGCCTGGACAGACTCTAATCATTTCTCCAAATACAGTGAAACAAATGCCACCAATAAGGCATAGTTATTGCTGTATGTTGTTCTGTCAACCAATATGCCATTTTGCCTGAATCCCTACATTGCAACCTTCCACTAACAAATCTCAGAAACGTTAACCGTTCTCCACTCTGCCTCTGTCCTTATTTATGTAATATTTATTCATAATGATTTGGAGAATTAAGGCTATGAGCCATTAATGAGCTTCATGCCGTAGTCCTGGATACAGTGTAGTCAGTCTCCATGTGTTAAATGCGTGATTCTGAGCAAGTAGCAATCAGGCAATATTTCCTATAACTAGAAATAAAAGTTCAGTTAGTGGACTTACTCTGTTAACAAATCAATAAAAACAAATCTAATACACTGGGTAGAATGTATATTAATTTTCTTGTTTGCCAAGTATTTACCAAGTGCTGCAGGACAAGCGTTCATAAAACATCATATACCGCATCAGATGGAGAATAAGGCAATTACACCATTTTACAGTTGCTCCAGCAATTCTGAGAGCAACAAGAATGGCAGTTAAAAAGAGGTTGGGTTGACTGAACTGCTGCTCAAAAAGTGAGGAACCATTTCTTATTGGCTTTTGCTGTCTCTGGTGGGTGAGGCAGCCTAAGCCTGAACGAAAGTGAAAAAAAGTAATGGATGAACATGTGAGCAATTGCTTTTTCTTAATCAAAATTATTTTTATGCTTTTTTAGGATAGTACTAAGCATACCACTGTCAGCCAGCATATAACACAGTATTTTTTTTTCTTTTTAGTTTTATAGAGAAGTATGTGTGCAGGGTATTTGCTGTTGGCTGACAGCAGTGACCTGCAAAATTATCATCTGTACCTAGTTTCACAGAATGGCTTTGATTTTCATATTTTTTCTTCCCCTTATAATTTTCTAATTTGTGGCAAGCCAGTGAGGACTGCAACCTGTTATTCCAGCAAATTTCTAAGCATATAAGAGCAGTATTAAATTATGCTCATCATTTTGCACATTTTCTTTTGTTATTGTTTGTCTTAGTCCCCTGTTTTTGTTCAAAGATGATAAGAGCTGGGCAAAATACAGTTCTGTGTGGGTGTTATGTATTTATTCATTTATTTGATCACAAATGCAGTCAGGCGATTGAGGCATATACAGTCATAGAAGTAGCTTTAATTGATGGTCATATCTCTTTGTGTGATCGAATATTTGTGTGTGAGTGTGTTTGTATGTGAGTGGGGGCTGAATGCAATGACATCCACAATGTATGGATCTAACAGCTACAACTCCAAAGACATTTCTGTGCTATACCCTTTTTTATGTATTTTTACTGGCAGCTGGTGCAGAGGTTTAGGCGATAGGCTGTTAATGTGCCATTTTTTTTTTCGGTGCACGGCTTGATTCTCTCAACCTTCATTTGCATAATGTGTGACATTAAGCATGTCACTTAGCAGACACTGTTTGGGGGCACCTGGGAATTTGGGTTACATTCTTCAATATGTTCTTGTACTACAAGCCTAGTAACTACCTATGAATGCATGTATTTGATTGCAGATCAGACATCTGAAATGAACAGACTCATTAACTGGCTGTAATTGATGGTAACATCTTTGTGTGTGTGTGTGTGTGTGTGTGTGTGTGTGTGTGTGTGTGTGTGTGTGTGTGTGTGTGTGTGTGTGTGTGTGTGTGTGTGTGTGTGTGTGTGAGTGTCTTCAGGGTAGATAGGAATGAGTTGCACTGTATGATTTTGCTTGAGTTGAAATATAATACTATTGCCATTATGTAATCATTAATTTGATTGGAGTCAGATTTCTGTGGTGTACAAATAGAAATGTCAGTAATTGCTGTGCACATCTATGTGTATGTGTCTGTGTACATTTTGGAGTATCTTTGTATAATTGCATCAGTGTGAGTGTGTGTGTGTGTGTGTGTGTGTGTGTGTGTGTGTGTGTGTGTGTGTGTGTGTGTGTGTGTGTGTGTGTGTATTGGGTTGAGCTGATATGCATTGCTTTGGCCATTCAGTTGATCACATTCAGACATCTGAGTTGTATGCAGTAAAGAAAATGGCTAACTGCCAGTGAATGTGACTAATACTTGTCACTTGCTCAAGTTAATCATTTACTATACTAGCATTAGATGGCTAATATGTGCTTGTCTGAAGCAAGTTAGAATAGTTTACTGTAGAGACAGTTTGCCTGAAAGAAAGTTAAAGTATATTATTTTAACCTTTGTATAACAATCAGATATATATGGTGTGGTCAGTCAGTACATTTTGCATTAATAGCTTGGTAAGGAGGCTGTTGCTTGATACATGTGACTGATCCTGCTGTCATTTGCTCAAGTTAACCACTCAGGTTTCTGACTTTGGAGAACTAATTTGCATTTGTGTGAAGACAGGTAAAATCCTTTAACGTGGCTATTACTTAACACATGAAGACTCCTCAGGTGTCCACAGTCAACAAAGTGACAGTAATTTAAGGGTACAGCAGTTGTCTTTTGATAACAATGACTGGGTGTGGGGAGATTAAAGTGTATCAAAATGGAAGACATCCATAGTTTTCTTCATTTTCAGTCACAGTTAGCCATCAGCATTGTACACAGTAGTGTCTGTCTATCTGTGGCAATCTGAAGAAGACGCATGTCATAGTGACTCATTACTGGTAGAATAGCACAGTGAGTTGCTTTGCCATTTCACAGGGCTTGATTTTCTGGCGTTGTTTTTTTTTTTTTTTTTTTTTTTTTTGTTATTCTTTTTTTGTGGAATCTGAGTGTACTCCTTGTCTCTATGCAGGTTTTATACTGGGGCCCTTTTTTCATCCCTCAGACCTTCAGTAGTTTAATATATGCATATGTTCATCTGTGCTTTCACTTTCATCCCAATCAGTACAAAGAAAGTTACCATTTTTTTGGGGGGATAAGCAGCCAAGAATTATCGCCACAATATGAGTTGAATATTCTTGAAAGCATTTGCTATTTTAGTTTTTTTGAAACGGTTATCTTGTCAGTTTTAAACATTAAGCATTGCACAAAATTGCTTTCTTTCTTGAAAAAAAAATACAATTCATTTTCTTTCCTTACTCATAATTTTTGTTCCAACTCCCATTGGATTAAAAGGTTGGAATAAAGGTCTAAGGCAGAGCCCTGTAACTCTGACTCATGGCTTCCATCCTTTCCCATATTTATTCAGTTACTTCATCCTACAGTACAGTCTTTGCAAATTAAGGAACGTTGAAAGGATAGATTAAAAAATCTGAATAGTAAGACAAAGTTTGAAAAATCAAGAAATAAGTCATTTGTCAGGATGGTGTGGGAGCAGGATGGAGTTCAGGGAAGGGGTCCAGGGGTACAACAAGATGACTGGACCACAAGGGAGTGCCATATAGTCATTTTATATGGCTCCATTTCATCTAAGGTCAGC